>NC_142880.1:29562803-29865833 GCF_051225735.1 Oryctolagus cuniculus | reverse complement strand
CGCCTGCAGTACCAGCATCCCATATGGGTGCCGATTTGAGTCCCAGCTATTCCAATTCTGATCCAGCTCTCTGCTATGGCCTGTGAAAGCTATAGCAGACAGCCCAAGCCCTTGGGCCCCTGCACCCATGCGGAGGGCCCGGAAGAGGCTCCTGGCCCCTGGCTTAGGATTGGTTCAGCTCTGGCCATTGTGGCCATTTGGCGAGTGAACCAGCAGATGGAAGACCTCTCTCTCTCTCTCTCTCTCTCCCCCTTTGCTTCTCTGTAACTCTGCCTTTCAAATAAGTAAATAAATCTTTATTTTCTTTCTTTCTTTCTTTCTTTCTTTCTTTCTTTCTTTCTTTCTTTCTTTCTTTTTGACAGGCAGAGTGGACAGTGAGAGAGAGAGACAGAGAAAAAGGTCTTCCTTTGCCGTTGGTTCACCCTCCAATGGCTGCCTGCGCTGATCCGATGGCAGGAGCCAGGTACTTATCCTGGTCTCCCATTGGGTGCAAGGCCCAAGGACTTGGGCCATCCTCCACTGCCCTCCCGGGCCACAGCAGAGAGCTGGCCTGGAAGAGGGGCAACCGGGACAGAATCCGGCGCCCCGACCGGGACTAGAACCCAGTGTGCTGGTGCCACAAGGCGGAGGATTAGCCTAGTGAGCCGCGGCACCGGCCTAAATAAATCTCTAAAGCACATAAAATAAAGAGATCAGCTAGGACTCTTTCATCCCATTCCCTTCTCTACCTGGATGTGGACATGGTGACAGCATCTTAGACTGGAGGCAAACTTGAGCATGAGAGCCGTGCTTTGAGGATAAGGAGGCAGAGAAGTGGAAGGAGCCCATACCCCTGATGACCTGGAGCTCCCAGGCCCTGGACTGACTGTCAGTAGGCTTCTTCCACTTGAGACAAATCCATGGAGTCGCACCATCTTTATTTCCGGATTCTGTTACTGGAAACACAATTCCTACACTTGATGTTAGCTGAAAGGCCGAGGAGTGATAGAAACACAATTCCTGTCTAACATAAAAAAAAAGCAAAAAAAAAAAAAAAAAAAGAATAAAGCAAGACTTGTTAGTCTTAAGCTTTGATCTGCAAAATCCCCTGGGAGAGGAAACATATTATTGAATTTAAGGTCAGTTGTGAGCAGCAGGTTTTTCAAAGAAAAGAGCAAAAGCAGAGCTAGCAAAGCTTCAGCGTGAGGGAAAGGTTGCTCCTTAGGGTTATGGAGGGAACGCTCAACAAATAAAAAGAAATCGAGAACTGACTCATCTTAATATAATGGTGGAGTGATCAAGAGACTTTGTATTGAGATTTTTCAAGAAACACCTGAAACAAAGGGGAAAAAAAACCCAGAACCATATGGGTCACTTTGGCCAGGGCCACCTGTGCCAGGGTCAGAACCAACCAACGTGGTCCTGTGCACCTGACAGGTTTCCCCTGGAGATGGACAGTAGCCAGGCAAGAGAGCTCCACCTGGGGGCACCTTCTTCCCCAGCGTGTTCCACCCCTCGCTGGCACATCCTTTCACTGTGCTATTCTCATATCCATTGGCCTCTGCTGATGTTAAGAGTCAGGGAGTTTCAAAAATATCTTAATACCTTTCACTGTTCTTTCTCTTTGAAGTTCCAGTCATTATAATTCAGCTATTTCTTGGCTCATAAACTTGGCAAGGCTTTCTGGAAGGAAAAAAAAAGTCATCTCATTGGCTGTGCTGACAACTCAGCTTCTCTGAAATCGCTGAGTCACAGGAAGAGAAAACGAGGGGTGCAAAGGCAACAGGCAGCAGAACGCCCCCATCAGGGAGTCCCGGACACGACTGTGGCTTACCGAAGAACGTGAGGGTCTCTCCCGTAAGACAGTGTTCACTCACCTCTCGCGAACGCTGCAGATTTGCTGTGATTTCTCCACTGGATGCAAAGTGGTCCTGTGGTCTTCTCCACGCCTGCTACCACGTGCCGTGCCCTCACATTGGGAGCAGCCTTCTCTGCCCTGCCCTGCCAAGGTGCCCAGTGATGGATGCCTCGCACTCAAGAAGCCCTTCATCTCAAAGCGCATCTCTGCAGAATCTTCCCTGGAGTCAGTCTCTGTAGATCATTCTGCCTGACCTCACAGAAAGAATGACAGAAGGAAACTCGTCCACCTCTGAAGGGAGGTCTCTCCATCTCTGCCTCAGAGGCACGTGGGGAAGCCAAGCCGTTGGCTACACGATGCAGGACACACCTGCCCTTGTTTTCCCCATGCTAAATCCCTTTTCCATGCTTACTATAACTAAAAAAAATCACAGGAAGTAAAAATGGCTCAAATGAAAACCACACTCTTTCACATAGCATCCTGTCCTGCCCAACAGCGACCGTAATTCCACTGTGCTGTAAACAATTAGATAGGGATATTGCAAAATTAGCTCCAATTTGCATAATCATGCTTTACTGCTATAATTTAGTGACTGCATTTGCACAAATTTAATAACAATTCAGCTTACATTTTTTGTTTTAATATGTTTTATACAAATAATGTCAAATTTATAGATTATGAGGTCTCCCACAGCAAGCCAGATAAAGACAATGCCTTTTTGCAGATTTAATAGACCACATGATATGATAATTTCTAGTCTTCTCAAGTGAAAGGTCACTTCCTTTCTGGATTCTGTGGGGTTTTTTCCCCCTGCAGAAGGAAAAGAGTTCTTGAAACTCCGAATGATCTGAAACAATGAAGATTCCCATTCTACGCCCAGTGACATTGACACCAGTTTAAAATCATTTAAATGTATTTTCTCCCTATTTTATTTTCAGCAAGCAATTGAGCTCAATTCTGCAAACATCTTTTAAATCAGTTCTTAAGAATAAAACCCATGATATTTAAATCTGGGGATGACACAGCAAATTGCATTAAAAGGTATTTTATTGTATTTATTGTCACAGATGTTAATTCAACTGATGTAACTATTATTGTCTTTTGGATTTATAGTATAATTCCACCAGAGAGGAATTGAATGGTCACATAAGCTCTGCTCTTATCTGAGGCTTTGAGTTGCCAGGGCCCCTGGGTCAATGATGAAATCATTTCAAGTCCTACATCTGCGCTTTCACTTCTTCACAAGTGAGACCAGCAGTGGTTTTCTTGTGCAACTTGGATGGGTTATTGGTGAGTCTGGTGTTGGGCTGCAGGTTGTGGCCAAGGCATCCCCTTCTGGAGTACTTGATTCAAATCCTGGCCGCTCTGCTCCCAATTCAGCTTCCTGCTAATGAGTCTGGGAAGGCAGCAGATGATGGCTCAGGTGCTTGGACTTCTGCCATCTATGTGGGAGATCTGGCTGGAGTCCCTGGCTCCTGGCCTAGACTTGGACAAACCCTGGATGTTGTGGACATTTGGGAAGTGAACCTGCATATTAAAGATTCTCTCTCTCCCTTTTAAAAGATTTATTTACTTTTATTTGAAAGTCAGAGTTACAGAGAGAGAAGAAGACACACACACACACACACACACACACACACGCACATGCACACACAGAGAGAGAGAGAGAGAGAGAGAGAGAGAGAGAGAGATCATCTATCCACTTGTTCACTATCCACTGGTTCAGATGGCTGCAGCAACCAGGGCTGGGCCAGGCTGAGGCCAGGAGTCAGGAGTCTCCCATGTGTGTCCAGGGGCCCAAGCACTTGGGTCATCTTCTGCTGCTTTCCCAGGTTTGTTAGCAGGGAGCTGGATGGAGAGTGGAGAAGCTGGGAATCGAACTGGAAGGAAGGAAGGAAGGAAGGAAGGAAGGAAGGAAGGAAGGAAGGAAGGAAGGAAAGAAAGAAGAAGAAAAAGAGAAGAGAAAAGAAAGCCTTGATCCTGCTCAGGGCTGCTCCACACTGCTGTTGAGGTTACTGGCTAAGGGAGAGACCAAGCGAGCTCCGGACTCCAGCTTGCCCCACGCTCTCCAAGCTGGACCTGCCTAAGCCCAAAAGGAGGAAGGAGCGCCTCTCCCATTTGCACACGGCACTAAATGTCCTTACAGTCCTAGTTCATGACTCCCAGCTGGTGCAGAAGAGGAACAGAAGAACTGCTTCCTAGTTTGTCCTCTCAGCCAACTCCTCACTTTCAAATACATTCCACAATTCCAAATAAACTGAAGCCGCTGGACTTGAAATGCCAATCCCCCAACAATTGCGACAGAGAGATGGTGGACACCATCACAATAGGATCCAAGTCAGTTCTGCTACAAAGTACACTTACCTCTTCTGACTCACCATTTCACTGAGATCTCGTGATTGTATCTGTACTGGACAAGCGATGTCAGCATTGATCCCATGAACTTGACCAATGTGAATAGTGGATTACAGTAATCAGGCTAAAGTCCATTCCCCAGAAGTTTTTTTGTTATTATTATTTTGTCTAAACTCTGAGATGAGTGTTTCAATTGTATACTTTGGTTTTCCAGGTAATCAGCCTATCCTTTAACCCTGCCATCTCTCAGGTGAGGCTGTCCAAACAGGCTCATCTGCAGAATCATCCAAAAGATTAATCAATGAGGAATTGTTTGGTTTGGAGAGGTAACGCATGACATAAGAATTTGTTTGTGCAATTATATGTTATAAGAATAGCTTTGTTTATTTTTTTAGTTGATTTTTTTTGGGTTGAGGATTTATTTATTTGAAAAACAGGGTTATCTATAAAGAGGGAGAGACAGAGAGAGGGAGAGACAGAGAGAGGAAGAGCTTCCATTGGCTGGTTCACTCCCCAGATGGTTGTAATGGCTGGGGCTGGATCAGGCCAAAGACAGGAATCAGGAGCTTCTTCAGGGTCTCCCACATGGGTGCAGGTGCCCAAAAACTTTGGCCATCCTCTGCTGCTTTCCTAGGTCATTAGCAGGAGCAGGATCAGAAGTGGAGCAGTCAAGACTCGAACCAGCACCCATATGGGATGCCAGAGTGGCAGGCAGCAGCTTACCCCACTATGCCACAGTGCTGGCCCCAAGAATAGCTGTTTCCCATGTATTCTGGTTTATTCAAAGGCTTCTGGGACACTTAAGTGAAACTACGGAAAACATCACAAATACAAAGTAATTAATGTAGACTTCAAAGAAGAGGAAACAAATGGATAAGGTAACACAAGAAAATACGTATATGGTTTAGAACCTGAGTTTTTATTTTACAGGGCGAGTGTTTAGTGTAACAGTTAGGATCTGACTTGGAAAGCCCGTATTCCATAGCAGAGTGTCTGGGTTCCAGCCCCAGTGTCACTCCTTATTCTAGTTTCCAGTTAATGTCTACCTTGACTCCAATATTTCAGTGTTTGCCACCCATGTGGGAGACCTGAAGATGTCTCTCTCTCTCTGCCCTTCGAATAAATAACTTTTGAAGTTATATATGTGTCTTCCCCATAGCTCTCTCATTAGTGGCCTAAAGAAATGCATATTTGAATTAATCCCCTATCTCTAACACGTTTTTCTGTAATCAGCTTTGCAGCTTGTGAAATTTTCTCTTGAAGATTACTTAGTATTAGCTTCTTTGGGTCTCTGTACATAAATGGCTAGCGTATAGCTGAGACCTATTGTGCAGCTAATACCAAGGTGATAGGAATTTAGGAGTATATATTATAAACACAGCCTCATGGGCAAAAGAATATGGACTGAGGCTCTCCTTCCATTAAGTCTAGGAAGCCAGCTGAATTCCTATTCTGAATCTTCTCTGATGAGATCAGTGCTCATAACAGTTACGCCCCGGGAAGAGGCAGCTCTAGCTGGAAGCCCTCCAGGAATCATTGGAGGAGAAAATGTAACTGTACCGGTGAATGCTAGAAAACCAGCTTTTTCTTCTACTACATTACATTAAAAATTTAAGGAACCGAATAAAACAAGAAAGGCTGCAGTCACTTCTTCCCTAAGCCGGAGAAGGAGAGATCTCATATGCTCTGCAGAGGCCTGGATAATCATTTTTGACCTGCAATTTGGTTTCATATTTTAATTTTTTTCAAATGTGCCTATTATCTGTAATATTCACTTGTGTTTTTTGTTAAATGGTTCATTTTTTTTTTCAAAAAATAATAGACACAATTTTTTATACTTGATCCTAGACATAAGGCCAAGGAGCAATTAAATACAGAATTTTTTTTTTTAAAAGAAAATTTATGTCTCTGCTATAAAGGGAAATGCCGCCATACTTGTGCTGAGGTCACACGAGAAGTATAATGTAGATGAACAAAGTCTAGTAAATTCTAGCTGGGAGTTGTGCTTGTCCAGTGCTCCGAGCCCAGCCTTCCTCTTTGATGAAGACACAGAGGGGTTGACAAGTAGGGCAGACAAATTTTGGCACCAGCTGAGTTTTCCTGAAAGCTTGGAAGACCTAGGAAAGGGAAACACATTTCTCCCGTTATTTCACGCCAAGTCTATGCATCCTCAGAGTCAAGTCTGAGGAAAACAGGGGAGAGGATCCCAAGGCTTTGGAAACCCTGAGCAGGGTTTCTGCCCGCCCTGGGCTGCCCTTCTGCCCACTCTGACTCAGCGCTTTCCAGGCCGTGGCCCTCTGTGCTGAATAGGGCCATTGCGAAAAGTGTTTGGTAAGAGCCAGCAGCGTATCCTAGTGTGATTACTCAACCTATTTATTCTCTGGCTCAGCAGCACAGACTAAGCCCAAAGCGAGGCAAGCCCTGGCCTGGTGCTGGCCACCTAAGGGCTCCCTCCAGGGGCGACTGCTCCATGTCTACACGTTTCAGCATGGGAATTTTTGGAAAAAGATGACAGAAAGGTAAAAGTCGTGTGGATCCTGGTATTTTTTTGCTACATATTTCTTCCATCATCCTTAAACAATTTATATATACACATATATGTTTCAAAAAGCTTAGAGAAAAATGTAATTAAAAGGTAGGTTCATTTGGGTACAAAAAAATTGAAATTACATGTACAAGGGCTCTTCAAAGAGTTTCTGGAAAATATGAACTATGAAAAAACTATATATGGAGGTCAAATTTTTTTTGTTCAACAACCAACTCATTTTTCATTTCCAATTTTTGATGGACCTTTTCACATACACACAAACAAAAATGAAAATGTTCATGTCAGTTGGTCATATATGATTGTTGGTTATAGTTATGACATTTTCACATGGCTATTCCCAATTTTTTTTTTTTTTTTTGACAGGCAGAGTGGACAGTGAGAGAGAGAGACAGAGAGAAAGGTCTTCCTTTGCCGTTGGTTCACCCTCCAATGGCTGCCGCAGCCAGCGCGCTGCAGCCGGCGCACCACGCTGATCCGATGGCAGGAGCCAGGTGCTTCTCCTGGTCTCCCATGGGGTGCAGGGCCCAAAGACCTGGGCCATCCTCCACTGCACTCCCGGGCCACAGCAGAGAGCTGGACTGGAAGAGGGGCAACCGGGACAGAATCCGGCGCCCCGACCGGGACTAGAACCTGGTGTGCCGGCGCCGCAAGGCAGAGGATTAGCCTAGTGAGCTGCGGCGCCGGCCCCCAATTCTTTTTAAAGTTTGCTCATTGCTAATATATGCAATCAACCTCAAAATCTGAAGAGAAATTAACCTTCTATAAAAGTTACCACATATTCCAAAGCAGTACTTAACATTTTGGTTCAATAATTTTAAAAATGCATTTACTTATTAATCGATTTATTAAAAAGGCAGAGACCTTTCTCTCTGTCTCTCTCTCTCACTGTCCACTCTGCCTGCAAAAAAAAAAAAAAAAAAAGAAAGAAAGAAAGAAAGGCAGAGAGACAACAGAGAGAGAGAGAGAGAGATACAGAGAGAGCCAGAGAGAGGTCTTCCACTCTTTTGTTCACTACCGAAATGCCCATAACAGCTGGGGCTAGGCCATGTTGAAGCCAGGAGTCAGGAACTCAATCCTGGTATCTCACATGGGTGGCAGAGACCCAATTACTTGAGCCATCACCTACTATCTTCCAGGGTGAGCATTAGTAAGAAACTGGATCAGAAGCAGAACTGGGGTTGGAATCCAGGGATTTGGGTGTGGAATTCTGGTTTACCAAGCAGCATCTTAACCACTATACCAAATGCCTGCCCCTTGGTTTTATAATTTCAGAACACTGCTATATGTGTCTTCTCATTTGAGCCTCTTGAGGTTTAGATACTCCTCAGAATACCATCTTTTGATATAAAGAAAATGCATGTCCAGAAAATCGCTGGTTTGCCCACAGTCCCAGGGTTACTAAATGGGAAAGAGAAGTCACAATCTTTGCCTATTGTCTCCCCAAAACCTCTGTCATCATGGAGAATTTTGGTGCAATCTCTCCTCTGTCCAATTTTCTCGGCAGGTTCAAGTCATTTCTATGTTGGGCATCTCTTTTGTGCCATTCACTAAAATACGTAAGGCTATGAAGATGAGCGACCTGCCCTTCGTATGGACTCCCTGGGAAGTCAGAGCCTGAGACAGAGGACTAATAGGTCTTATATGCTACCCACATGTATCCTGGAATGAGGGACTGGCCAGTGAAATAGGGACTGGGGGTGAGGGTAGAGAATGGAGGAAAGCCAAGGAAAGTGTTATCAATTTGGTCAACACTAAGTGTAGCTGATGGCCAAATCCCTCAGAACCATCTACCAGAAGCTTTGTAACCTGTGTTGCCAGACATCATAGTGTAGCAGGTAGAGAAAAGGATAACAAGGGGCCGGTGTTGTGGCATAGCAGGTAAAGCCACCACCTGCAGTGCTGGCATCCCCTGTGGGCACCAGTTCCTTCTCCAGCTGCTCCACTTTTCAGACAGTCCCCTGCTAATGGCCTGGGGAAGCAGCAGAAGATGGCTCCAGTGTTTGGGTCCCTGCTACCCATGTGGGAGACCTGGATGAAGCTTCTGGCTCCTGGTTCTGATCTAGCCCAGCCCTGGCCTTTGTGGCCATCTGGGGAGTGAATGGGTGGGTGGAAGATCTCTTTCTTCCTCTCTCTCTCTCTCTGTAACTCTGACTTTCAAATAAAATAAAATCTCTAAGAGAAATGAAAAAGGTTGATGAATCATCTAAGTGACTCTTATCTCTCACTGGCTAAGTTTTGCTGCTTGGAGTATTAACTTCCTTGCATTGGTGGTTGCCCATTTGTGAGCACCTTTGGGTCACAAGAAAGACTGGAGGGGAAAAGAGGGGACTTACAGTGTGGGCCTAAATGATCCATTGTTGGGTGGTGCCAGTAGAACTTGCAGGCTGTGCACCAGCGGGATGATGGAGCAAGCGTCAGGACAGGTGAAGTGTGTCTGGGTGGTGTGTGCCGGGAGTCTTGACATCATGTGACGTCACACATTCCTGATCTTCATGGTGTCCATCAGGAGCCTCCACAAAGACATCTTCTAGTCTCTCCAACCTTACACATTTCCCCAACCATGGCTTTTCACCTCCTCAAACCCAGCATTCCTCCAAAACCAACAGTCACAGAAGCATGTATCTTCACTCTGGGAAAGCTCACTTCATCCTACATCCCATGATATAGATAAAAGAAAGTCAGGTATCCAGTGAGCATGGTGTTAGGGTTGGGGTTGTCTTTCCAAAACTCATGTAGCTGTTTAATGGTGATATCTTTTTTTTTTTAAGATTTACTTATTTATTTGAAAGGCAGGGTTAAAGGAAGAGAGGGAGACAGACAGACAGACAGACAGAGAGAATCTTCCATCTGCTAGTTGACTTCCCAAATGTCTGCAATGGCTAGGCCAGGTGAAATCCAAGGGTCCAGAAATCCATCTGGGTCTCCCACGTGGATGGAAGGGGCCCAGATATCTTCTGCCACTTTCCGAAGTGCATTAACAGGGAGCTGGAGCAGCTGGCACTCATGGGGGATGCCGATGTCACAGCAGGTGGCTTAAACCATTGTATCACAATGCCGGCCCTTAAACCTGAAGTCTCAATAGGATTGATGGATTAAGGGTGGGGACTAGGACCTGGTGATGGGGTCTGAGAGGTGGGGTCTATGGGAGGTTTTTCGGTCACTGGGAGAGTGTCCTTGAAAGGGGGTGTTCTTGCAAGATTATTTGACTATTGTAGTTCAAGTTTGGCCAAGGTTTTCCCTGCTCCCTCCTGACCCACTGGGAGATGAGCTCCCACACATGGGGGACCTGGATGTGCACGAGGATCCTGAGCTACAGTTTCCAAACTGTGAGTTGACATAAACATTTTCTTCCCCAGGGGAGCTCCTTTCAGGGTGTTTAGTTAAGCAGATTCATGGGAGTAAAACCGATGTGACTCCCTCAGTCACCTAATAAGTAGGTGCTGGGGTACAAGGGCCAATAGTGGCATCCTTGCTTTCAAGAACGGACTCCCTGGCTGCACCTGGAACTCACCTGTGGAGCTTTAAGAAGGTGGCTGGCCCCAGTGCCACCCCCAAAGACTCAGGTGTAATTGGACTGGACATCACGATTATTAGAAGGTCCCAAGTGATGCTACTGTAAGGGCAAGTTGTTGTAGCCTAAGATGCCATGAGACTAGGCAGCGGTATTGCCTATAGGATTTCAACCACGGCACATCAGCCTCCCCTGGGAACTTGGCCATGCTGATTCCCAGGCCCTCGACCAAGCTTCGGCTTCCTTGAGTCCAGGGTGGGTCTGTGTTTATGAAGTGAGTACTCCCACCAGATCACGTCTGGAGCGCTGGGACCTTGCTTGGAGAACCATTTCAGGTCTCAAGAGGAGAGTGGTGAGAGTGAGAAGATTACAGAAGAGAGCGCAAGGGTTGTTATGGATTAAAAATGTATGAGGAAATGCTAAGATTATTTATTCCAGTCACTGGGCCAAAGGAGGATTAAGAAAAGAAGGAGGCCAGAGACGATTCCTGCCAGAGAGGAAGTGCATTGTAGGGTGACCGGCTGTTGTGTCTCCTCCAGCAGAAAAAACAGGCAAGGCCTATGCAGTGTGTAGGCTTTAGGTTATGTGCAAACAAAGGATTCCTGGCAGCGAGAGCTGTTAAGCACTGATTTAGGTTATAAAGGAAGGCCGTGAAATGATTTTTCTCTGGAGGTTTTCAAAACCAGTGTAGATTATCATCTGTCTGGCCTGGCTAAGGTATCACCCTGGCCAAAGGCAGAGGGAAAAGCTAGGAGACTTCACACTCGTGAATGGTCCGTGGCTCAGGGATTTGTGACTCACAGCGATGCAACATCTATTGCAGGGCCAGCATTGTGGCACAGTAGGTTAAGCCACCACCTGCAGTGCCATCATCCATACGAGTGCTGGTTTGAGTCCCAGCTACTCTACTTCCTATCCAGCTCCCTGCTAATGCCAGTGGAGACCAGCTGGGGCATCACCCCAGAGGGAGGGCCACTGTCCTTGCTCCCAGCTCCTGAGCAGTGGCATAGTGGTTGTTCCAGGGGAGCAGAAGGCTGGAAGTGAGCCTGCTGGAGGAGTTGGATGTGACTTGGAACAGAGCTAGGGGAATTCCAGGTCTAAGATTTCTGGAAACAATGGAGATCTTAGTGGAGATCAATTAAGAAAGTGCTGGTATTGCCATGATACTGGTAGCAACAGGTAAAATGGTAGAACAGCCAGAAGCTTCACAGACAGAACTGTAGAAGGGAGACAGCCAAGAATAACCCTCCCTGGGATCGCAGTCAACTCTGTGGGTCTGAAAGGCCAGGCCCAGTGGGTGCTAGACACCCACTCAGAGCAAAATCAGCACAGGACTTGGGCAAATTTGAAATCCCCAAGCAGCACAGGGCAGATCTGTCAACACGGGGCAGAAGCTTCACTGGCACAAAGAGTTTGAGCACGGCCTCTGCTTGAACACTGGCTGCACAATAAGTCTCTCTGGCCTAAGGGCAACACTTAGGAAACCAGGCTTAAGAATCACATGCATCCCTTGGCGATTCGGAAGACTGTGTGTGTGCATGCCCAGGGTGGGTGCCTTTTCAGGAGCACTAGCCCCTGGCTGGTTGTGGGGCAGAAACACCAGCTCCCTGAATGGTGACAGAAGCTCCCTGCCCTCTCCCCTACCTAATAATAATGGGTAAAATCTATTAGGCCACAGGGGCTCAGCACAAACTTTGACCAATAAGCAGCTTATGTTGACTAAGGGCAACCCCTGGAAAGCCAGGCTAAAAGATAAAAAGCAAGGGGAAGGAGTCTGAACAGAAACATTGGAAGCTGCACACAATGACAAAGTGAGACTCAGAGAATTGCTTCTATTTTTTTTTAAAAGATTTATTTATATAATTGAAGGACAGAGAGAGAAAGAAGGAGAGAGAGAGATTGATTCATTGATCGATCTTTTACCTGCTGGTTCACTCCTCAGCAACCAGGGCTAGGCCAGGCCAAAGCCAGGAGTCAGATACATCACATGTGTTTCCCACATGGGTGGTGGGAACTCAAGTACTGGGGCTGTCACCCATTGCCTCCCAGGCACATTAGCAGGAAGCTGGATTGGAAGCCCAGAATAGTCCCAACTCAAACCAGGGCCTCAGGTAGGAGTTACAGGCACCACACACAGGCTGATCAGAGTCATTTCAATCAAGGCACTTGATAAAACGAATGATCAAGTAAGCAACAACAACATCAATCTCCTGGAAGTCTCCAGAGTTGTTTCAATGCATTATTTAAATGTCCAGTTGTGACGCTGGGACATCTACATAGAATTAGAGAATTAGGACGCATAAATAGGGTAAGTGGCAGGTCACAGAAACTGCCTTTGAGGTTCCATGATATCGGACTTGGCAAAGACTTCAAAGCATCTGTGAAAAATATATTCGGGGTGGGCACTTGACACAGTGGTTGATTCCACTGGGGATGCCTGCAGCCCATGCCAGAATCCCTAGGATCAAAGGCCAGTTCCACTCCAGACTCAGCTGCTTGCTGAAGTCCACTCTGGGAAGCAGCCTCTGAGGGTTCAAGTTCATGGGTTCCTGCCAGCCAAATAGGACACTTGAAGTGAGTTCTAGCCCCCTGGCTTCAGCCCGGCCCAGCACCAGCTGTTGTAGTCATTACAGGGAATGAATCAATGGATGATTGATGAAGGTCTCTCTCTCTCTCTCTCTCTCTCTCTCTCTCTCTTGCTGTGTGTTTATGCCTGCTTTCCAAATAAATAGCTATTAATCTAATCAAACAAAATCAAATCAATGAAATTAAATTAAAGTTATTTAGAGAACTAACTGAAACCATGTCTACAGAATGAAGGCAGGACATGGTGACAACATTTTGTCAAATAGAGACTATGGATGAAGAGATAGAAATTAAAAAAAAAAAGGAAAGAAAAAAAGACACCAAATGCAGTACTTTTCTGAAGTTGAAAAGTGCTACAATCAAAATGAAAAATTCACCAGAGTGGCTCAAAATGAGATGATGTAATAAAAAGTCAGCACACTTGAAGTTAGATCAGTAGAGAGGATGCCATCTGAAGGAGAAAGAGGAAACATGGATTAAAAAGTATTTTGGAGAAATATTAGCACAGCAACATACGTATAATGGGACTACCCAAAGAAGAGAAAGAAAATGAAGCATTAAATGTGTTTGAAGAAATAGTGGCTAAAAACTTCCAAATATGATGACAAACATTAATTTATGCATCCAAGAAGCTCAAATACCTCCAAATAGGATAAACACAAAGAAATCCACACCCAGACACATCATGTTGAAAACCATAAATAAGTAGAAAACCTTAAAAAGCAGTATCTGACCCCAGTAAGATATACAGCTAACTTCTCATCAGAATCAGTGGAGAGCAGGAGACTGGAGCAGGTGTGTTCAGATATGAGTGAGAAAGAGGGGACTGGAATTTGCGGTCATTGTTGCCCAGGGACTTCACACCACGTGTATTTTTCTCTTTCTGTCTTCCTTCTTTCCCACAGTGGAATCTCCTAATAGTTTCCAACTCTCAGAGAAGAAGCGTTTTACTAATTAGTGCCAATTAGTACACAGTCATCAAAGTTCCAAAATAGTTCTGGACCTTCCACCTCCTCTAAGATTAAGTTTGTGTCTTTGATTCTTATCTAAATAAACAGAAGTTTTAAAAGACGTTTTATTTTTGGGTTGTGAGGACATTAACCTCTGTTGGTTTTGCTTGTTCTGCATCTCTCCTTTCTTCTTGTGATGGTCGGCGCTGGTCATCCTTTGGGGAACAATGCTGTCCTTCATCTCAGCTTGTGTGGTTTATTGGAGACAGAGCTTAGTGTCTGGTTGCATCATACTGCTAGAATGGACATATAACCCAAGCCAAGCTAAATGAGACTCAATTAGGGCATATGGCTAAAACACTTTGAGAAAAGGGGTATGGCATTTCTTTTCTTAAAATAATTTTATTGTAAATTGACAACAAATAGTTACATGTATGTATGATATACAAAGTGGTTATGATTTATAAATCTAATGTGGAATAATTACATAAAACTATTTAACATACTCATCACTTCAAATGCTTAACATTTTGTGGGGAGAACATTCAAATTGGCACTGTGGCATATTAGATTAAGCCTTTGTCTGTGGTGCTGGCATCTCACATGGGGCTCCGGTTCAAGTCCTGGCTGTTCCACTTCGGATTCAGCTCCCTGCTAATGGCCTGGGAAAGCAGTGGAGGATGGCCCGAGTGCTTGGGCCCCTGCCCACACGTGGGAGACCTGGAAGAAGCTCCTGGCTGCTGGCTGGCCACTGTGGCCATTGACAAACCAGTGAAGGCAAGATTTCTCAGTCTCTTGTCTCTCCCTCTCTCTCAGTAATTTTGCCTTTCAAATAAACTAAATAAATCTAAAAAAAATTCGTTGTCTTAGCAACTTTAAATGTACAATACATATCTATTCACTATATTCATTGCGCACCATGAGGTGACTTCAAAAGGCCCAGGGAGGAAGGGGAGTTCAGCCTAGTAGTTAAGATGCCTGCATTCGTCATCAGAGTTTGATTTTCCCTGGGCTGGATTCCCTTCACCAGCTGACTCCAGAGTCCTCTGATCTAGACGCTGGGAGGCAGTGACTGGGTTCCTACCACCTACATGGGAGACCTGGATTGCTCCAGCCCAGCCCCGGCCATTGCTAAACAAATGTTCCCCAAACTCAAACCTCCAGTGTCACTGGGATTTTGTACTCTCTGTCCGTCATTTCTTCATTCTGCCACCCCCAGGCTATGCCATTGGGTCGGGGTCACTCAGCTGGAAAGATAGGGGCTTGAGAAGAAGGGGTCTCCCTAACATGTGGGCTGACTCAAGGGGAAAAAGAGACCCGAGGGACAGGGAGAGAGAACCTTATCCTCAGAGCCCTATTTATGCCCAAGAATCCCACCGTGCCTGAAGCCACTCCCACCTCCGATTATCAGGATGACATATCCTTTATTGTATATGAAGATATGCACTTATAACCAGAAATAGTTTTTTAAAAAATATTTATTTATTTATTTGGAAAGTTACAATGAAAGGGAGAGAGAGAGAGAGAGAGAGAGAGAGAGAGAGAGAAGGATCTTCCAACCACTGGTTCCTTCCCAGATGGCCAGACTGAAGCCAGGAGCCAAGAGCTTCTTCTGAATCCCGCACTTGAGTGGCAGGGGCCAAGTACCTCTGCTGCTTTCCATAGACCATCAGCTGGGATCTGGATTGGAAGTAGAGCTGCTGGGTCTCGAACTGGTGCTCATATGGGATGCCGGCACAGCAGGCAGTGACTTTATCCATCACACGTTAACGCCAGTCCTGATATGCTCTTCATACATCTAGGAGTCTGTGTTCATTTTATGTCTGAAACGAAATTAACTTTATACTCAAATAAGAGGCACAACTGAAATAGGTACACAGTGACTCAAAAATAGCTCATAATGATATCTTAGAAAGCCATTCTCTAGTATAATAGATTTTTTTAAATAAAAAGCTAGAGCACCTGTAATAACGAATTCAAGAACCTGATACCAATTTGATCTTCTGACAGCTCACGGGTTGGACAATGCCCAGTGGGCGATGTTCCTGGAAGTGCGGACATGGCCGTCTTGGGCGTGCCCGGTTCTGGGTAATGCTGAGACTTGTGGAGGTGGTTGTGATGGGGGTCTGGGCTGAGACAGGGTGGGCAGAGGCGATTAGTGAGAAAACCGTGAACATAAACTCTGGGTCTTGTTGAGCTATGTAGGACATAGTAAAAGACCCACGGAGGCCACATTTAAAAATAGCATAATGAAATTAGTACATTGCAGTCTGCCCCGAGGAGCAGGCATGACCTGACTTGATGAAGCTTCACATGCGAAATGGATTTTATTTTTAGGGCATTCTATCTGGGATAACAATGGCTGCGCTGATAGGAAGGTGGTGGGGATAGTTTGTCTGTGCGGCTGGCACTTGGGCTCGGAAAGAACAAAATAGCATATTTAAACTGTCAGGCCCTAATTGTTTCATTAGATGGTGGTAGTCTTTGACAAAGGCAGCCCTAACTGCTGAAAGCAAGAATGATGAGCAGTAATTCTGGCAGGGCACGGGGTGCTGCACTACCTACCTCTCTTCCTTTGTCTCTTCTCAGTTCATCTCTGTTACAAGGGGAAGTCTCATTTTCTCATGTAATGACTGCTATTAAAATCAGTTAAAAGCCTTTCATGAGCTCTGTGGTATGTCTTCTACATATTTTTAGATATGAATGAACTACCGAGGCAGCTTCCAGCATTTGTATTCATCTATTGGGGCTCCAGCATCCAGTTTAATATCAATTATACTAATGAAGGGGATTTATTTAGGACTGGGAACCCAGCAGGATCCTAAAGTGATTTACACATTTTATACATTACGGATGAAATGTTTTGTTTACCACTAACTTGCAGCCGGCTCACTTGAGATGTTGAGTCCCAGGCCACACCACCACCAACCACCACCAACCGCCAAGCACCGCCATTCCAAGGTGCAAGACACAGGTGGTCCTGTCCGGCAGAGATGCAAGAGGACTTTGGCAGGCAGAAGGCAAGAACTCAGCTTACAATCTTGATGGAGCACGGTGGAGAAAGCCCCAGGCTGGGCATTATGGTAAATAAAGCAGTTTGCACATATTAATTTTATAAAGCATTTCTGCTCTTCCCCCGAACGCTGCACATCTGTGAGGTATCAAGGGAGAGACTGGTGGGGGTCGGGGGTGGGGAGCGAGGAGGAGGGAGCGCTGATTTATTTCTCACTGCTCAGTGGAATAAAGACCCACAGCATGTTTTCCATTTACACACATTTGAGAATTTAGAGGCTGCTTCGAATGAGAGGGTGGTTATATTTCATCAAGAGACATCATAAAAGCTTTCTCCAGTTTGAAACACAAAAAATCAGATCCCATAGATAGCGATTTTTTCTCAGGTAGAAGGAGTGATGTGTGATGAATGCCTTCTCTCCCAGGCAGGAAGGGTCCACAGAGGACCCCCCCAACATGCACACTTACACGCATACACACATGCATGTGCACACACACATGCACGGTCACACATGCACAATCACATACAAACACACATGCATGCATACACACATGCACACACATGCACTGTCACATGCGCACACACATGCAAACACACACACATGCATGCACGCACACGGTACCTGGGGCTTCTATTCCTGGCAGGGATAGGGGAGGAAGGTTCCTGGGCTGGGTGACCTGGTGGCTCCATGGCCTCATGCTGGGGAACACTGCCTCTCTAAGTGCAGAGGGTTTGATCTGTCTTTGATTGCTGTTTTCAAATGAGCCTTGGTTAAAATCGTCCCATTTTTTTTCCCCGAAGGGTGGTTTTGCTTTTAGCCGAGCCTCACGTGACACCCTGTGTATAAATTTCAGCTAAGTTGTTTTTCAGATTCAAGAATCTGGAAGGCAGAAGTCCTGAGCTCATCATCACCCAGGCCGAACGGGGGCAGGCTTGTCCTTGTGGCACGGCACGGTCAGCTAAAGCTGTCGTCCACCTTATGGGTTTCTGCTCAGTGCTGAACGATGCTCTCGTGGCTGAGAGGCTCATCATTTCCACCCCCTCTGCCTTCACTTAGACGTGGGCAGGCGACGGGTCTCAGGGCTCAGCCACGGAAAAGCTCCACCAACTCAGGAGAAACCAGTGGTACAAAATATGGAAAGTGTGGTGGCAAGAAAAGGCACTCCCATCACGTAACCACAAACTGAAGTGGATGGGCAGTCTTTGCAGCCTTTCCGTCTAAGCTGGTTAAGAGGTGTTGTAGAACATTCCAGAAGCCGGGGGCTTGCAGCAGAGGAGACACACGACAGCCCTATTGCTCTCGGTGGAAGCAGGGTGAGTCTGAGTGTCAGGGTGTGGCCAGCATTTTCCTGCAGTTGTGTTTCCAGTGTGGACAGGTTCTTGGCTTTCAACATGTGCTGACTCAGGGCTCCCTGACACCCGTGACTCACGCACACATCCATGCGCTGAGCACTCCCTTGGTGTGTTCCAATGGGCTCCTGCCAGTGGAGACCAACGACGAGAGAGATGCACACTCATGTCAGTTGCCTTTTTTTTTATCTGACACAGGTGTAGGTTTAATTTGGCAACCTGGTTTCCCAGGTAATAAAGATGAACAAATGACACCCTCTGGGGGTTATTACCATTCAGCATTTCTCTAGTTTTCCAACAATATGTATGCGCATACTTCAAAAACATGGAATTAAAAGCCAAGGGCAAAAGAATTTTGAAATCCATCTTGGTGCAAAATCTGTGCATAGTTTTTCCTAATACACATTTTCCATAAACTTTTTGAAGACCTCTTGTAAATAGAGGGGAGGTGGTAGCAAGAAAGGGATTTATTTAATGATTGCAAAATTTTTTTAGCTTTGAAAATATCTCCTGGACATTGAATATTGAATATTGCATGTATTCCTAGTTTTCTTTCTTTCTTTCTTTCTTTCTTTCTTTCTTTCTTTCTTTCTTTCTTTCTTTCTTTAGATTTTATTTATTTATTTGAGTTACAGACAGTGAGAGGGAGAGACAGAGAGAGAGGTCTTCCATCCCCTGGTTCACTCTCCAAATGGCCGAATCGGCCGGAGCTGCACCGATCCGAAGCCAGGAGCTTCTTCCTGGTCTCCCACGTGGGTGCAGGGGCCCAAGCATGTGGGCTATCTTCCACTGCTTTCCCAGCCCATAGCAGAGAGCTGGATGGGAAGAGGAGCAGCCGGGACTAGAACTGGCGCCCATATGGGGTGCCGGTGCCACAGACGGAGGATTAACCTATTATACCACAGCACCGGCCCCAAGTTCATTTCTTCTCTACATGCAAAATAGCCTTGAAACTTAGAAGCTATATTTAGTAAACTCTGGTTATGTCTATTGAGCAAACTGCCTCATCTAAAATGAAATTAAAATATATGGAAATAAGTTTCTCCCAGGTTTACCTATTGATCAAAATTGCCATCTGTAGATTCATAGGTTTGCTGAAGTTTTTCTTATCTTTATTTTTTCTCACTCTGAAAAGTTAATGTTGACATTGTCTTCATGAATTGAGTCATGCACACAAATTAATCAAATGCTGAAGAAGCACTTTGGCTAGTAGCTTCTGGAAGTTTCAGGAGTTATTATGAAGCCATTAGCAATAACTCACAGTCCCATAACATTGCCAAATTATAATCTTGACTATAAAGTGAGTCAGGAATCTATTATCACGAACTCCTGATGACTTCCTGAGACCACATGAGGATGTGTATGCAACTACAGAAGAGTGGGGCTGCACATGAATTTAAGAGCAGGGAGCTCCTCAGAGGGGGAGATAGACCCAGCAAGGTTAAGTGGACAGCTGGCTGGAGAAAACGTTGGCCTCCCTTTCCCCGTAACTTGTGGCCTTCAAAGTCCACGTGGGAGTATCTCCATAAAAGGTAACCATGATTGGGGGATTAGGTTGCTGTTTTCTGTGACCTTTTTCTTTTTAATAATCCTTCAAAATCTCCTTAGGGAAAAGACTGTTCAGGCTTAATAACCAGGAGCTTGTGTTAATTTTTGAATGTTATCTTTTACAAATACTCACTCACAAAGCCTGAATGTCTGCCCCAAGTGGGAGCAGAATAATGCAAGAAAGAGATTCCACCAAGAGACTCCCTCTGCATGTGCCCCAGCTGTAATCCTGTGTAAGAAATGTGAGCACTACAGGATCACCAAGGGGTCCTTCGACCCACACAGCCATACGTAGCTAATAAAGCATGTGGGGGAAATGCTATTATCGGCCACGGTACTTTACTTAGGATTCACATCTGTAACTTTCTGCTCCAGCAGTTAAATCTCCTACTCTTGTTTTTATTTACCTAGGCTATCACCTTTTATTCTTGTGCACAGCTCATGAAAGTTCAAACAATTTGGCCAGAACTGGAAAACACATGATAGTATTAAATAATTCTCAATCCATTGGGGGTACATTTTCTAGATTTTATTAATGAGGGTATCATAGAGTGGTTTTAGCTGCTGAGACTCAAATAAGAAAAATCTAAAAACATTGGACAGTTCTTGTACTTCAATGCATTTACATGGAATATAAATATTCCATGTAATATAGATATCACATGCAAAATATTAATGTTTCAAACTCATATTAGGTTTAGCCTATGATAGCATGATTGACAGCATAGAAAAAAAATAAATCCTCGCATACCTAATACATGATACTGATGAAACCTGTGGTTTGAGGAGGGAGGAGTATTTAGAAAAGATGGCTCAATTTTCCATGATCTATTAGAGTTGACTAATTCTTGATATAGACACAAGGATAATAATTGCAAAGGGTTAGGATGCATCTCATTAGGACAGTACTCTAATGTTGTGCTGAGGTACAGGAGGAGAAGTTGGACACAATTGAGTAAGTTGCTTAGGAAGCATATAGGTGACATTATGATTTTTAAACCATGACTCCTAGATCTCTCTCCCAAATTCCACTCTCTAGTATCACCTCCCCATAAGGACAAGATATTAGTGATAAGGCTTCTTGTTATCATCACTTCAACTGTAATAACTCTTAAGTGAATAGCTCTGGTCTTTGAGCTCTGCTTTCCAATTTCCCTGTCTTGGATCAAGATCTCCAAGTTACCTAAGTTTGAAATTCTGGAGCTACACCTGAAACATGCCTCTATGATAGAGAGAGAGAGAGAGAGAGACAGAGAGACAGAGAGAGAGACAGAGAGAGATGAGAGCGAGATCATCCATCTGCTGGTTCATTTCCCAAATGCCCACAACAGCCGAGGTTGGTCCAGGCCAATGCCATGAACCCATAACTCTATCTCTGTCTCCCACAGGGACTCAAGTACTTGAACCATAATCTGCTGTCTCCGAGAATGTATTAGCAGGAAGCCAGATCAGAAGTGGATGAGCTGGGACTCTAACCAGGCACTCTGATATACAATGCAGGTGCTCCAAGCAGTGTCTTAACCCATTTTGCCACAAATGCCCATCCCATGTTCCTCCGTTTCATGAAGCAAACCTGAGTATTCTTGTAAGAACCCAATTGCTGTTCTTGACTCATCTTTTGACAATGCTATTACTGTTATTTAAAGCTAATCTCTTAAATAACCCATAGCCATCCCATACCTGGAGACTTAATTCACGGTTCACCTTCCTCTGGGTTCTAGAATTCAAATTTCCCCATGTGACTTTGTTAAATTTATTCTTTTTCCCTTTTTCTTTAATCCTTCACAATAGTTGATTTCTACCGTGAACACTCCACTAATTATTTGCCCACCATATAATGTCTGAAGTCATTTGCAAGTAATGTAATTTTCCCAGCAAAATGTAAGCTCCTCGGTGCAAAGGTGGCCTGTATGTTTGTTTTAACTTCCTACACAACCCAAGTGGTACTAGGTACAGTACTAGGATACTAATATGTATGTGTTAATTGATTTCATACTTAAGAGTTAGTAAAGACATAATTTAGAATTTCCATGAAAGTGATTTTCATATCTATTTTCAGAAGATTTAAGGTGGACCATGCATGTAAAAAAATGATGTTTGAGTTTTATATCTATCTATCATCTAAGTATCTATCAACATAATCTATTTATCTATAGGTATGCGTATGTGTCTATATATTAATTTACTTATTTGAGAGGTAGAGAGACAGATTTACTCTCCAAATGCTTGCAATGACTTGGACTGAGCCAGGACAAGAACAAGTAGCCAGGATCATAATTCGGGTCTCCGACCTGGGCAGCAGGAGCCTAACTGCTTGAACCTCCCTTGGTATGGACTGGCAGGAATCTGGAGTCAAAAGCCAGAGGTGGGAATCAAACCAGGTGCTGGATATTTTTATTTTTATCTTGGAATCATTTGACATTTTGGTTACTGTGCATGTGGGTATTATTGAGGTCATGTCAGATTGCATGTTTTGGAGCCCAAAACTGGTACCTGTCAACAAGATTTCTGATAGATAAAAACCAGCAAACATAGTAAAAAGTGAGATGCTTTAAAAGTCTCTTACATTCTGTGCTGTACTGAGGTTGTCTTCTATAACTGATTATGCACATTAACCCAAATAGCTTTATCAACATTTCCGAAAGAAATTCAGTTCAGTGGTATAGATATCATCCAAAAAGTGGATGAGCAATGATGCATCCGATTCACAATAAATCTGCGTGAGACTTTGAATTTTAGGCAATAGCTGTATTTATTTTTATTGGACTTTTTATGAGGAGCCTTTGGAGAAGCTTATGTTCCATGATCTGATGTTTATGGTTAGTTCAATCTTTCTTTGAAGATGAGGTACACCCATAAAATAGGCTGTGACTCATCCGGATGCTTAGGACTACACGAAGCTCATTTGTAAGGTTCAAATCTTTACAGCCTTCCAGACACACCTCTTTTTGACAAGCCTGAGGTGCCCAGACTTGGTTGGGATGAAAGTGTGTGTCACTGCAGACTCAGGGGTGAGCATGCTCTTCCATTATCCAGGCTGCCCTCAGTGTCTCTAGCTATATAAACTAGTCTGTCTGCTCTGAATATTAATCATGTTGGCTTTCAACTTGGGAGTGTTTTAAAAGAGAAGCTTCCCACTCCTCAACAATAACAAACAATTTAACATTGTGTTTAGCAACTTGTCAGCTACTCCATCTCTGTCAAAGGTACCTCTCTGGTGATTACATCCCAGTCATGGCTGGGCCAGTTTGCAGTGAGCATTATAGGGAAGTGGGGGTGTCCCGAAAACAATAGCGTTTCTTAATGTGAAGAAAAAAAAAATAGGAGAGAGAGCGGAGATGGAAGAAAATGGAGATTGGCAATTGTGGCTAATACGCTTTGTGATCTACTGGAATCTATTCTCCAGGTACTTCTAAGTGCTCCATATGGATCGACTCATTTAATACGCACAACAATCCCATGAGAGAGCTCCTCCTAGTATCTTCATCCTTTCTGACGAAGAAATTGGGTACAATGAGTAAGTTTAGATTTAGTATTTGAACCCATTAAACTTCAATGGCGTATTTCCTTTCTACATAACAGTTTTTATCTACTCTTTGAAAATAGATTTAAACTTTAAGATAGTCATAACCCCAGAGAAAGTGGGGTTTAAATTTTTATCTGCTTCAGTCTAGTTCCACAAGATGCCTAGATAATCTACTGAACGTGTTCACCCGAACATCAGCCCTTGAAATGAAATGGGGCAGTTCACTGGGCTGGTGGTGGATCGAATGTCCACAGAGTTTTCACGAAACAGAGTAACAATGAGGGTCATTTGGAAGCTCATACTGGCTAAGAAATGCAGCTGTTTCTTGGGTCCAGTTGGCTTCTTTTCCTCAAGTTTTATTCTTGATCATTTTCCTAATTTTATTTTAGAGCTTCATGCAGATGTGCCCAGGCTTTGTAAATGTCAAAGCATTAACCAGCAAATATTAATTGATTAAATGTTCACTTCCTCTTCTGATGTATGTGTCATTCAGTCAAAAGTAAAGAGTATAGCATGAAAATGAAGTCTGCAATGTTTTATGTACAGATCATTTAAAAAGTGGCTCGGTTTTGATCGTTAATATCTATTCATATACATTTAGTGGAACAATATTAGGAGAGTAGAAGATTTTATTGTCTTGTATTAAATTACGTCCAGCTATGGCTAGTTGAGTGCTATGTCAGCCGTGGAGGAAATGTGTTGTTTTTCTATTTAGCACACTCTTATTTGTTTTTTTTTTTTCACTTTTTATTTTGTTTTATTTTTAAACTTCATATTTTATTCATTTGTTTATTTTTATGATAACATGTTTTTAATTTGCATTAAAGTCAAAGGCTTAATGGATTTACTAAATAAAGAGCTCAACAAATAAAAACTGGAAACCCCATTGTCCAGCAGGAAAATGAGCAAGGGCTATAAGACAATAATCAAATAAAAAGATGTTCAACTTCACTCTCATGAAGTTTAAAATAGTCACAAAATCAGGGAAACTATAGTAGTATATAATTGCTGTCATCCTGACAAAGATTTAACATAAAGTTTGACAAAACACTGTATTTGCAGCAAGGCTGATACTCACAGGTGTTCTTTTTGTGTGTGTGTGTTTTTAAATTTTAGCCCCCACATATAAGGGAGAACATGTGGTATCTGTCTTTCTGTGTCTGGCTTATTTCACTCAAAATAATGTCCTCTGGTTCCAACCATTTTTCTGGAAATGACAGAATTTCATTTTTTTTATAGCTGAATAATATTCCCCTCTGTGTGTCTATAAATATGCACACCATATTTTCTTTACCTATTCATCTGATGATGGACATCTTGGCTGATTCCATATTTTAGCTATTGTGAACAGTGTTACTATAAACATGGTGGAGCAGGTATCTCTTTGATACAGCAAGTTTGTGTCTATTTTGAAAAATATTTATTTATTTGAAAGTGACAGTTATAGAGAGAGAGGGAGAGAAAGAAAAAGAGAGAGAGAAACATCTTCCATCTTCTGATTTACTCCGCAGATGAGTGCAATGATGGGGGCTGGGCCAAGCTGAAGCCAGGATCCAGAGCTTATTCCAGGCCTTCCCCTTGGGTGCAGGGGCCCAGGAAGTTGGGCTTTTTCCTCTGCTTTTAAAGGTGCATCAACAGAGAGCTGTGTTGGGAGTGTGTTCCAAGTTAGCCAGGACTCGAACTGGTACCCACATGGGATGCTGGCCACTGTACCTACCATGCCTCAAGGCTGGCCTGACACTCATGTCTTTTGGGTATATACCCAGTAGTGGGATTGTTGTATTATTTTTTTCTAGTTTTTAAAGAAATGTCCACCCTGTTTTCTACAATGGCTGCAACAATTTACATTCCCACCAACAATGTATAAGAGTTCCCCTCTTTCCCAATCCTCACTGGCATTTGTTGCCATCTAACTTTTGGATAATAGTCATTCTCTTTTTTTTTTTTTAAAGATTTTATTTATTTACTTGAAAGTCAGAGTTACACAGAAAGAAGAAAGGCAGAGAGAGAGAGGTTTTCCTTCCATTGGTTCACTCCCCAAATGGCTGCTACGGCCAGCGCACTGCGCTGATCTGAAGCCAGGAGCCAGGTGCTTCCTCCTGGTCTCCCATGAGGGTGCAGGGGCCCAAGCACCTGGGCCATCCTCCACTGCCTTCCCGGGCCACAGCAGAGAGCTGGTCTGGAAGAGGAGCAACTGGGACTAGAACCCTGTGCCCATATGGGATGCTGGTGCCGCAGGTGGAGGATTAACCAAGTAAGCCATGGCACCAGCCCCAGGATAATAGTCATTCTGACAGGGATGAGGTGGTATCTCATTGTGGCTTTCAGTTACATTTCCCTGATAGACAATGATATTGAAACATATTTAAAAATATGCTTGTTGGTCATTTTTCCCATGTTAGTGCACATGAATTTGGTAAGTTGATTGTATTCCTAGTTCTAAGGGTAGAACATGTGGCCACAGTCTGATCCAATCAACATTCCTTTCCAACTGTATTCATTTTTCCCCCAGAAACCTTTTATTTAAAGTACACATACTTCATACATGCACTTCCTAAACACAACTTTACAAACAGTGATTCTTCCCACCATACCCAACTTCCAACCTGCTCTCCCATCCTTCTCCCTCCTCCCTCTCCTATTCCCATTCTTATTTTTTACTAAAATCTATTTTCAATTAACTTTATACATGGGGAATTAACTTTATACTAATTAAAGAGTTCAACAAATAGTATGAGAAAAAAAAACTGTTCCTCAACAGTTTTTTGATTTCTCTTCTGATTTCTTCTATGAGCCACTGTTCATTCAGGAGCATATTGTTCAGTCTCCATGTGTTTGCATATGCTCTAGATTCCTGAGTTGCTGATTTCCAGCTTCATTGCATTGTGGTCCTAGAAGATGCAAGGTATGATTTCAATTTTTTTGAATTTGCTGAGACTTGTTTTATGGCCTGGCCTGTGGTCTACTCTAGAGAAAGTTCTATGCACTGCTGAGAAGAATGTGTATTCTGCAACTGTAGGATGAAAAGTTCTGTAGATATCTGTTAGGTCTATCTGGTCTATAGTCTTGATTATCTCTGTTGTTTCCTTGCTGATTTTCTGTCTGGTTGATAAGCCTATTGCTGAAAGTGGAGTATTGAAGTCCCCTGTTACTATTGTATGGGAGTCTATGTCTCCCTTTAGATCCATTAACATTTTTGTTAAATAGCCAGGTACCCTGTAATTAGGTGCATATACATTTATTATAGTCATGACTTCCTGTTGAACTGATCCCTTAATCATTCTGCAGTGCCCTTCTTTGTCTTTTTTTTTTTTTAACAGATTTTTTGTTAAAGTCTATGTTGCCTGAAATTAGGATGGCTACACTAGTTCTTTTTTGGTTTCTATTAGCATGGAATATCTTTTCCCATCCGTTCACTTTCAGATTATGTGATCTTTGTTGGTGAGATGTGTTTCTTGTAGGCAACAAATAGATGGATTTTGTTTTTTAAGTCCATTCAGCCTGTCAGCATCTTTTTAACTGGAGAGTGGAGGCCATTTACATTCAAGGTGACTATTGATAAGTTACGTCTTGGCCCTGCCGTTTTTCCATAAATATGCCTATTGTTTACTTTGGATTTCCTTTGTACTTTTTCTGGGAGATTTTCTGCCTTCACCTTCTTTCATAGTGATGACCATGTTTCTGTGTTTCTGTTGTGCATCCTTGAGCATCTTTTGTAAGGCTGGACAAGTGGTGAAAAATTCTTTCAATTTCTGTTTGTTAGGGAAGGTCTTTATTTTGCCTTCATTCATAAATAAAAGTTTTTCATAGTACAGTTTTCTGGGTTGACCAGTTTATTCTTTTCTTTTTTTTTTTAAAGATTTATTTTATGTATTTGAAAGAGTTACAGAGAGAGGTAGAGACAGAGAGAGAGGTCTTCTATCCACTGGTTCACTCCCCAGATGGCCACAATGGCCGGAATTGCACTGATTCGAAGGCAGGAGCCAGGAGCTTCTTCTGGGTCTCCCACATGGGTGCAAGGGCCCAAGAACTTGGGCCATCCTCTACTGCTATCCCAGGCCATAACACAGAGCCACATTGGAAGAGGAGCAGCCGGGGCTGGAACCAGCACCCATATGGGATGCCAGCGTTTCAGGCCAGGGCTTTAACCCACTGTGCCACAATGCTGGCCCCTAGTTTTTTCTCTTAAGACTTAGACTATGTCGTGTCATTCTCTCCTAGCCTGTAGGGTTTCTGATGAGAAGTCATATGTGAGTCTAATTGGAGATCCTCTAAAAATAAGTTGTCATTTCTCTCATGTGCATTTTAAGATCTTTTCTTTGTGTTTTACAGTGGAGAGTTTGACTACAATGTGTGGTGGTGAGGATTGTTTTTAGTCATGTGTATTAGGAGTTCTATGTGCTTCCTGGACTTGGATGTCTCTTTCTTTCTCCAAATTAGGGAAATTTTCTGTTATTATTTCACTAAAAAGGCCTTCTAATGCATTCTCCCTTTCCATGCCTTCAGGAACTTTTTAAGACCAGTATGTTCAGTCATTTGATAGCATCCCATAAATCTCCAATCCTGTTTCCTTCCTTCCTCCCTCCCTCCCTCCCTCCCTCCCTTCCTTCCTTCCTTTTTTTTTTTGGTCTGAGTGTAAAATTTCCAGAGATTTGTCTTCTAACTAAGATATTCTTTTTTCTGCCTCACTGAGTCTGTTGTTAAGGCTTTCCATTGCATTTTTTTTTTTTTTTTTTTTTTTTTTTTTTTTTTTTTTTTTTTTTTTACAGGCAGAGTGGACAGTGAGAGAGAGAGACAGAGAGAAAGGTCTTCCTTTTGCCGTTGGTTCACCCTCCAATGGCCGCCGCGGCCGGCACGCTGCGGCCGGCGCACCGCGCTGATCCGATGGCAGGAGCCAGGAGCCAGGTGCTTTTCCTGGTCTCCCATGGGGTGCAGGGCCCAAGCACTTGGGCCATCCTCCACTGCACTCCCGGGCCACAGCAGAGGGCTGGCCTGGAAGAGGGGCAACCGGGACAGAATCCGGCGCCCCGACCGGGACTAGAACCTGGTGTGCCGGCGCCGCTAGGCGGAGGATTAGCCTAGTGAGCCGCGGCGCCGGCCCTCCATTGCATTTTTTATTTGATCTACTGAGTTTTTCATTTCTAATATTTCATTTTGATTTCTCTTTAAAATTTCAATTTCATGGGAGAAATTTCCATTCATGTCATATATGAATTTCCTTAATTCATGGATTTGCTTCTGGTTACTTTTAAGTAATCCTACAATTTTTTGAATTCTGTTTCTGGCATTTTTTCATTCTCTTCATTTTCACATTCTAGTATTGAAGTATTGTTGTGTTCCTTTGGAGGCATCATGTTTTCCCCCTTAGTCTTGTTTCTTGAATTGCTGGGTTTATTTTTAGGCATTTGTGGAGATACTTGTTGCCTGCCCCCCACCCCCACCCCAATGGCTTTTATCTTTGGACTATGCTCTGTGGCTTAGTGGAGTGTCTGTTCTTTCAGTGAATACCCTTGACACATGTGTTGAGTGTGACCAGGGAGCTCTGTTCGGTGCTCCAGGGTAAGGGGAGTGTCCAAGGTGACACCCAAATTGGGCATGGTAAATTTCTCTCTCTCTCTCTCTCTCTCTTAATCAGATGGGAGGTTTAATCTGCTCTATTGGCATAGCCTCACACTCACTTCTCCTCCAAGGAGACCAATACCTGGTCGCTAGCCCCAGTGGGTATAATGTTCACTCACACTGCCACAGGAACCACACAAAGGATCCATGCAGTTCTCAGTGTGAGCAGGGATCCCTCAGCAATGACCCTCACCAGAGAATCAGGAAACCCTGAGTGTGTGGAGCCACCCACAGTGACTGCCCAAAGCCCCAGCCACACCCTGTGCCCTCCCATGCAGCCGCAGTGTTTTCACAGTCCTAGCACACAGGGCTCCCACAGTCACCAGCACCCAGCCCCCTGTCAATTCTGCTAGCCAGACTCAGGCGCGTCCTTTTGGCTGGTTGCTGGGCAAGTGGACAGGAGCTGGCACAGCTGTTACGCATGTCTAAAGTGGTGCCCACCACTGTCGATTCTGTCCTGGCTGCTCCTCTTCCAGACCAGCTCTCTGCTGTGGCCTGGGAAGGCAGTGGAGGATGGCCCAAGTGCTTGGGCCCTGCACACGCATGGGAGACCAGGAGGAGGCACCTGGCTCCTGGCTTTGGATCGGTGCAGTGCGCTGGCCTTGGCAGCCATTTGGGGAGTGAACCAATAGAAGGAAGACCTTTCTCTGTCTCTCTCTCTCACTAACTCTGCCTGTTTAAAAAAATAAATGGTGCCCACCCACCTCTTGGCTAGTTACAGGACACTGCTGCTGGGTAGTCGGGGAGAGAGGAATGTGCCCTGCTTTTTTCCCTCTAGGTTGGCAGGTATACTGTCCCCTACAGGGCTCCATGCCAGGCTCTTCCTGCAGCTTTATCATTGGTGGCTTGGGCTGATGCAGTCTGGTCTCACCTCTCTTCAAAGCTGGTGCTGAGGCTCTGCTGCCGGGGTCCTGGATTGCACACATCCACAGCCTCCGCATAGACCCACAGTGTCTTTCTATTTTGTGTGGAGTTTCCTCTGTCATTTTTCTCCCTGACTCTTCCCTGAGACTGCAGTATCTCCACTTTTTTCTTTAAGCTATCTTCCCTAAGATTAGAGCAGTAAGATCCCTCCCTATTCTGCCATTGTGGTCTCTCCCCTTTCCTCTTATTTGTATTTAAATCTAAAGTAATCTATTGACACTATTGAGGTCTACTTGGACCCGTGAGAATGTAGCCGGAGGAGTTTCTGGCTGCCAGTTTGAAGTCCTGAGAACATTGAGGACATTGAGCTGAGTAACAATGAAGAAAAAAACAAAAACAGAAACTCCTGGGTAGAACCAGTCTGTGAATCAGTGCTCGCTGCAGTGCAGAATACCTTTGACTGTGGAGCCAGTGGTTTTCGTTTTTTTAAAAATGAAATTCTATGTGGGATTTCAGTGACTTGCAATTGAAAGCATCCTAACTGTAAAGAGAAAACAGTGAAAAGAAAACAAAGTGATAAAATTCTTAAAACATGTTTAATTTCCCTGTTGCGTTATTAAAGTATTGCGTAAGATAGGGTGACTGTACCTGAAATAGCCTTGTTCTGTGCTTGGTTCTGATTTCCTTGCTTGTTTTTTAGCAGAAGCTTCACTTTGTCTTCAGTGTCCTCGACAGCACCTGTTGCAGTGATGGCCCAGAGGCCACGTTGGTGGAGCCCTTGCCACCCTCTGGTGACTTGACCAGGGTTTGGCTGATCTAGAGGTCGAGTTGAGCCCTAACCTTTATCTCATGGAAAAGATGAACTAAAAGACAGAATTATAGCCAGAGATTAATGATCACTTAAACTGCATGTCATGATGAGTCTGGTGGTAAAATTTTCAGCTGTGTGCACGTTGACAAGAAAATAGAAAAAGCAAGTCTAGAGAAAGAAATAGAATATTTCAGCTAAGAACAAGGTTTCTGACTTTCTGTTTTACTCTAACTTGGCTGCTTGTCTATACATCCATCCATTCCCTTGTTTATTTAGTCACTCAACGAACAACCACTAAGTAACTAAGTTATTGGGGCTGATGCTATGGCATAGCAGGTAAAGCCACCACCTGCAGTGCCAGCATCCCATATGGGCTCTGATTCATGTCCTGGTTGTTCCACTTCTGACCAAGCACCCTGCTATGGCCTGGGAAAGCAGTAGAAGATGGCCCATGTCCTTGGGCCCTCACACCCACATGGGAGAACTGGAAGAAGCTTCTGGTTCCTGGCTTCAGATCAGCACAGCTCCAACCATTGTGGCCCTCTGGGGAGTGAACCAGTGGATGGAAGACCTCTCTCTCTGCCTCTGCCTTTGCCTCTCTGTAACTGTGACTTTCAAATAAATAAATACATCTTAAAAAAAAAAAGTTACTACAGTGTATCTATACAGCCCCAGGTTCTGCAACCACAGAGCTTGTAATTGGGAAGAAGTTGAAACAAAGAAAGAAGAGAAGAAGGAAAGAATTGAAAGAACATATGGAAAGAGAGAGAAGAGACCAGAGAATTAGAAGTGCTTTGAAGAACATGTACGCGATAGTGATGGCATTTTTCGGGGCTGGCCAAGGTCTGTGACTGTATGGGGAAAGGTGACAACTGAAGGCACTGAGGAAGTAGGCTACTGTGATGGTGGGACAGAGAGAGCTCCAAAGAGAAACAGCAGAATGTGCCAAGAAGGAACAAGGGCTGTGCTAGGGACCAGCAAGAAGAATGTGGCTAAGGATCAAGAAGCCAGGGGGAGCGTGGTGGGACTTGGGATTAGGGAGCTGCTGAGGCAGGAGGCATTGCAGAGCCATGAAGGCCACGCTACCCCTGTCTTCCCCAGGAGAGCTGCAAGTCCTTGTGGTTTCCAGCGATGATAGTCCAAAAATCGGGCCAGAGGTTTCTGTTTGTTTTTTAAACATTTATTTTATTTAATTGAAAAGCAGGATTAGAGAGAGAAAAAGAGAGAGAGATCTTCCATCTGATGATCAGCTCCTCAAATGGCCACAATGGTCAGAGCTGGGTCAGGTGGAAGCCAAGAACCAGGAGCTGCTTCTGGGTCTCCCACGTGAGTGCAGGGGCCCAAGCACTCTGGCCGTCTTCTGCTGCTTTTCCATGCATTTTCAAGGAGTTGGACTGGAAGTGGAGCAGCTAGGACTCCAACTGACACCCAAATGGGATGTCGGCGCGGCAGGCTGAGGCTTAACCCATTGTACTATAGCGCTGGTCCTGTGGGTTTCTGTTTCTTAAACAGAAACAATCCTTGCTTAGAAGAGTTGTAAAAGATTTTTCATGGAAGAATCCATTCTGTTCTAAATCCATCACATGTAAAAAACCCCTTTTGTATGTAAGAGGTGGGAACATTGTTATTGTTAAAACATTATTTTAAAAGTTTATATTTGTAAATTTACTTATTATAATGATGAATTAATGAGAGAGCTGACATGATTTTAACAAGTACAACAATGTGAACCCTGGGTTATAGATGATAGATACAGCTTCAATCTTCAACTTTATTTCTGTATTTTCCACTGCTTGCATGATACTGAAAAAAAAAAATATGATTCACAGCAATAAATAGGTGCAAATGATAAATGATCTTAGTGGTTCATCTTGAAACCTCAAGATTGTAAGTAAAGTAACCCAGAAACTTGAGAGGGGAATAATTTTTTAAAAAGATTTATTTACTTATTTGAAAGTCAGAGTTAACACAAAGAGAGAAGGAGAGGCAGAGACAGAGAGGTCTTCCATCCACTGGTTCACTCCCCAGTTGGCCACAATGGCTGGAGCTGCGCCTATCCGAAGCCAGGAGCCAGAGGTCTCTTCCAGATCTCCCACATGGGTGCAGAGGCCCAAGAACTTGGGACAACTTCCACTGCTTTTCCAGGCCATAGCAGAGAGCTGGATTGGAAGTGGAGCATCTGGGACTCGAACCAGCACCCATATGGCATGCTGGCACTGCAGACTATGCCACAGCGCTGGCCGAGAAGGGAATAATTATTTTTTATTTTTAAAGCTTTATTTATTTATTTATTTGAAAGGCATAGTTGTAGAGACAGAGAGAGAGAGATTTCATCCACTTGTTCACTCCACAAATGGTCACAATAGTCAGGGCTCGGCCATGTCAAAGCCGGGAGTCTGGAATTCCATCTATATCTCCCATGTGGTAGCAGGGACCCAAGCACTTATGCTATCCTCCACTGCTTTCCCAGGAGCATTAGTAGGGAGCTGGATCAGAAGTGGAGCAGCCAAGACTCAAACTAGGACTCATGTGGGATGTCAACATAACAGGCAGTTGCTTAACCCACTGTGCCACAATGCTGGCCCCAATGATTACTTAAAAAAGAATTAGGATTTTTGTCAATCTCTAATATATACATATTTTTTTAGCAAAGGAAGGGCATAAGCTTCCAAAACTTACAATGTTAAAACTCCTCCTGGGATGGTATCACAAGATGTGTGAGGTTGTTTGTGACTGTTAGCTGACTATTTCATGGTGCACAGTCTGCACCAAGTGGATCTGGCTGTTTGTGTTGCCATTAGCAGAGCATAGCAAACTTGTGCTGAAGAAGGTACGTCCTCAAATCATTTTCCACAAAGCATGTATAGTCAGAAACAAATGCGTTGGAAGGCCAAGTCAGAGCCACAACCTTCTTGATCAGTAATTCAATTTCAAGGAGTTCAAATATATGTTCAGAGATCATTAAGAGGCCTGTACAAACATGTGCTAACCTACATGCATAAATCATCACGTTGGTAATTGCCAATGGTCTAGATTTTAGCATAAAACATGACTTGACTGTGCTTTTCGCTTTACTGTATTTGACAAATCATTTTGGGGCAGCTGTTGTGGCACGGTGGATTAAGCAGCAGCTGTGGGATGGCTGCATCCCATATCAGAGTGCTGGTTGGAATCTCAGCTCCTCTGCTTCCAATCCATCTTCCTGCTTTGTGTGTCCTAAGGAGTAGTGTGCTTTGTGTGGCTTAAGTGCATGGGCTGCTGCCACCCATGTGGGAGACAGCGCTCTGGGCTCCTGGATTTCAGCCTGATCCAGCCCTGGCTGTTTCTGTCATTTGGGGAGTAAACCAGCAGATCTCTCTCTCTCTCTCTCTCTCTCTCTCTCTCTCTCTCATTCTACCTTTCAGGTAAGTGAAAACAAATAAAAACACATAATTAAAAGGTAGTTTTAAAATTATTTTAAAAATTGTTCAGCGCCGCAGCTCACTAGGCTAATCCTCTGCCTTGCAGCACCAGCACACCAGGTTCTAGTCCCGGTCGGGGCGCCGGATTCTGTCCCGGTTGCCCCTCTTCCAGGCCAGCCCTCTGCTGTGGCCAGGGAGTGCAGTGGAGGATGGCCCAGGTGCTTGGGCCCTGCACCCCATGGGAGACCAGGAAAAGCACCTGGCTCCTGGCTCCTGCCATCGGATCAGCGCGGTGCGCCGGCCACAGCGCGCCGGCCGCGGCGGCCATTGGAGGGTGAACCAACGGCAAAGGAAGACCTTTCTCTCTGTCTCTCTCTCTCACTGTCCACTCTGCCTGTCAAAAATTAAAAAAAAAAAAAATTGTTCAGATTACATTTTTCAAGGCCTAAAGCTTCTTGGAGAAATTCCCAGTGACAGTTGATTGAATGAAGCCCCAGAGACACAGATTATGAAGTAAACTCAGTAAGGGGACTCGGGAGATGCAGGAAATTCTAGGGCCCGCACACAGCTCAGCTGTGCTCATAGCTGAAGACGTTGCCCACTGTGGACACTGCTTGTTTTTTTTTTTTTTTTCTAGTACCGAACAATGAAAGTATGTTTCAAAATTTTTGACCTTCTAACCATTGAATTTTTCAGGTGGTCCTGTAACATTTATGAAACACATTGTAACATCTTTACCTTTATTTCTATGGTGTCTATAAAAGGCTATTAGACCCCAGAAAGAATCTGGAGTTACTAGAAGTGGCTCTTATATTAAAAATTCTTATATAGAAGGGAAAAAAGCCAAAGTCCTAAAGCTCTTTTCCATCCAATTGGAAACGCGTTTCCAAGCTGAGATGCTTGTGTGTGTGATTTCCAGGGAGGAAGGGCGTTCCCCGATTCACTTCTCTAGAGCAGTGAGTGGCAGTCTACAGTAGATGACCAGTAAGCTTTTCCTGCCTACTGGACCAGCAGGCAGTCAGAGACAGAAACGTGAGACTTACTTCTCAGTGGCTTTAGCTGAGATGAGTGTATATGAGTTTGTAAATAAAGAGTCATAAATTTCAGCTCTGTTGAAAGTTGGGGGTGGGGAGGTCAGCCTAAGGTGCTACTTGATTGTTTTTGCTGTGTACTTTTTGGCCCTAAAGCTCTCAAGGCATTTTCTATGAAACTTCTGAATTTGATCAAGTTTTCTATTCAGGTGTGATGGAACTGCATCGCAATGGCTGATCCTGTTTTACCAGTGTCCCCGTTTCCACTAAGTGTTTTCGGAAACTTCCAGTAACAGTGGCTGACATCCTGAGCTCTGGAGGACTGCGGGCTCTGACACAGCTTATTCCCTTGTGCTGGTTGTTCTGGTTGGCATGGCTGCGCAGGTGCATTCGTGCTGGCCCATTTTAACTGGGTGCCGTGGATGACTTGAGTTTTGTTTATTCAATGACTGATCTATTAATTAGTTTCTTTGTATTACTTAGACTTTGGGTGTGTGTAGTAAAAATGAAAGATGGAGAGAAAAAAAACCCTATAGAATCAAAACTATAGTTACTTGTTAATTATATCTATTGCCATCCCAGTTTGGGATCCTGTCCAGAACCAGCCTGTCTCCTCCTCCCTCTCTCTTTTAAAACAAGAACCTATCTTTTAAGTCTCTGTTTGTTTGGCATTATGGATCCTGCTGATTTAGTGTGCAGTTGACTTTCCCCCTGAGATTAGCTCTTCTCTCTCTTCCTTGTTAGAAAGGTGCCACCCCTCAGCCTAACAATGGTCCTTTTTGTCTTTGTACTGATGCCTTAGTGTTGAGCGCATGTGTTGGATTATTGCCAAGGGCGAAACTCAAAACTCTGGAAATACTTGTGCCCATAAAGCCCCAAGTGGAGGAGCATAATATGAAGATGGTCTGCATTTCTAGAAGCCATTTGGTCTCCAAATTTCTGCAGTAGCATTTTCCTCACTTGCCTCTCTCCAAGAATGTTCCTCCGATTTTGGGGGATGAGCTTGGCAAAAAAGGTCCCGGACACTGAAGTGCAGCTGCTCTTTGGAAGAAGAGCGATGTGGGTTGAACTGTGCTCTCCAAAGCTATGCTGAAATCCTCATGCTCCATAGCTCTGAAGGTGACCTGACAGGTCACCAGGATGTAATGTAATGTAATCAAGGTAAGATGATGTCACACTAGGCGGAGGTGGGTTTTAGTCTGAAGACTGGTGACTTCACAAGAGGAGAGGAGAGCCCCATGTGGCCATGGAGGCAGAGGTTGGAGTGATGTATGTATGAGCCAAGGAATGACAAGGATTGTTGGCCACATCGAGCCAGCAAGAGATGAAGAAAAAAGCATGCTGCAGGCTCTCCCCTGGCACCTCACAGCAAGCACAACTCTGCTGAGACTTTGATCTTGGATTTCCAGCCTCCAGAACAGGGAGAGAAGACATTTCTGTTGTTGTTCACCACGCACTCTGTGGCCCTTGGTTATTGGGAAGATACTACATGACCTCTCCTCCCCATCTCACAACAGGCCTGCGCGGTGTGGTATTCCCTCAGAACTCCCAGCTCTTCCAGGAAGCATGGGATCCACACTGCCAAGTCCATACTGGGTTACAGGGAAGTGACCACAGGTAATGCTTTTCAGGATAGTCTATCTTCAGGTATGACTGGCAAAAAACAAACAAACAAACAAACAAACAAAAGATGAAGAAAGAAATAAGGCAAGAAGTGGAAGTTTCATGATGTGGAAGGTGAGGGTGAGAAGGAGGGCACATGTCTTGGGACAAACACACCCCCGACACACTTTGGGTTATTTCACACAGGCATCCGCCTGCTGTCCCCTATCTTTGAACCCTGCTGGAGGAGTTCAATTCCTTTCCCAAGGGCAGGCTACAGGAAGAGCTGCTAAATACAATGTACTCTGATAATTGCCTCCTGAATAGTAACAGTTTATCAGGTCACAGTCCTTGTGCGAGTGTTTTTATTTTACTTCCTCTGTAATTAGATACTTCTTGCTACAAAATTACTTCTCTGTGAGGCGCTTCCTTCTGCCACCAAATGATGTGAATGAGGGGACGCTTGCATGGAACAGTTACACACCAGGTCTCCCACTGCAATTTATATTCTAGGTTTCCTTAATTGCCAAACATCCAAATAAATGGTCGCAAAGTCTTGTTAGTACGTATTTTGTTACCTGTATGTGTGTGTATGAATGCATAAACATAAAATACTGCACGCAAATGCAATACTAAGGCACAACTAAACAAATCCCTTATCTGTAGCTTTACACTTTGAATTTTTGAGCCAATTAGCAGATTTTCTTCTCGCACTGTATAAACATAGCCCAATTCAAGGGATAGCTGCCCAAAGCTAATTGCATATCCATCACAACCTGGTCTTACACAACTTTGCATTTTTCACTTCTGTTTTCTGGGGTCCAGGTGATTGAATATCTGTCTTCTCTCATTGGGCACCCACTCAGGAAATAGCTCGGTGAGTGCAGTGCCCCAGCAACAGGATTTAAATAATGGCAACTCCTACTGATTTTCTGCCAGGCTAAATAGCTGTAAGTAGTTTTTGAAATAATAATGCTGGACTAAGTGATCATCCCCAGTTAATCAATGTGAAAACATCTGAGGACTCATTGAGGTCTAAAACTCCAGAAAGTATCAATCTTGAAAGGAAGGTTTTTTTTTTTTTCAAGGTAAAATGCTAATTCCCTTCTATTTTTGCCTTTGCTGATAGTAGTCCCAGGGCTACTACAAAAAGTCATAAAACTAGAGATATAAAATGAGTTTTCCAAGGGAGGAAAGGGCTTGTGGACAAGATGCCTGGGTTCAAATCCCAGCCCCACCGTGCTGTAGGTAGCGTGTCTTTGGACAAATCATTTAACTGCTTTTTCCTTCATGTCCATACTTATGAAATGGAGATAATAGTAGAACTTACCTCAAAGGCTTTTTTTCCCCCTAAAGATTTATTTTGTTTATTTGAAAGAATTGCAGTGAAACAGAGAGAGAGAGAGTGAAAGAGAGAGAGAGAGAAAGAGAGAGAGAGAGAGAGAGAGAGAGAGAGAGAAAGTCTTCCATCTGCTGGTTTATTCCCCAAATGGCTGCAATGGTCAGAGCTGAGCCAATCTGAAGCCAGGAGTCAGGAGCTTCCTCCAGGTCTCCCACATGGGTGCAAGGGCCCAAGGACCTGGGCCATCCTCTACTGCTTTCCCAGGCCATAGCAGAGAGCTGGGTTGGAAGTGGAGCAGCCAGGACTTGAACTGGTGCCCATATGAGATGCTGGCACAGCCACTGGGGCTTTAACCTGCTGCGCCACAGCACCAGCTCCCACACAGGTATTTTTGTGATGACTAAATGAGTTAATATACACGAAGGTAAGGTTTGGTATACAGTAAACACTAAGGGAATGGTAGCTATTGTTATTAATAGCATGATATTTTCTGTTTTTTTCCTATTTGATACATAATAATTGTAAAATTCAGTGGGCACAGTGTGATATTTTGACACACATATACAGTTATCAATATGCAGTTATCATATCTAGCTAATAAGCATATCTATTCCTGATTCAAAAAGTACAAGCCCTTTAGACTCTTGGGTGAAGCTAGAACTGAGTCCGGTGCGTCCTTGCCTAGAACAAAGACTGCTTCTAGCATCTAGTAAAGGAGGGTTGTGGTAAGACATCCTGGAGGCATAGAAAGATATGGCTGAGACCCAAATGTCTGGGAGCTGAGTGGCAAGAGCTATCCAGCAGCAGCTAAGGAATTGTTTGTCTTCTACCAGTAATGGCCGGAGCTGACTTCCATGCTGGCTTCTGATTCCTGGGACTGTGTCTGATGTGCCTAGCAAGACCTCTGCTTCAGATGAGATCTGGCCATCCATAGGAAGTGACTGTCTTTGAAAACATGTGACAAGGTTCAAGTCTCTGCCAGTATACTATTGTATAGAAAATCAGAACCACGCTACCAGACAAAAAGAATATCTCAACGGTGCTGTCTATTACCAAGCTGGAGATGGGTGTGAGAATCACAACAGAATTTGACCCAGCAATGGGAAAATGAGGTCAGAATTCAAGGAGCCTGAGTCAGATGGTGGGCATGGGCAGAGAGGAGATTACTGCGGAATTGTGTGGTATTAGGGCATTCGATTCAAAAGTCAGCACTTATAAAAATTGCATAGTTGAAATTATCCTTGAAAATTCCTTTTATCCCTCATGAAGCATAATATAGATGGTTTTGTGCATACAATTCTGTTTAGTATCCCTATAAGAAAAATTAAGTAGCATGTGAAAGTAGTACATAGGTAAAATGCAATTTTATACCATTTTGTATCATTTTAAATTGAATCTTGAGCATGAATAGTCAAATATACTTCAGTTAAATGCATTTATTATGTGATTCTTAAAACTCTGGTTAGATCCTGGGCTGACTCCTTTTTTTTAAAAGATTTATTTATTTACTTATTTGAAAGTTAGAATTACAGGGTGGGAAAGAGAGAGAGAGAGAGAGAGAGGGAGAAAGAGAGAGAGAGAGGTCTTCATCTGATGTTTTACTACCCAAATGGTCACATTGGCCAGGGGGCTGGGCCAAGCTGAAGACAGAAGCCAGGAGCTTCTTCCAGGTTTTGCATGCGGGTGCAGGGGCCCAGGCACTTGGCCCATCTTCCACTACTTTCCCCCCTTGAATTAGCAAGGAGCTGGAATGGAAGTGAAGCTGGCCCATATGGGATGCTGGTGACATAGATGGTGGTTTAACTCTCAGTGCCACAGTGCTGGCCCCCTGGCCTAAGTCTTATTCTCATCAGTGCATGTTCTACCATTTTTTTAAGCTTGCAGACTTTCTCATATGTATTGACACTTAAAGAGTCATGTATTCTTTTACAGAAGAAAAGCATTTGGTCAAAGGAAATGTAACAGGTATATACTTTGATCTTTAAGTCTTCAATGTTAAAGACAGTTAAGTATCAATTTTAAAAAAGATGTTTCTAGGAAGGTAAAAACAGAAATGCTTGCATCCATGTCTGCTACCAAGGGAATTGCCAGGCTTCCACGGTAGGAGTTTGGGGAAAAAAAGCCGCATGTGCCATCATTTTTAGACAGGTCAGCAAAAAAACCAGCATCTCTGTTCTGTTCCTCTTGTTCAGTTACTTCTTAGTGAGACGAGAGATAGTTAAAATAAGAACAGTCTTAAAGAGTGAATGAGAAGCCAGGTGACTAAGGTGTGATTCAGAGGAAATCCCAGAAGTCCTCTGTTTCTGTTCCTCTCTAATGTGTAATCAATATGAGCTTTCACTTGTGATTTGGCCCTTGAACTCGTGCAGATATTTCAACCTCAAAGTTTCAAGTTAATGGTACTAAAAGTAGACACTTCATCCAATTATGATGTTTAGGAGGTGGCTTAGTGGGAAATCCTTACGTCATAGGGAGTGCACTCTTGGAGGGAACTTCTGGAGAGATGGTTGTGATAAAGATCTGAGTTGGATCCAGCTCATTTCTCTGCTGCCTGGCTCTGTACACGTGTTCCCCATCGCCATCCACCACCTTCACAGTGGAGTCATCTGATCTTGCATTCAAATCTCCCAAAGTGTGAGCTAAAAACACTTTCTCTTTATACAGTTAGTTGCATTGGTATTTCATTGCAGTAACTCAAAGCTGACTAGTCAGTGATCACCACTCTGTTAGTGCCAGTAGCTTGTGACTTTGGGGTTGAAACATCTGCATAAGTTCAGGGGCCAAATCATACTCAGACTAGAGCATCTCCTGGTGCATGGTGTGAGTTCCGCTTCCTGGCTTTCCTGCCTTCCATGTGTTGCTTCCCGACTCATAGGGCTTCTTGAGAGCTCTTCCCAGGTAAGGTGTATATGAGGCAGCCATATCCTTGTATACAGGTCTGCCCTAGGTAGGTCTCCACCTTCCAAAAATAGCAGGCTGAGTTTCAAATGTTCTACAGCTGCCAAAGAGGCACTGAAGCATCTTTATGAGATGTGATAAGGGATGATAATGTGCAAGAAGGCCACCCCGCTTCATGGTTGTGGCACCACAAGGGACATCTGTATCCAAGATGGGACTCCTTGGGTTTGAGTCCTGGCTCTGTTCCTGATTCCAGCTTCCTGCTAATATGCTCCCTGGGAGGCAGCAATTAAGGCTCAAATGGTTGGGTTCCTCTCATCCATATGGGAGCACCAGATTTAGTTTCTATCTCCTGGTTCAGCCTGATCCAGCCCCAGTTGTTGTGGACATTTTTGTGGGAGCTCTCTCTCTCTCTCCCTCTTTTTCTCTCTCATATATAATTTTTTTAAAAAAAGGAAAAGAAAATGCAACAAAACAAGGCCACCCAGAAGATGGAGTCAGGGGCCATAAAGAGCAATTGACAAGGAGAATCAAAGCCAAATTGAGGCATTGCCGCCATCTGTCTAGCAGAATTCAGAACTAAAATAGACCACACCTACTGTGTGACTCATTCTTTCTCTTTCCAAATGGAAGTGTTTATTGCTGTGATCCTGGCCCATTCCACCATTGGTTCCAGGATGTGCATGTGAGGGACAGAGAGCTTGGCTTTTTAGTGCATACTGGCAGCAGCGAGATTAGCCTTATCCAGCCTGGGTTAGAGGGTTGTGCTTTGCCCAGAGATGCAGGATTTTGAACTTGATGTGGTGACCAAGAGAGATGGTGGGAGGAAGATTGAAATGGATGTTTGCTAACCAGAAAGGGGAATTGCATAAGAGACTGATGGGACGCTCATCCATCCTGTCTCATCCTCCTGAACACAACAGAGAAGCACACTTCAAACCTCCCTTGCAGTGATGTAAGGGACAAGGAATGTGGGCAAAACTGATGCAATTTGCAGTCTTGCCCATAAAAGCTGTACCTTTGTCCTTGCCATGTTGTCCCTGTCCTTTGTGAGAACGAAGGCCATCCCTGGAAGATAGCAGCATAACATGGATTAAGGGATTTTTACCACTGGACCACTACTTGGGGAAGACCTGCCCAGGGAAATCTCCAAGCTCTTTGGATTGGGATGTGAACAATAAATAAGCCTTTATTCTGTTAAGCCACTGAGATTTTGAGATTGATTGTTATAGCAGTTGCATAACTCATGAAGACTCACATAGACATATGCCTTAATGTATCCATTCTTCACCTGCGTACAACATCTGTCCAAACTATGCTTTGATAAAGAAAAGGTGTGGGGGGATATAATGGGGATCACTGGGTACTCACAAGGGAGGGATTTCTTGGGAAAGAAATCAGAGGAGGAGACGGTGTTTTGGTACCATGGGTTAAGCTACTACTTGTTGCATCTGGTAGCGCATACTGAAGTGCTGGTTTGAGTCCCAAATGCTCTACTTCTGAACCAGCTTCCTGCTAACGTGCCTGGGAAGGCTGTGGATGATGGTCCAAGTGCTGAGGCCTCTACTATCCACAAGAGAGACCCAGATGGATGTTCTGGGCTCTTGGTTTTCAGCGTGACTCAGTTGGGGCTGTTGTAGATATTTGGGTATTGAATCTGCACATGGAGGGTCCCTTTATCTCTTTTTCCACCTCTCCCTCCCTTTCTGTAGCCCTGCTTTTCAAATAACTCAACAAATCTGAAAAAGAAAAGAAAAGAAAAAAAACAGCAAATGCCAAAAGTAAGTAGACCATACATTCTTGCCTGGAAATGACTCTTGTCCCTCGACTGGATTCCGTAGCAGTGTCTGTGCTAGCTGCTGAATGTGTGTGTGTGCATGTGCGTGCGTGTGTACCCGCAGTATCTAGAAACACAAGGAGGACACCGGTGGTGCCAGCCCTGGGATGGATTAGAGGGCTGGTAGTGTCGCTCCCCCTCTTCATGGAGGAACGACACTAAACCCTGCCTAGGCTTCATATCCGAGTCACGGCACCATTATGTCGCTCCCCGTCTTCGTGGAGGAACGACACAGGACCCTGCGCTGTTCTTTTGTCTGCTCGGCCCTCCCCGGGTTTGCTGCTGGTTCTTCCCGGGTTGGCTACCGACCCTTCCACCTCCGTGGAAGGGCGGTTCCCCCTGCCACATTCCCCACTTCCGCGGGGGAGCGGCACACCGCCGGCCGGCTCTCTCGGGGGCTGCACAGGTGTTCCCCTTAGATGTTCCTGGTGCATGCCGTCTCTCTCCTCCTTTATAGTCCTCTTCCACCAATCCCAACTCTGCTACCCACACGCCGAGTACGCTGCTCTCCTCCAATCAGGAGCAGGTCCTACAGTTTATTGGTTGAACTGGAGGCAGCTGTGTAGAAGCTGTTTCCCTTCTCAGCACCATATTGTGGGAAAGCAGATGCATAGAATAAGTCTTAATTCCAGTAACTTAGTCTAGTCTGAGTTGCTCCCAGTTGCTCCCCACATGGTAGCTCTTCTTGCAGTGACCAGTTCATCTTCCTCCTTTTTGCCACTACAAATCTCTCTTGGTTCACTTTCCGAATTGAGCTATTTGTGACACCCATTGTCCTAAAGGTAACCAACAAGGCTTTCCCAACTGAGGCTGGTCAGCACATGGACGGTGGACTCCACAGATAGGAAAGGATCATTCTGGGTCAAAGGTTCCTCTCATTACCCGAGAGTATCAGCTAATTCTTGCAAAAATATGTCCCCCGCCCCCCCCCCCCGAAATATATTTCACTTACATTGCAATTACTTCTAAATTTCAACAAAGTCTTTTTTTTTTTATTCATTAGGAAATTCTTATTTCTAAGAGGTGAGTGTCTTAGACCATTTTGGATTGCTGTAACAGAATAACTGAAACAGGATAACTTACAAAGAAGAGAAGTTCACTGGGCTCACTGTTCCGCAGGCTGCAAAGTCCAAGGCCATGGCACCAGCGTCTGCTCACCTTCTACTGAGAGTCTTCTGCTGCATCATCCCACAGTGGAAGGCAGAAGGGCCAGAGAGCATGAATGAGAGATCAGACCGCAGGCTCAAGCTTTTCTGAGTTGGCCTGAATCCATTCATGAGGATCATGAGCCTCTATGACCTGATCATTTCCCATTAGGCCACACCTCTCTCCACTGTTGCTTTGAATTGAGCTTCCAAGACGTACTTTCTGGGGGACACCTCAAACACGTGGCATTGGGACAAGGCAACACACAGGGTTCCAAATACCAAACATTGACAAGAATTGTTTTACATTCTCTGTCACCTCCTCTACCTCCTACAACGAACAACTTTTACTAGAACCTGATCTAAAATCAGTCCTTACCGATGACAATTTCAGGTACCCATAGCTGATGGGGAAATGGAATTTTAAGAGAGAATGTCTCCTGTAGATGACAATCCTTTTTATCCATTTACAAAATGGTCTTGAAATTGAGGAATAAGCATTGAGAAATCATTTCAACTCTGCACACTTTAGCTAAAGAGCAGTCACTTGATTTACACACCATCAGATTAAAATAGATTTATTTTAAACCCTTAGTGAGTGAGATAAACATCCACACATTCACTTGCACCAAATTGTAAGTTTAAGCAATTTTAATCTTTGTAACAAAAGTTTACCTATTTATCTTACCCCTTCCCCTTAGCCATGTTCCCATCCTTCCACTGGTATTTAAGAGCAAATACAATATAGTGATCCTATAGGTAGTAATATCACATCCCCATTGGGTTTCCACAGTGTGAAAGCAATCAGCAACACCAGGCATCCTAAACTCCTTTTCTATAAATTTTCCTATTACTTTTCACTATGGCAACAGCCCTCAGAAATATAACCCCCCTTTTATTTAGAAACATCAGTTTGAGTTGAATTATAAAATTCCAGATACATTTCATTTTAATGCTAAATTTGATATCACCTTTCCTTTACATTTCATTCCCAGTGAACAGCTTCCTTCAAAACTGTAAGCATTAAAAGAATGAAAATGAAGTTGTGCCCGGTAAATATTAACCATGGGTTTGGGATTGGTGGGGAGGAAGGTGGGTCTCTGGGCTTTTGAATCTACACAACAGCAGATGTAAAGATCAAAAAGGGAAAGTCAGGGATATGAACAGAGGGACAATACTTGGAAGTATGCGGTTTTTTTCAGAGGAAACCAATTTCCTTAACTTACTAACATAAAGTTGGGATGAATAAACCCGCAGTATGGATGAGCCAATGCTGGAATGTTGGTAAACAGACTAACAGACGGTGGAGTGAGCTGTTAGTTTACTGCCTTCTCATTCTTTTTATTATGAGGAGAAAACAAAGCAAAAATAAAAATAGAGGCTGGGAAGATTACTTGGGTCTATGGAGAATCCTGAATGCAAGGACAGATGGGCCATTTTGAAAAACTGAATTTGCCTCTGTGACCATATGATTCCTTTGGTTAACATTCTAAAATTTTGAAATTTCTGGGCTTGTTCATGTTGTAAGTATATTATGGAAGGAAATAGGTGAATATCATGCTATCTTTTTGGTCACTTATGGTTTAGCAGCAGGGGTGGGGAAGGTCTAGCTCATGGGCCATATATGGCCCACCAAACATTTCTTCTGGCCCTGCCAGGACAACCTCACGTGGGACTCTAAATTCTATACATCTGTAGCAGGCTAATTTTTAAGGTGATCATTTAGTATGGCCTGCAAATGATGTTATCAATATCCACATGGCCCTTGGCAGAAAAAACGTTTGCCACCCCACATTGATCACTGTTGTCCAAAATTTTCAAATTTTGTTATTACCCTTAATTAATGAGTAATTATTACTGTTTGAGGATCTTTAAAGGTTCTCTGGTCAGAGACCGCCTGCTGCAGAAGGCTTTGAGCAAGAGTATCATGTGGTTTTTAGAGCCCTTTGCTTTTTGTTTTTTATTATCCTAAGAGGCTGCAGGATTGTCCGTTTCCCCTACATGTCATGAATGAGTGTGTTGTTGACTTGGCCTCCTCCTTATGAGGATCTCAATGAACAACATGTTGGACTCCGTGAGTTTGCTTCCATATGGAACAAGTTAGCAGCTATTTAATTTCTCAAAATGTTTATGAAGTCTACAATCCATTGTTATTTTTAGAGGGGCCTGTTCAGATCTCCGCCAGACAATTATTTCAGGACTAGAGATTCTTCTTTTTATTTATGAAACTCTTCCAGAAAGCACACTGCCTTAAAGCTATACTGAGTTATTGGAAAGATTAAAATGAAAGTATCAATGTTTTGTCTTATTCACATTAATCCTTTTCTAATAGAAGTTTAATTTGTATTTAGTCATGTGACAATTTTTTTTAAAGCTTTATTTATTGGTTTGAAAGCAAAGACATAGAGGAAGAGACAGAGAGAGAGAGAGATCTTCCATCTGCTGGTTCACTCCCCAGATAGCCACAGCAGCCAAGGTTGGGCCAGGCTGAAGCCAGGAGCCAGGTTCTCCCACGTGGGTGGCAGAGGCTCAGATACTTGGAACATCTTCTGTTACCCTCCCAGTTGCATAACTAGGAACCTGAATCAGAAGCAGAGTAGCCTGGGATGCTGGTGTTACAAACAGAGGCTTAACAATGCAGACCCTCACAACAATTATTTTAAATGAATCAACTTGTCTATAAGCTTATTTGGTTTTATAGTCAATGACAAAATTGTGTTCATAATTGACAAGTAATATATCTGATCACTTTAGGAATCAAATAAGCCCTTAAACTTAAAAAACAAATGCAGATTTAAATTTAGCTGCTTTTAGCACATAACTGAGCCTCAGAGACAATACCGAGCTTAAGGTTACTTCTAATATCATGGTCGTTAGATGATTTAGTGTTTATTTATTTATTTATTTATTTATTTATTTATTTTTTGGTGGCCTGGTGGCTCAGTTACCCATTCATTCATGGGTTTGTGCGTGTGTTAGCATTCGTCTTCCCAGTGCTACTTGTGATGAAACACTGCACACTTACAAAAGCTGAGAGGTATTTAAATGTGAAAATCAATTCTTATAATTAGATTTACTCTTTTTAATCAGTGATGCAAACTACTGGAGTGTTTATTTTTTTATTTTTTTGGTTCTTAGTGAAATTCAGGCAATGAAATTGAGGAAACATAAAACAAATTACATCTGTTTCTGCCGATTTGAGAAATTCTGTGCCTCTTTTGAATTGTTCTTGTTTGATAATGTTCTTCTCATGACATGATCGCTTAGTGGTAGCTGAACGAGAGTATTTGAATTACAAAAATGCCAGTCTGGTAGCGTTTGAGAAATATATTGTGGGCAAAGCTTATCTCTGGGTAGCAACTTAAGGTAGAACAATTACGGAAAAAGGAAGTTCCATGGGAAAGGAAGTGGGAAAGGAAAACCATTCGTAGAAGGAAATGTAATTTGACTCCTGCTAACTTTGGAGTTGCAGGGACCTTTGTAATTTCTACACACAGTGCCTATTAGGAAGATATCACAGGTAAAATAGTAAAATGCAAACTCTTTTTTTTAAGCTGGTAGAGATTCAATGGAGATTTTTTTTTTCCTTAAAGCATTAATTTTAAAATAAAATGAATTTGTCAGTCTCAGGAACCAGTCTCTTTCTCTAGATGAAAAATAATTTTGTTTTGATTTATGCATTTAATATTTCACACTGGAAATGTAAAACTACAGCAGTTATTTTATAGTGACTGAGATCAGGAAATATGGAGGTAATTCATTATATTTATTATTTTTCTTTATAAAACTATAAATCAATGTTATTGAAAATTAAATGTATGCTCTACTGTGAGGGCATTTTTGAGGTATAACAGTACTTTCCATAAGGCTTTCTAGGATCCGACAGACCCCTGAATTATTCATGAGACTTTTGGATTTTCCTCCAACCTAATCAAATTAATAAAACAATTTCAATTCTAAAAGCTATTAATGCTCTGTGGAAGACAGAAAAGAATATGAATTTATCTTCAGCTTCTTTGTGAGTTTTGCATACTTCTGGGACTCACCAAAAAACAAAAAAAAAGGAGATTTTTTTTTTAAAAAGCAAGGTGGGCTACTTGGTATCATCATTGTTTCTTTGCTAGTATATTTTACTAGTGAGATCATTTTTGCTCTTTCATCATCAATGCTCTTCAAAGGAACACTATTACTTGTGTCCCTTGAAGGCTCTTTTGAACTTCTTTAAGGAAAAGAACAAAATTATATAGGCGCATGTGAGGTTTAATTACCACCCTACATTCAGAATGCTTGAAACACCTTGTAAAATGAAATCATAACGTGTGATAGGACAAATATAAATAGTCAGATAAAGCAAATATAAAAAGGAACAGAATTGTGGCACTGCACATGACAGACAACCAAATTCTTTAGTTGGCTGGTGAGTTGACTTGGAATTTTTGTCATCTCAGGCAAAAGGAAAATAAATTGGTTACCTAACCTTCATTGTCGAACCCAAAAGCAAGGGCATGCATGAATCTGGGGATGCAGATTCAAAGAGAATTTATTGTGTGGAGTCTTACGCAAGGGACCCTTCATAATGACATTCATAATTACGTAAACGGCATCTTCAACTGCAGCTTTATCTTACAGGGAGATTGTTCAAGTTGACCTTTTTTCAATCAGGCTTCTTTGAAGGTTGAAGATCCGACATTAACCCACAGCTCAGGGGAGGCATTCCCAAAGGGGCTCAGATAATATAATATGAGCATTCTGCTTGTGGAAGATCTGGTATAATACGGAGATAGGGCTTAGGAGGTCTGGAAGGAGCAAGAGCTTTTAAATCCCCTGGGCCAAGTCTCTCTTACATTCCAGATGCGTTAAGCAGTTCTTTAGTAAGCACTGGCTCACCATCAATTTCAGGATGCAATTCTGAACCAGAAGCCCATAGGTGAGAGGGAGGCACAATTGTTGCTCTATTACAACAGCCCAACTTACATTCTCACCCAGCCAGAAAGTCCTTTGTGTTCACACAGCCGTGGGCAACTACAATACTTGAAGTAAACACCAGTATATGGTCTCCAAATCTTTCTATTTGCCTGGCGATTGTAATCGTAGAGCACGCTGGCTTTCAGTTAACCAGAAGAATGTTATATGGCACCTGTGGCAAGGAAAAAACTGCTGTCTGATAACCCTGCCAGAAGTCTTAGCTGCAAACTGTGCAAAACAGACCTAAATCCATTGCACAGTCTTACTTTAAAATGTCCATTCCAGTGTCAGAGCATACCTACCAGATGGTATCAGTTTTCATGGGAATGAGCTCAAGTGACCTTTCATGAGTCTATGAACTGATGAGTCCAATACTTAAGACCTTTATTTGTTTCGCTATCAGAGAGAATTCAACCATTTGGCCCACATGAAGAAGGGTGTTTGCATTTTGTTTGTGAAAGCAGGAAAAAAATACAATTTTTTTTTCTAATAAATAGGTTCAGCACACTATGTGGTTGAAAAATAAAAAGTGGGCTTATGATGTGCCAGTCTCGGAGATCAACTTAAACCCAACAAGTGCTTGCCACAATGTCCATTCTGTCTTCTCAGACATTCACAGTCTATGGATTGTATCGGGTCTGAATGGGTTATTTTACTGCCTGAAGAAAGATGGGGGAGCTAAAAGGGAGGCAGGATTAAGATATTAGAGGTTGAAAAGTAGCGCCAGCAATCAGCTGTGGCTGAGTTTAAAGGGCATCTCCAAAAGATCAAGCCATTGAGATTCCGAACAGAAGGAGTGGTTATTTGTAAAAGTTGGCTCTTCTGAAGGACTTTGATCTCGATTTGACAGGGATAAGAGCACAGTAAGAATAGGCTGGAAATAGTTCTGGGGACTAGAGTGGGGTCTTTTAAAATTCCAAGTGATTTATCAAGTACTTTATCTTGGATACTGTTACTGGCTTCCTTCGGTGGCGGATCATCACCCATATAAAATACAGAGACGGTTGAGGCGGGGATTTGGTGCAATAGCTGAGAGTGCCTGGATTTGAGTCCCAGCTCTGTTTCCAATTCCAGCTTCCTGCTGATGTGCAGCTGGGAGGCAGCCGATGATAGTGTGCATGGTTGGGTCCCTGCCACTCTGTGGGAGCTCTGGATTGAATTCCTGGCTTTTGGCTTTGGCCTGGCGCAGCCTTCGATGTTGTGAACACTGGGGCAGTGAATCAGTGGATACATGATCTCTGTCTGTTGGCCTGTCTCTCTCTGCCTTTCTCTTTGTATTTCTGCCTTTCAAATGAATAAAAAAGAGTTGTGTGAATTTAAACAGAGATTAATGTTTCTATTAAGAATCAAAACATAGGGGCTGGCACTGCAGCATAGCAGTAAAGATGCCGCCTGTAACTTCAGAATCCCATATGGGTACCGGTTTGAGTCCTGGCTGCTCCACTCTGATTCAGCTCCCTGTTAATGCACCTGGGAAGACAGTGGAGGATGGCCCAAGTGCTTGGGCCCCTGTACCCATGTAAGAGACCCAGAAGAAGCTCCTGACTCATGGTTTCAGAGTGGCTGAACTCTAATCTTTTTTTTTAAAGGATTTATTTACTTATTTGTAAGGCAGAGTTACAGACAGAGAGAGACAGAGACAGAGAGAGGGAGAGAATCCACTGGTTCACTTCCCAAATGGCCACATGACTGGAGCTGCACAGATCTGAATCCAGGAGCCAGGAGCTTCTTCCAGGTCTCCTGTCGCTCCCCCTCTTCGTGGAGGAACGACACAAGACCCTGCGCTGTTCTTTTGTCTGCTCGGCCCTCCCCGGGTTTGCTGCTGGTTCTTCCCGGGTTGGCTATCGACCCTTCCACCTCCGTGGAAGGGCGGTTCCCCCAGCCACTTTCCCCACTTCCGCAGGGGAGCGGCACACCGCCGGCCAGCTCTCTCAGGGGCTGCACAGGTGTTCCTTCAGATAGATGTTCCTGGTGCATGTTGTCTCTCTCCTCCTTTATAGTCCTCTTCCACCAATCCCAACTCTGCTACCCACATGCCGAGTACGCTGCTCTCCTCCAATCAGGAGCAGGATCAGCTCCTGCAGGTCATCACTCAAGTTGGCGAGAGGCAGCTGTGTAGAAGTTGTTACTCCCTTCTCAGCGCCATATTGTGGGAGAGCAGATGCATAGAATAAGTCTTAATTCCAGTAACAGTCTAGTCCCAGTTGCTCCCCACAGTCCCCTACACAGGTGAAGGGGCCCAGGACTTGGGCCATCTTCTACTGTTTTCCCAGCACATATATTTCTTGTTTACATTTGTATATACTGAAAACTTTTTAACTGTGTAAATAAGAGACAGAGGGGGCCGGCACCGTGGCTCACTAGGCTAATCCTCCACCTTGCGGCGCCGGCACACCGGGTTCTAGTCCCGGTTGGGGTGCCGGATTCTGTCCCTGTTGCCCCTCTTCCAGGCCAGCTCTTTGCTGTGGCCAGGGAGTGCAGTGGAGGATGGCCCAAGTACTTGGGCCCTGCACCTCATGGGAGACCAGGATAAGTACCTGGCTCCTGCCATCAGATCAGCGCGGTGTGCCGGCTGCAGCACACCAGCCGCAGCGGCCATTGGAGGGTGAACCAACGGCAAAGGAAGACCTTTCTCTCTGTCTCCCTCTCTCACTGTCCACTCTGCTTGTCAAAAAAAAAAAAAAAAAAAAAAAGAGAGAGACAGAGGGAGAAGAAAAGAGGGGAGTATTATTTTCCTAGGGTTGCTATAACAAAGTGTCACAAAGTGGTGGCTTTAGATAGTGGAAATGTGTTCCCTCATAGCTCTGGAGGCTGCAAGTTGGAAATCAAGGGACGCACAGGAGAGGCACTCTCAGAAGTCTCTAGGGGGAGATTCCTGTTGACATTGCCTCACTTCCCAGAGCGGTCTTTGGCTTGTGGCTGCACAGCTCCAGTCTCTGCATGGTCCTCCGCCTTCTTGGCATCTCTCCATCTCTCTTGAAGGATGCCAATCACAGTAGATTCAGGGCCCCTGCTACTTCACCATGACTTCATCTTCAACCAGCTCACTGCCTCTGCAATCACCCTCTCTCCAGGTAGGATCAGAATCAGAGATGCCAGGGATTAAGACTTCCAAATGTATTTTGAGGACACATATTTTTAACCCTTTAAAATGTATTTATTCATTTGAAAGGCAGAGGTATAGAGAGCAAGAGGAAGAGAGATCTTCCATATTGGTTCACTCCCCACATGGCCACAATGACCAGAGTGGGGCCAGTCAAAAACAGGAGCCTGGAACCCACTAAGATGTCCCATGTGGGTGGCAGAGGTCCGAGTATTTGGGCCAACTTCATCTACCTTCCCAGGTGCACTAACAGGGAGCAGGATCAAAAGCAGAGGAGCCAGAACTTGACCTGGCGCCTGTCACAATTCTGGTTCCTATTTTTAGTCCTTAACAAGGGATTATTTTGGGGGCTGGCACTGTGGTACAGCAGATTAAAGCCCCAGTCTTTAGTGTCAGCATCCCATATGGGTGCCGGTTCGAGTCTTGGCTGCTCTACTTCTGATCCGGCTCTCTGCTGTGGCCTGGGAAAGCAGTAGAAGATGGCCCAAGTCCTTGGGCCCCTGGACCCGTGTGGGAGACCCAGAATAAGCTCCTGGCTCCTGGCTTCTGATCAGCTCAGCTTTGACCATTGCAAGCATCTGGGGAGTGAACCAGAGGAATGGAAGACTACTCTCTCTGTCTCTATCTCTCTCTGTAACTCTGTCGTTCAAATAAATAAAATAAATCTTAAAAAAAAAACCCAAAATAAGGGATTATTTTTGACTAACTTCTGCTGGTTTGGGATAACAATTGTTACAGAATCAAGAGACATGCTAAGGCAGATTTTTGATTTTTCAGATAATAGCAGCCACACCCAGCTGCCTTCCCAACATTGACCTTGAAAAGGAAGTGTGAAGTTGAGTTGAGCAGTTGGTGGTCTCCACTTTGCATCTTGCTCTCTTCACTGTACTGTAACATGCTCTCTTTCTCACTCCCTCACCTGTGGAGTCAGAATTAGGAGCAGTAATGTCCAAGTCAATATACAGTTTAAGAAGAAGGAAACAATTTTTGGGAGAGGCTATGATATCAATTTGCAAAGTGAAAATAAAATAAATTATAATATTAATTGATCATTAATGCTGATGTCCCCTGGATACATCAGAGGCTGCCATTTAACGCTGTGAAGTTATGGAGGAGTTTGACCAACAATTTTCATCAAAGTTTCAAACGTTTATCTCTATGGAAATTGCCTGTGGGAAAGCAATTTTCTGATCTAAATTTCCTCTGCTTGGAAGGAGCTGTGGACTCACCACTCATTAGTTTCATGACTTGGGGTAAATAAACTCATTCATCTTTGAATTTTTTTTCCGTTTGTAAAATAGGAATAGTGGTAACTTAACCATTAATTTAATAGGGCATTTTAATATGAAAGCCGTTTATACACTATAATGTTATATACACAGAAGTAAGAATTTATATCCTGATGATGTCTTCATGGTGCCTTTAAGAGGCACCACAACATAGCAGTTATGAACATAGCTTGCATGTCAGATTGATTCCACTTGAATTTTAGCTGTAACACCTGCTAAGGCATAACCCTGACCTCTATGAACCTGTGCTTCCTTATCTGTAAGGTGAGGATGGTAGCATTCACTTCCTGGGTTGTTAGGAGGATTATATAAGTCAACAACCGTGAAACAGTTAGGGTAGTGCCTGGCACATAGTAAACACTCAATAAACTTAAATGTTGTTGTTGTGATGATTGCCATAAAATCTGTCATCCGTGTTACTTCAATAAATACTTGGAATATATAATATTTAGAAGATGATGAAATTGGTTCCAGACATACAGGATGCATTTCAATGCAACATTACTAAAGCTACCCCTTCCATCCCCAAAAAACAAACCATATATATAGATAGCTGTCAAGAGTTGGAAGGTTTGCAGGCAATAGGAACAGATGAAGGGATCTGAACCAAGTTCATACAGGACTGGATGAAGATGAGGATGAAAGTGGTGAATAGGGGCCTGAGCAGAATCAAAAAACACATAAAATAATCACTGTGGTGTGTGTTCAAGTAGTTAAACGAGCAATTAAAAGCCTACTTAAAATATCACAAGCATTTTGTGGGCTTATCTGAAATGGGGAGCCTCAATTCACAGCAGAACCAAGCATTTTTTGCAATAGAATCCGCTAACTGGATTCGGTGCCTCTCTTCAGGCATTTTTGTAGATTAGGAAACTTGGTTTAGGTGACCTGAAAGAGAGCAATGGGAGAGGAAATAACCAAGCGTCACATGATGATTGTGACCTTAAAGCTTTAGAGACAATTTTAGGATGTTAAGAGACATGTTTAAGATTTGTACTTACTTTGTGAATCTTGTAAAGCTTGTATTAATAGTGACTTGGTTAGTTATTTGAACTGTAGAGTGATTTAATCATACCTACGTTGGTAGGGCAGTTTCCACTGCAAGCAGGGTAGAACCAACTGAAACTAAATGGAATAAGGAGAAATGGCTAAACCTGGAGCTCGAATTATGCCAAAGATTTTCTCTCATCTCCCAGAGCTGCCTCTCTCCTTTTGCATTTCTAATGGTGACAAACAGCTACATTGATTCTAGGATTTTCATCGTCTCAGGATCAGTGCAGGAAGAAACAGTGCGTCCCATCTAGGGGCTCCCACAACACATCTACTTCTCACTGATTTAGCAATTTTTGTTTACATCTTACCCTTGAACTAATTCCTGTGACCAAGAAAGGATGGTGTCCTGATTTGATTCCAGTGCATTGTGGTTGGACAATAGTTTGGGTGTTCTCCAAAGGCCCATGTATTGAAAGCTTGGTCCCCAAAGTGCTACATTAATAGGTAATGCATTTATGTTAATGCTCAATGGATTAAGAGTGGAGACTTGAAACAATTATGGTGCCTGGGAGATGGGCCCAGTGGGAGGTGTCCACATTGGGCTGTGCCCTCAGACTGCTGTTCTCCCGAGTTATTGTATAAGCTGAATTTGGCACAACTTTTCTCTTTCTGCTTCTGAGCTTGCCTTGTGTTTCTTTTTCCACATGTGTTCCACCATCTACCACCCACTTCAGATGCTAGACTAATGGGCCACCCAGGCTTAGATCATGAAACTCAGAAACTGAGTTGAAATAACCCTTCTTCCTTCCTAAGTAGTTTCTCCCAAGTATTTTAGTTGCAGCAATGAAGAACTGAATAATGCAGAATTGAGATTGTTGGAGGGATAGAAGCCCAGCTGAAATTTGGGGGTTACTCACAGAAGGGAAGTGGGTATTAAGAAGGTAATTACCAAGTACCGGTGAACACCCAAAGCATCTTGGACAGTTGTCTAAAATACACTTGACAGGATTGTAAGCTGAGAAAATTATGCGGAAATTGTATAGAATGGAAGTAAAGATTTTATTCAGGGCAAGTACTAGGAGAGATGGCATACCTTGAGTTGTGTAAGTATGAATGTACTTCAGAAAGTTCATGGAAAATGGAATTCAATGGTTAATTTATTTTGTTGTATTTGGTTATTTCAAATGGGGGTGTGGATATTTATAACAACTCCCTGAGAAAAGGATTTATGCTTATTATGTGTTATCTGGGTGCATGTGATGTTGCTTGAACTCCATGCATTTTTTTTATAATATCTACTTCTCAAGAAGTTTTTGAAGACCCTTGATACACTCTGCTGATTGTCAGGAGTCTAAGCTAGCGACTGTTTTCTGTTTGTTTGGATGAGGCAACAATGAGGGTGTGGCTATTTTTATTCTTTTTTTTAAGAAATATTTATTTATTTATTTGAAAGTCAAGGTTACAAAGAGAGAAGGGGAGAGACAGAAAGATCTTGCATCCACTGGTTCACCTTCCAGATGCTCACAATGGCCAGAACTGGGCCAAACAGAAGCCAGGAGCCAGGAGCTTCATCCGGGTGTCCCATGTCGGTAGCAGCGGCCCAAACACTTGGGTCATCCTCTGCTGCTTTTCCCAGGCCATCGGCAGGGAGCTGGATTGAAAATGGAGCGGTCAGGAAGCAGATCAGAGCCCATAAGGGATGCTGGCTGGCATCGCAGTCAGTGACTTTACTGGCTGTGCCCACAATGCAGCCCAACTTTTATCCTTTTTCACTGCAAAATTAGCATTCAAGCTTTAGTCACAGGACTGAAAGGCTAATTTAGATGAACCTCAATGAATGCTTCTTGTCTAAAAGGCAAAATAAGTTGGTTAATTGTTCTTTTCATTTAAATACGATAGATTGAAATGTTTAAAATCAATTTTTCAAGTAGTTTAGACATTAAAATTGGCTTTGATCTTTTAACATGTTTTCATTTTAAAATTTGTGTTATAGTGTTAGAGTAACAAGAGGCAGATATTTAAATTGAATTAAAAACTGGGCTTGACAGCTAAAAAGGAATAATTATGATTTAAATAAAAACAGAAATTGTAGATACATTTTTGTGATTGAAATCCTTACAGAAACTCACTTTAGTGACTATGAACTTCTTAAATTATAATTTAAAAAGTGACTACAATTACATTTACATAAAACATAATAAATACAAAGAAAGAATATATGGTGCCAAATTTTCCACTCTATTATAAAGACATATTGGGTTTTACTATATTACTTTCTCTAGAGAGAAAAATAGTCTTAATGTAAAAGTATTAGATAGCTGAAAAAAATTTTTTAAAAGCCCAAGCCTTAAAATTAGGCTAATGTAAATGGCTTTTTCCACTTCTTTTCTGCAAGAAGGAAGCACCAGTAATATTTGGGGGAGCAAAAATAAAGTCTTTGAAGAAACAGAGGTAGATACTGTGTTGATGTATGGGGACTTCCAGGAAAAATGTGCTCAGAAACACCAGAGAACAGTTTAATAATCTCACACTTTTTGTCCCCTGGATCTCAGTGTTTCATTGTTTTTTTTTTTTATATATATGTTTCTTTATTTAATATAAAACAATCACTTAAAGCCACTTGAAAGGTTATATGAATTAAGGATGTTGACTTTTATTGAAAATTCTGTTACTGGTTATTTCAAATGGGGGTGTGGGTATTTAAAACAAGTCCTTGAGAGAAAGATTTATGCTTGTTATGTGTTATCTGGGTGCAAGATATGTTACTTGGTGCTCTAGAAAAATAACCATGAGTATGCCTGGTACAATGCCCTTATTACTGAATTGTTGGCCAACCAATTAACGTTGGCTGGCAAACTGTGCTCCATTGTACTGTAACTTGGTGTCTGTGTGGGGACAACAGCCTGGTTCATGGCTGACCAGACTGAGGTGGGTGGTATTTTTCTAACAGAGCTGGTTTGGCCCAGTAAAGATGTATTATGGGAATCAGTCTGTTCTTTCACAGTGAGGAGAATTTTCCAGCCAATCCGTTTGATTGTTCTTGTGTAAACAAGTAAACGAGTAATAGGAGGGGAGAACTGACATTACTTTATGGGAAACCAGCTCCTGCCTGCTTCGGCTGGGCACGCCCAGTGCATAAGGTTCTTTGTGAGAACACGGAGGGTCGGCAGTGTCGACATGGCTGTGAGAGTTGTCGAAATAGTCAGTTACTCCTGTCCTAGTCCATCAATTACCATCGTCCCAAGTAGCTGTTCCCATCAAGAACCCCTGGCTGCGGTGGTCCCTTTCTTGTTCCCCAGGTCTCCAGGGTACAGCGAGCCCAGGGCTGATTCCTGGCTAAGCAGGGGTCTCCAGAGTCCAGCACAGCACCTGTGCTCCCTGTAGCTCTTCAATGTTACCCTGAGAAAGAGCTAGCCCATGTCAGTTCAGCCCATCAGTCGAGGGCGGAAAGCCCCAAACCTCAGGAGAAAGACAGCGATGAAAACGGAGGCGAGATCCCTGCCTGAGACCAGGTGGCTTTCAGATATCCCCTCGGGCGGCCGTGAGGGCTCTACCCTTCCCGTGTCTCCCTCCTCTGCTTTCGGAGCTGGTTCTGTTTGTCATCCTGCACGGGATTTACAGCCATGGCTCCAAAGTTCCTTGGTGGAGCAGCTCTGCTAATGAGCAGATGCCGGAAACGTGTGGGGAGGATGATAACAGCCCACCCACTTGTAGGCTTATTTTGGAAGATGCAAACATGAGAAAATGAAAATTAATTAACGAGCAAATGAAGGCAAGTGCCAAATAGCCTGGATTAGGGATTTCCGTTTTTGCATTTTTTTCCCGCCTTTCACCTAGAAACTTTAAAAAAACTTAAATGGTGTCTATTGGTTTAAAACTCTCTGGTGGCTTCCTGATGCTCCTAAGAATAAAATCCTCTCCCTGATCCTGATCTAGAAGGTCCCCTCCCCCACCCCGCCCCCCAATTTGGCTACGGGTTCTCCCTGGCACTGCAGCTTGCCCAGCCTCGCTGGGCTGATTCCTTGTTGAGGGCTTTCTGCAATTGCTGTTCCTGTTGGTCACCCTATCTCCCCCTGGTTTCTTCTGTCATTTGCTTCTTATCTCCTGATTGTCCCGTGTGATAGTGCCCTCTTGTCAGGCACCCTGCTTTATCGGTAGCTCTAATGGCTGTCTGAAGTTATTACATTATTTGTGTGTCTTCTGTCTCCCTCTCCCTCCTCCAGAACCGGAATTATTGAGTGCAGGGACCTCTCCTGGCTGCTCACTCTTGAGGCTGGTACCTAACAGAGCGAGAAGCAGCCGGGTATGGCAGAGGCACAAGAGGCACCTGCCAGAGCTAACAGCCCCGAAACTCAGTCCTGATCCTTAATGCTGGACAACTTGAGGAGACAACTGGTACCCACCTTGTAGGGTTCATGTGAATGCAAATCAGTCCACACACGTTAAACTCATTCAGAGAAAGCCAGCCCATGACAAGCACTGTATCTCCATATATGTGTTTGAAATATTTAAGGTAGGGCCGGCGCCGTGGCTCACTTGCACAGCCTGCAGCACCAGGATCCCATATGGGCACCGGATTCTAGTCTCGGTTGCTCCTCTTCCATTCCAGCTCTCTGCTGTGGCCCGGGAGTGCAGTGGAGTATGGCCCGGGTGCTTGGGTCCCTGCATTCACATGGGAGACCAGGAAGAAGCACCTGGCTCTAGGCTTCGGATTGGCACAGCACCAGCCATAGCGGCCATTTGGGGAGTGAACCAATGGAAGGAAGACCTTTGTTTCTCGCTCTCACTGTCTAAAACACTACCTGTCAAATAAATAAAAAGATAAATATTTGAAAAAGATTTACTTATGTATTGGAAATGGAGGGAGGGAGGGAGAGAGAGAGAGAGATATCTTTCATTCCACTGGTATACTTCCAAATGGCCACAAAAGCAGACAACTCCAATCCAGGTGAAGCCAGGAGGAGCCAGGAGCCAGGAGCTTACCTGTGTCTCCCACGTGGGTGCAGGAGCCCAAGCACTTGGGCCATCTTCCACAGCTTTCCCACACGTTAGCAGGATGCTGGATCAGAAGTGGAGCAGCTAGGACCCCTATGGGATGCCGGTGTTAGAGGAGGTGGCTTTGCCAGCTGCACCACAGCGCCAGTCCCACATGTTTGGATTTTTTAGTTTTCATTCTTTTTTGTACAACATAAATCCCAAAAGGGCAGGAATTTTCTGTTTTGTTTATGGGTCAGCCCTGAGTCCCTAGAACAGTATCCAGCTCTGAGTTGGAATTCAAAACTAATATTGAGCAAATTGTTAAAAGTGTCCTTTCTCAGGGCCGGTGCCATGGCTCATTTGGCTAATCCTCCGCCTGTGGCGCTGGCATCCCATATGGTTACCAGGTTCTAGTTCCAGTTGCTCCTCTTCCAGTCCAGCTCTCTGCTGTGGCCTGGGAAGGCAGTGGAGGATGGCCCAAGTGCTTGGGCCCTGCACCCGTATGGGAGACCAGGAAGAAGCACCTGGCTCCTGGCTTAGGATTGGCACAGCGCCAGCCGTAGCAGCCATTTGGGGAGTGAACCAACGGAAGGAAGACCTTTCTCTCTGTCTCTCTCTCTCTCACTGTCTAACTCTGCCTGTCAAATAAGTAAAAAAAAAAAAAGTGTCTTTTCTCTGGCTTTTTTTTGTTATGAGAGAGTAAATTTTTCTAATTTCTTCTCTGATACCATGGTAAAAGTTGGGTTCAATGAGGCCCAGAATGTTCCAGTTCTGGTTGGTGTTGTCTATGTGAGTTGCCCCTCTTGGTCGATTGTTGACAATACTCTCTTCCTGAGTCTGCCTGGGCCTTATAAATCCTGCAGGGCTGGGGTCATGGCACAGTGGGTGAAGCTGTTGCTAGCGACACCTGCACCTTGTCAGAGTGCTGGATGAAGTCCCAGCAGTTCTGCTTCCAACCCAGCTTCCTGCTAATGCACATCCTGGCAAGCAGCAGGTGATGGCTCAAGAACTTGCATCCCGGCCACCCACATGGGAGACCAGAATGGAGTTCCTGGCTCCTGGCTTTGGTCTATTCCAGCCTTAGCTGTTGCGTGCATTTCAGAGGTGAACCAACAGTTGGAAGATCTCATCTCCCCCCAACCCCACCTTTTAAATCAATAAACAAACATTAAGCAAAATCCTCCAACTAGTGTTGCAGGATGCTACCTGTTAGTGGACATGCAAGGAGAAGTCCTTACTGTCCCCGGGACTGGTGAGGTATTAGTTCTAGGTCTAATACAAGTGCATAGAGCTTCTTTGTTTTCTATGTTGTTCGTTTGGAGACTTAGCTGTCCAAACTTCCTACTGGAAGTTATGGGGGGAGGGAAACAAATAATTTCTTCTGAGATTGTGGGACTTAAGCTTAACTTTTAGAGTGTGAGTTGTGCTAGGATCACAGATAAGAGGACTATGAGAAATTATTAAATCTCACGGCTTTAATTAAATGTTCCTCACCTGACTAATGGCAACAGAAGAGGTGTGAACTTGAATTCACTCTACACTTCTTAGGTGCTAACATTGCCTAAATACGAAAATGAAGTACTAGTGGTTTCTCTCACTTTCTTTAAAAAAAAAAAATAAAATAGAACAAAATAAGTGATAGGCTGTCAAAAAAATTCACAGGAAAAAGCTACAATTATTTGAAAATCATAATTTTTTTTCTCAATTCGGTGAGATTTTTCACTTGCAGTGTGGAATTGAAATTGTGCTCACATTTGATTTTCTCTTTCTGACCCAGATGTCATTTAAGTGGGTGGGTTGCAGCTGGGCATTAATGAGCTCAGTGGGTGGGGGTGCAGCTCCTTGCCCTCCTTAGGAGTCACGTAGAGCAGAACAGAGAAGCCTTTTCTGCTGCTGCACCTCTGGCTACCTGCTCCACGTGTGTCCAGATGTTTATCAGATGAAGGAGGCATTCTTGCATTCAATTCAACAAGAGCTACTCAATTCTTTTTAAGAATTATTTGTTTATTTCAAAGTCAGTTACACAGAGAGAGGAGAGACACAGAGAAAGAGAGAGAGAGGTCTTCCATTGATGGCTCAATCCCCAATTGGCCACAATGGCAGAAGCTGTGCCGATCTGAAGCCAGGAGCCTGGAGCTTCCTCTGGGTCTTCCCATGCGGGTGCAGGGGCCCAAGGACTTGGGCCATCTTCCACTGCTTTCCCAGGCCATAGCAGAGAGCTGGATCGGAAGTGGAGCAGCCAGGACTTGAACCATCACCCATATGGGATGCCAGCACTGCAGGCGGCGGCTTTACCCGCTATGTCACATTGCTGGCCCCAGAATTTCCTTCCTTTTTAAGACTGAATAATATATAGTTGTACATACACATATACAGATACATAGTGTATATACATTACATATGAAATATGTATTGCCTGTTTATATATTTGTTTTTCTTTAGTCAATCATCAATGGACACTTAGACTGATTTCATACCTCGGCTGTTGTGAACACAGCTGTAATGAACATGGGGGAGTGGCCATCTCTTTGAGACACTGGGTTCATTTCCTGGGATACATGTCCAGAAGCGAGTTCACTGGACGACATGGCAATTTTCATTTGATTGTTTTGGGGAAACTCCATACTGCTGTCCACAATGGCTGTGCCATTTTATATTCCCACCACTAGGGTACAAGGATCCCCTTCTCCCCACACCCCAGCTAACACTTGCTATATTTTGTCTTTGTGATATTAGCCATCCCAAAAGCTATGAAGTGTTTATCTCACTGCAGTTTTGATTGCTTTTCTTTGATGATGGGTGTTATTGAACATGTTTTGCTTTTAATTTAACAACATATTGTTTCGATCTACAGCTTATTCTCAGTATGAAACTAAACTGCTTGTCACATACACTGATATGTTATTCATCCTTTATATATTCATATTATTTTCGCATATACTATATTTTTACAAATATATTGCTATACATTTATTTTATGTTTATATATTATATACTTATTCATTTACTAAATGTTTCTTTTCATAACATTTATTTATTTATTTTTTTGAAAGGCAGAGTTACAGAGAGGCAGAGGCAGAGGCAGAGAGAGAGAGAGATCTTCTATCCACTGGTTCACTCCCCAGATGGCCACAACAGCCAGAGCTGTGCTGATCCAAAGCCAGGAACCAGGAGCTTCTTCATGGTCTTCCACCTGGGTGCCGGGGCCCAAGGACATGGGCCATCCTCTACCGCGTTCCCAGGCCAGAGCAGGGAGCTGCATAGAAAGTAGAAAGTGAAGCAGCCGGGACTAAAACCAGCACCCATATGGGATGCCAGTGCTGCAGACCAGAGCTTTAACTCGCTACGCCACAGTGTCGACCGCTTGCTAAATGTTTCTTGAGCACCAAGTACTGCCTAGATGTGGTAAAAATACTCAGCAGCAAGAAGTCAGATAAAGTTCTTGTTTTTATGCACTAGCAAGGAAGAAGTGGTCAACAGCAAGTTAGAATAAATGATAGCAATAGAGGCTACGAAAGATAAAACCAAGCCATCTGTTAATGAGTGCCTGGGAAGAGCAGTATTCTTTCTGGCACTTGGTTAGGGAAACCTCTGAGGGGGTGGCAATTGAACTAGGCCCTCCTGGAGAGGTGCAGCAAACAGGCAGCCTATGGGCAGAACATTCGAGTCACAGGGAACAGAGCAGGAGTCCCAGGGTGGAGATAAGAGCATCTTTAAACAACTTCGATAGCTAAAGCCCAAGAGGCTGGAGCCAACGAGTGAAGAGATGACATAGCGTGAGCTTGGGTGGGAAAGAAGGTAGCAGAGGGGCTTATGGCTACGCTAAGAAATTTTTGTTTTATTTTATGATCAGTGGGAAGCACTGGAGACTAAGCAAAATCATAGTGTGATTTCTTTTATCCTCAAAACATTTTTTCCTCTGGTTGCTATGTGTGTCCTTAAGGGGGTAGGAATAGAGATGGAAAGACCTGTTAGGAGGTTATAGCCATGGAAACGACTGTGGCTTGACAAGGGTGAGAGCAGGGATGATGGATAGCAGTGGGCAGATTCAGGATGCATTTTGGAGTTAGAAGTGACACAACTTGGAGATGGATTGTTTTTGGAGTGGGGAAAAGAGGAATCAAATAGTCAAAAAGGTGAATGGTGATGCTATTTTCTGAGATTGGGGAAGAATCACTTTGTAGACAGAGGGAAAGAGAAGCCAGTCCTTTTTTTTTTTGGACTTGATAGCTTTGAGATAAGTGGATGACACATTTAAATAGAGATCTGAGTGGTGATAGGAGCAAGATCAAGCAAATGGATAACACGAAAATGTTAGTTTAATGTCACTTTGAGAATGTGAGATATTTAAAATGAAGAAAGTGTGGCTGTCGAGACTCAGAATTTTCTAGCAAGTTGATTCTGGAAACCTGTATGTCCAGTGTCCGAAATGTTTGTCTTAAACAACGGTAATAATAGTTCAATTGGAAATATCATCCTCTATTGATAGAGTATGGCACAGTAAGACTCATTTTAAAGATATATTTTAAGAAAGTCTTCAGCATAGTAGTAGGAATTCACAGAGGAGATGATTCCTTTCTTAGGTATTTGAGCCGATGATCTTCAAACCAAAGGGTATACGTAGCACTAAATCTAAGATAGCGAAAGCGTGATGGACAAAATTTAAATAGATTCCACTCTGGCAAACATTTGCAAGAGTGCATGATGCACAGCAAGGTATTTCTAGAACATGTTGGGTTATGATCCAGACAGAACATACCATATTCTTTGGAGTTCCTGCAGGAGTTACCGTGTTTTGGTATTGTGTAAATCACCTTAGAATTACGGTGAATACAGAACTCAGCCTCTCAGTCTTGGTTTTAATGCCAAAAGTCTGGAGCAGTTAGGCGGATGTGATGGGGACCTGTATTTATACAGTGCTGTAAGTGTATGGAATGCTGTACAATAGATTGAATTATGCCAAAACCCAAAAAAACAGATACCCATTGTGATCACTTGGGTTCCTTAGGTAGCAGACTCCAGGATGGAGATTTGTGGGCAGGCGGTTTGTTGAGAGCAGACTTGGGAATGGCACTTCTAATGGGAAGAGGGAAGCCAGCTTTGCAGGAGAAGAGGGGCCGCCCCTGTGTGAGGCTCAGGTTAGGAGGGATCTTCAGCCTTATGTTGGGTTGAAGCCAAGGGCTCAGGCTTTTGTAACCTGTCTTTGGTGACTTAATGGGAGTGTAACCTTGGGCCAAGCAGCTGAGGGCAGTCCCTGGGGAGGGACCGAGCATTGGGCTGGCATCAGTATCTTGGGAATGATTGTGCCAGTTGTGAAAGGAAGTGCTGCTCCAATCTACTTACCAAGTCATCCCACTTGGGTAATGACTCCTCCTAGAGAATGAAGCCCTCGCCATGGTCCATGGTCTCGAGGGCTATGAAGAAAGCATTTTATCTTCCTCTCCTCTCCTGCCCACTGTAGATTCCTGGTAGCCTCAGCAGCCACCCCTGTTGGTGCAGGTGGCTTTTCTCTGGTGGGATGACCTAAACTGTGACCGTGATCATTCGTCATGCCATTATCAGGTCATAGCTATTGCATGTGTCCATTTGTTTTCAAACAAATGACTCCCTAAGTAAAGTGATTTCTTTTTTTCCCAGCTGGTCACTTGGTTCAAGAAGCTTTAAGTGACTGGCAGCAGCTTCAAGGAAAGTAAGCCTCTGGCTCTCTCCCCTCAGTCAATTCCAGGCCCGATGGCTTGCCACCACAAGAGACCAACACTGAGCTCTTGGAATGGAACCATCCATCAAGGTGGTAGGTATTGCATAGGACCCTAACTTTATTGCACTGTCTCTTCTGGCATAGGTGGAATTCACCATAATTGAGTTCCCATCTCTCCATAGTAGGGGCTGAGCTTTGGTCTTTATTGCTGCTAGTAGACCCATTCAGAAGCAGGTGAACCAGGTAAACCTTCCTGAGTAGGGAACCTGTAATGTTTGGACAAGCATGTCCCTCCTCCCTATCAATATAGCCTCTCTGTTGGTGCAGACTGTTGCTCTAGCATTGGGATGGCTGATCATGTAGGCTGTCCCAGACATCTTGGCTATATTGCTAATTAGTGCCCTGGGATAGGTGATATCCAGGGGGTATTCATAGATGCTCAGACATTGTGCTTCTGCCCATAAGCATGACCTCTTTGCCTCACTGTCCCAATCTTTTACTCTTTCTCTGTCCAAGCTACTGACCACCCAGCCAAGCCATTTGCCTGTAATATCCTTCCCTTAGGCTGTTTCCTTTTCCAGACAGACTGGATGACCAGGAAGCATGGCTGGCAACTCCACTGGAGGATTTGCTCACTGATGTACTTCAAGACCATGGGACAAGTGCAGCAGCCACCTGGGGAGGGGGTTGTACCTACATGCCAAGCTAAAGCATCATGCCTTTCTCTTCTTGCAGTAGGTCATGAGGATGCACCCAACCCCTCACACAGCCATAGGGCTGGTGCAGTGGTCTTGGGTGTTTCATCTCCTCAGGGGATGGTGCGGAAATTAGAGATGGCAGCAGGAGCATTTGAACTGTGACTCAGTTGCACTAAGGAATTGTGAGGCCAGTATGGCCCTGAAGAGATGTCTCTAACAGAGGCTTGGGGGCTGCACCATTCCCTCCTGCTTGCACCCGTCATGAGCTGTGGGTTGCCTCTGGGGAGAGGATGTAACCTCGTGTGAGGAGGTTCCCTTCAGTCCAGGGCAATTCCTGGGGTGGGGCTAAGCTGTGATTTGCATCAAGCAACACCCCTGGATGTTTTGGAGAGCAAATGCCTACATCTCAAAGTGAAGAATCCTAGAAAAAAACCAAGATCCATCACACCAACCCCAACTCATGTGAATCCACCACGGTAATGAACCATCTGAAGAAGTTAAAAAAAAAAAAAAGCCAGACTGGTTGAAGACAATGTAATACACAAACACGTAGTCCTTTGAATTGGGAGATTATTGGGCGTTTTAATAATTGTAACTATTGGGCGTCGTCATACAAGCAACTCTTGATATTTGAGAGTCAGGAGTGGAGAAGCAGATTATTGGGATTGAAGTTAAATTTATTATAATATCCATGTCTATCCAGAAACCTGATCTACCTTCCATCCTTCTTGCCCTCTGTGGAAGAAACTGAGACAGGTAGGACCAGGTATGAGACAAACACCTGCTCTCCGCTTGACTGTCTCCTTTTCTTGCTCCAGCCTTGGATCCAGTCACCAGGCACCTGCGGTTTCTCTGGAATCTGCCCCTCCTCTTTATGTCTGTGGCCACAACTCAGGCTCTGATCGCTTTTTTCCAGGGTCATAAAAACCATCCTCCCTTTGCCTCCCTCCCTGCAAAGCCTCACAGCTTGCTTGGGCTTTTGTGTTTTGCACTCGACTTGAACCAGGGCAACTTTTGTAGGAAGCAACTGGGATGATGTGAGGCTCCTGTTTAAAATTCACGAATGGGCTCCTTGCTGCTTTCCTTGTAAAACCCAGCTCCTCCAACTAGAATACAAAGCTCTTTCCAACCTAGTTTCCACCTGCCTCATTGAGCCTCTCTCCTCCCTTCTGCCCTGGCCCTTTGTTTTGGGCTTGTCAATTTATCGCTCACATCAACTGTCCCTTGTGCCATCTTAGCTCTATCTCGGACAGTGCATTTGCTGTAACTATCCTATGTTAGGCACAGCACTGCCCCAAACCCCCAAAGATGCCTGTGTCCTAATACCTGAAATCTATGAATTTGTTACTTCAATGGCCAAAAGGGTCTTTACACATTGACTCAGCTAACAATCTTTTTTAAAAAAAGATTTATTTTATTTATTTGAGAGGCAGAGGGAAAAGGAGAGACAGAAAAATTTAGAGACAAAGAGATCCTTCATCTACTGGCTTGCTCTCTAAATGGCTGCAATAGACTGGGCTGGGCCAGGATGAGCCAGGATTCTGGAACTCCATCCTGATTTCTGATGTAGATGGCAGCAGCTCAAGTGCTTGGCCAGCATCCATTGCTTTCATAGGTTCATTAGCAAGGAGCTGGATCCAAAGAAGAGCAGCTGGGACTGGAACCAGCGCTCTGATATGGGATACCAGTATCTCAAACAGCAGCTTAACCCTCTGCACCACCACGCTGGCTCCTCAGGTAGCCATCTGGAGGTAGAGAGAGTATCCCGGATTATCTAGTCAGGACTAATGTAATCACCAGGGTCCTTACAGGAGGGAAGGTCATGGTCAGGAGAAGGTGATGTCGGATGGAAGCAGAAGTAAAAGTGATGTCATTGCTAGAAGGGAGCAGTTGACCAAGTAAGCTACAGCCTTAGAAGCTCGGAACCGATTCTCCCTTAGAGCCTATGGAAGGAAGGCTGCTTTGCCCACTTGCCTGGAGCTTGGCAAAACCCAGCCCAGGCTTCTGACCTCCACAACTATAAGCCAGTAACCTGTGTTGTTCTAAGCCACTGAACTTGTGGTAATTTTATACAGCAGCAATAAGAAACTTAACCTGCCCCCATGGTGGAATTCTTTTTTTTTTTTTAATTATTTATTTATTTGAAAGGCAGAGTTACAGAGAGGCAGAGGCAGATAAAGGGGGGAGGGTCTTTCATCCACTGGTTCACTCCCCAGGTGGCTGCAACAGCTGGAGCTGTGCCGATCTGAAGCCAGGAGCCAGGAGCTTTTTCCAGGTCTCCTGCACGCATGCAGGGGCCCAAGCACTTGGGCCATCTTTTACTGCTTTCCCAGCCCATAGAAGATAACTGGAGCAGAAGTGCAGCAGCCAGGACTCGAACCGGTGCCCATATGGGCTGCTGGCACTGCAGGCGGCAGCCCCTGGAATTCTGTTAATCGTTGAAGACGCGGTGGAATCAAGGATTTGGTTTAGGGGCTTCTCCTCATTGTTCGTACGGCTGCTGGTGAGTTCTCATGCTTCATCACGGAGATCGATTTATTCTCTCTGGAAAGTTGTCACTGTGTGGCCTAGGCAAGGAATGCCACGTAGCCAGGTGCTGACGCACAGGCTGGGAGACCACAGCAGCTGTCCCCGAGGCTTCTCTCCAGTCTCCCAAGCCTGCTAACTGCCCACTGGCCCTGTTTTCTGTTTCAGGAGCTTGTGCTCATTTGGGGGTTTATGCAAAGAGTGAGGCGCATAGTTCACGGCAGCAGTGTTACTCAGGAGCTTAGAAAGTTCCAGGCACGGTCAGGGAGGGGTCCTTCTGTGGAGGACTGGGGGCCTTGTGGGCTTCCAGGCCCCTGGAGTGGAGACCCTCACTCCCCAGAGCCACCAAGAACGTTTCCTGGGGTCCTCCTGCCCACCATGGCTGCCTTTTAGGGTCCTGAGAGGGGGACCTTTGTCTTTGCAGGGGGCCCAGCGCTGGTCTCACTCTGCAGCCAAACGTGCCTCCTCCTGCCTGGGCCTCAGATGCATCGGTCCTAAGCCTCAGCCTTTCTCCTGCACGGATTCTGGTTGCCCATTCCGCTGTCCTTCCAGCCGGTCTATTTTTGTCCCTTGAACTTGATCATTTACTTCCCGAGGCCCTCTCTTTGGATTCTCTAGAGACTGTTTTAGAAATTAAGAGCAAATATCCAAAATTGACTTTTCTTCTCAAGGTGATGGGTTGCCTCTGCCCGATGGGGTGCAGGGAAGTCACAGGAAGTTCAGAAAGACTAAGGCAAATATTTGAAAATGCTGCATTCTAACCTGTTATCAGTGTTCCTTAGATAAATAAGTAGTGAGAGGGATTGGGAGAGAATACGATGGTTCTGGTAGGGAAGCCTTTTGCAACACTATAGAGTTTTTTTCTCCATATTTATATATTTATTGATTTTTCATATTTATTGATTTATTGGAAAGGCAGAGAGACAGACACACAAAGATGGTCTGTCTGCTGGTTTACTTCTCAAATGCCTGAATCAGCCAAGGCTGGGCCAGGTTGAAGCCGAGAGTCTGAAACTCAATCCAGGTCTCCCTTGTGGGTGGCAGGGACCCAAGTACTTGAGCCATCATGGCTGCCTCCCCGGGTGTGCATTCAGGAATAGAGCTGGACTCGAACCCGGGCACTCTGATGGGAGACGCAGGCATCTGAACGCTCAGCCAGATCCCATCCTGACATGTTCATTCCACAGAAAATTTCTTATTTGCTGTGAAGATGTCAGGTGTGAGTGTACAGCGACTCCTTCCACCTCCCTGCCTCTCCTTCCCACACTGCCCAGAGCCTGGGTGTTTCAAGCCAGCACAGATATTTCACCAAACGATATGTCCCAGGTGGGAACAAGTCATGGCTTTGTTGATTAAAATCTTGGTATAACATCCGTAATTGGAGTTTGCCTGTGACTTGGTGCCAGGCTGCCTTACCACTTTCCCTAGGGACTGTATATCAAATGCTATTTTTCATGCTCCTGTTTGCTGATAAAGATCCAGTGACACCTCTAGTTTGACCTGATATTGGGTTTCCGGAGATGAGAGTACTGGTGCAGTTTGCCAAAATGTCCTCGAATACACTGTCAATTCACAGCCATATTTAAAACAAAATGTCTGGGCCGGCGCTGCAGCTCACTAGGCTAATCCTCCGCCTGCAGCGCCAGCAAACTGGGTTCTAGTCCTGGTAGGGGCGCCGGATTCTGTCCTGGCTTCTCCTCTTCCAGTCCAGCTCTCTGCTGTGGCCCGGGAGTGCAGTGGAGGATGGCCCAAGTCCCTGGGCCCTGCACCCCATGGGAGACCAGGAGAAGTACCTGGCTCCTGGCGCGCCAGCCTCAGCGGTCATTTGGGGTGAACCAATGGAAAAGGAAGACCTTTCTCTCTGTCTCTCTCTCTCACTGTCCAGTCTGCCTGTCAAAAAAAAAAAAAAAAATGTCTAACCCGGGTTGGGGGAAAGACTTTTAGGCTTGGGGGTGTGTGTGTATGTTTCCATCCCTCCCTCCAGTGTGCATCTTTACCCATCACAAACCATTTCCAATCAATAATTAAAATTGGTAAGCCAGTCTACAGGGAGAAAACAACTCCTGCTCGAGAGTAATAGATTGGCTCTCCAAGGCTGACATAGCACGTTGCCGAGCAGGTCTGTGCCAGTGAATGGGAGAAAACCCGGGCTGATTAAAAAGTAAGACAACACAAAACCTGACACCCTGTTGTGAGCTTAAAAATAAAGCAAAATGACTATTAGCAACCCGTGTTGATTTCTGTGCAGCTCTCCTTATCTGCAAAGGGATGACAAGGAGGAATAGCACCAGGCTTGCAGTCAGAGCAACTTTGAGCTTGATGGGAGTTTGCGATTTTTTTTTTTAATCCTTAAACTTCTGCCTGTTTTGTTTTCTTAGGACGTTTCTCCTCCTGTGGCGACTCCTGAGATGCCTATTAGTCGTTCTGGAGCCCAGAGGTACCTGCGTTAGCGCAGGAGAGACGGGATGTCTTTGGGCTTTGCTTTCCTGTAGATTTGTTGCATGTTTACCAAGGTGAAGGATTAGTGCCCTGGAGATCATTTGCTTTCATAAGCTTTAAACTGGAGCAGCAAAAGTTTCATGCCTTGATTCTCTTCCAACAGCTCTGTCTCTCAGCAAGGCATAGAGGAGCAAGCTGAGACCTACACACTGCGGACTCCTGCAACAAAATTGCTCTGTCTCAATCACTTAAACTCCCTTTGCCAGCTCTCCCCCATCTCTCCTGCCATGTGGAAGACACCCCAAGCACTCCACAGGGCTTTAGAGTCAAGGTAAATTACTCCAGCTTTCTATATCTCTGGAGTACCCCAATCCTGAACCGTTGTATGGATAATTCATGTATTTTCTAACCGGTCCATTTTGCAGAGAATCATTCTGTCAAATGCTGATTTTTTGGAGTTTCATATAGAATAGGTTATGGAAACAGACAACATATTTTTAATGCTAAGCACTATTTCCATTTCATGCAAAAAAAATAGTAGTAGGTCTAAAAACTAAAAAAATTTGCTCTCTAGCAATTTATAGCAGGTACTTTCCCATATGACTGGCATCTAAAAGATACTGATTTCACATGTTGGTTTTCAATGCCCTTGTGAACATGCTCCTCCCTCCCCTCTGGACATCAGCGTGTGGCTGCAGGTGTGGCTACACCCTTCACAGGGCTCTTTACTGGGTGATGGACTTGTAGCTCCCTCTTACAAGGCACTGATCCAGTTCCCAAATGAATTGGTTCAAAGACTTCTCCAATTGGAGCCCTGGAAATAAGGCAACTGTGGCAAAAAGCAAATGAAATTTCCACTGTGAGTTCACAGACTTTTAGTCATTTACCTGTGTGTTCTTAGTGCAAGCATAGTTCTGATTTCTTCAGAATATCTAGCACCAGCAACTCTAAACATGAAACTTGAGTGTCATTGACCTACTTTATGTCTGGAGAATTTGAAATCAGTGGATTTTCTACCAGTCCACTTAACCTCAGAGGATGATTTCACTACTAGGGGAAGCAGATAAAGTCTTCAAGTTCCCACAATAACACCTAGAAAGCTACCCACCTGTGTTTATCATGAGAGGGAGCCTGCTATTTCTAAGGCTGCTCACTGCTTTTGTTGAACTCTCTTCTTCCTCTGTTTCTTAGATACCACTCACCTTTGCTTATCTTTTTCATTTTTCACTTTCTCTGCCTCTTCTTCCATTTCAAACACAACAAATAAACATAAAAGTCGTTTTCTTGATTCAAGCTCCCTCTCTCCATCAGCTGCCTCTCTTTCTCTTTCCTTTTATAACTGCACTTCTCTAGGGAATTACATCTGATGACCTCAAGCCAAAGTCACAGGTCAACTGTGGTCAGGCAATTTTGATCCACGTGGTTTAAGTTCTGATCCTACAGACAGACAAGGCTGGTGGCTCCACCTTATAGTCTTACTTCTAGGTGGTATGTGTTACAATGAATGCCAAGTCTGTTTCCAATCTGCTACTTTTTCTGATATTTACTAGAAAAGAGGTCCAAAATCCACAGAACCAGTTCCTATACAGTGAACTGAGTCCTTGCATGTTGACTTGGGTGCTTGATGAAAGACCCTCTAGGAGCACACATTGGACTGCAACACATGGGAAGGGTACAGGAGCTGGAGACCCAGGCTCTAGTTAGAAGGCATTGGGCTGCGATGTTTGCTGGATCTCTGATGTCTTTCAGGCAGGAATGGTTCAATCCTTATGATCTCTTTTGTTCTCTAAATATCATAGTCCTTGCACAAAAGAAAACTTATTTCTAACATCCTCTATGCCAGTTGGCTAGCTATCTGGGTAGGTTGAGAATAACTGAAACATTTGCCTTAGTGACTTTGAAGTCTGGATTTCTAATTAAGTTCCCCTGAGTGCTAACTAACTTCCCATTGCAGTCTGATTTGAATGAACGTTCGTAGACGTAGAAATCATACTGCAGGATATTAAGGCATATTACTACCTAGTCAACTATCAGTCATCTGCTCTCCTGTTTCTGCTCCTTTACCACTTAATCCACTCCCAGCTGGCTTCAGTCCCCTTCAGTCTAACTACCTGGTTCTCTCTATCATCATTAATAATCTCCATGTCATCCAGTGGACATATTGCATGCCTCAATTTCTGGTTGCTTTCAGCACTGCTGCTCGTGTCCGCTTCTCAATAGCCCAGTCTGCAGATTTTCTGGCAGCCCACTAAGCCATCCTGCTCTGCTGACTCCCCAGGCAAAGGGCATGGAGCAGAACAGAGCCATCTGTTTCTTAAGGATGGCTTTCCTGGCTCATCTCATGGTATTGTCTATCCTGTTAGAAGGTAATGAAGGGACACAGGACCAAGCCCTGGAGAATTCTGAAACTCAAGTTCAGTCTATGCCTAGGAACCAGTAGGAGTGGTAGGAGGAAAACCTCTGGAGGGGAGAGCAGGCCATGTGTTTCAGGCTCTGGGAAAGAGATAACACATGATAAGCCACTGAGAACCTGATTCAGATGAAGTCAGAGAACCAGTAATATGGAGCTCGTTGGTAACGGTTGTGATAACAATGATTGTGATGCGGTAGTAGGGACAGGAAACAATTAGGGGAGTGAGGGAGAGAAATGAATGAGGGACAGGAATGTGAGAATTCCTTTTGAAAAATTTTCTTGTGAATTGGAGCGGAGAAATGCACTAACAGTTGGGGGCAGGCATTTGCTGTAGTGGTTAAGATGCCATTTGGGATGCCCACGTCTTGTATGGAAGCGCCTGGCTTCAAGTCTGGACAATGCTTCCAATTTCAGCTTCCTGTTGATGCACATTTTGGGAGGTAGTGATGATGGTTCAAGTACTTGGGTCCTTGTCATCCATGGGATATCCATGGGAATTCTGGGGTCCTGGTCAAGCCCTGGCTGATGTGGGCATTTGGAGATTGAACAACCAGATGGAAGATCTCTGTCTGTGTGTCTGTCTGTCTCTGTCCCTACTCTCTATTTCTCTGTCTTTCAGAAAAACAAAACGAAACAGAAGTGGGGCAGATATGGAATCTGAGTTCAGGCTGTCTGAGTTCACAGAGCATCATATATTGACATACATCCATTTCTCACAGTGTTGGAAGCTGTGAACTCTAAGACCAGGACATCACCACATCTGGGGCCTGGGGAGGGCGCTCTTCCTGGTTTGCAAGTGGCCCTCCTCTCATTGCATCCTCATGTGGGGTGAGAGAGAGCTCCAGTCTCCTTCTGTCTCCACAAGGACACTATACCGCTGGGAGTGGGGAGTTCCGCCTTCCTGACCTAACTAGCTGGGAAGTCCCCAAATCCTCCTTCCAATTCCACTGGGTCTGAGGGTGTCAACATATGAATTTGAAGGGAACACAAACACATAGTAGTTTGTAGAACAGGATCAAAGAAGAGTTTTTAACCTATGCAAAACTGGAGTATGATTGGGTAACAGCTGGGAAGGATCTATAGAGAGAAAGGAAGAGAGAAAGGATGTAGTAAGCAGTGTGAAGTCCTAGCAGGGATAAGGGGGATGGGTAACCAGCAGAGAGATTGTTCTCTGATAGAAGCAGATGATCCTTCAAATATAACAAAGGAAAGAGAGAAAATGGTGAACTTTATAATTTCTAGGGTGGGATAAATACTTAAGATTTTTGGGAAACTTTTGGGAACTTGAGATAGCTAGAAGGAAGAATGCTTTTCTTTTTTCCTTCAGTAAAAATTGGGTATAAAGCACTTGTCAGAGTGCTGGCGGTTCATTGCTACACAGGCTCCTGGAGAAAGACCTTGCCTATAACATGCAAAAGTATGACAAGGTCAAAACAGGTGCGTGCGTGTGTGTGTGTGTGTGTGTGTATCTGCATGAGAAAAGCGTGAGATCCACATGGATTCTGAAGGTTTTGTTTTTAACATTTGTTTTCTTATTTGAAAGACTTGTTCATCATCTCCAAATGGCTATATATATATATATAGAGAGAGAGATTGTTCACTCTCTAAATGGCCATAATGGCTGGGGCCAGGTCAGACTGAAGCCAGGGGTCTGGAGATTCTTCTGGATCTTCCATGTGGGTGCAGGTGCCTAAGGACTTGGTCCATCATCTGCTGCCTTCCAAGGCACATTAGTAAGGAGCTAGATTGGAAGTAGAACAGCAGGTCACAAACTGGTGCCCATAAGGGATGCTGATATTGCAGGTGGCGGCTTTACTCAGTACACCACAATGCCAGACTGGGTTTTGGGCTTTGATGTGACTGTGTTAAGGGTTAAGATAGACCCATCAGGGCTGGTGTTGTGACATAGTGGGTTAAACTGTTGCCCTATATGGGCGCTGGTTTGAGTTCTGGATGCTCCACTTCCAATGCAGCTGCCTACTAATGCAACTTGGAAAGCAGTGGAGCACGGCCCAAGTTCCTGATGTCTGGCTTTGGGAGGCCCCAGCCCTGGCCATTGCAACCATTTGGGTAGTGAACCAGTGAATGAAAGATCTGTGTGTGTGTGTGTTCCTCTGTCTCTGTAACTCTTTCAAATAAATAAATAAATAGATAAATCTTTCAAAAAAGATAGGGCCATTGTTGTTACGTTAAAAATTTTGTGTGGTTGGCACTGTGTCACAGCGGGTTAAAGCCCTGGCCTAAAGCATGGGCATCCTATATGGGTGCTGGTTCTAGTCCCAGCTGCTCCTCTTCTGATCCAGCTCTCTGCTATGGCTTTGGAAAGCAATAAAAGGTAACCCAAGTCTTTGGGCCCCTGCATCCCTGTGGGAGACCCAGAAGAAGCTCCTGGCTCCTGGCTTTGGATCGGCGCAGTTCCTGCTATTGCGGCCATTTGGGGGAATGAACTAGTATATGGAAGACTTCTCTGTCTCTCCCTCTCCTTGTCTATAACTACACTTCTCAAATAAATTAAAAAAATTTTATGTTGCTGTATTATTTTAAAGATACCTACTTGAATGGAAGATAATAATTTAAAGGCAATAGTTATGAATAACTTTTTTTTTTGACAGGCAGAGTGTACAGTGAGAGAGAGAGACAGAGAGAAAGGTCTTCCTTTTGCCGTTGGTTCACCCTCCAATGGCCACCACGGCAGGTGCACTGCGGCTGGCGCACCGCGCTGATCCGATGGCAGGAGTCAGGTGCTTATCCTGGTCTCCCATGGGGTGCAGGGCCCAAGGACTTGGGCCATCCTCCACTGCACTCCCTGGCCACAGCAAAGAGCTGGCCTGGAAGAGGGGCAACCGGGACAGAATCCGGCGCCCCGACCGGGACTAGAACCCGGTGTGCTGGTGCTGCAAGGCAGAGGATTAGCCTAGTGAGCTGCGGCGCCTGCCACAGGCTGGTTCTAACGGGAGGGTGCTCATGCTACATGAATTTCACGTGGAAACAGTGAAGTGCCATGTTTCGCGAGTTTGTGAACAAGTGGTTTTGTTACAGATTCAGCACCGTCACCACAGAGATTGCTCCCGAGGGAATGTTTTTTGAGGAGAAATTACATCCAGCGGTCGGCACCCTACTCTCAATCTTAATGGAGAATGGGACTGGCAAGTGGAGAGGGAGCAGGAGGAGGGGTGGGAGTGCAGGTGGGGGGGGTATGGTGGGAAGAATCACTGTATTTCTAAAGTTGTACTTAGGAAATTTGTATTCCTTAAAAAATAAATTAAAACAAAATTTGCAAAAAACCCCTTATAGGTCTTTCCTTTTCCCTTTAAACAAAAACAGTGAACTTTACTTGCTTTTTCCAAATATTTTGGGTCTTTGCTACCATTTGCGAGAAATGGAGCCAGTGTTTTGATTGTCACGCCTGGGTTTCCGCCCACACATTCTTCCTCCAAGGTAACTAGATATTCATGCCCCCGCTACTTTTCACTTAGACACAGAAGTTTCCCGATGATAATCACAGGTTTGGAGTAAGGGGAAAAGGAGTGTGGGACCCTGAAGCTCTGTACACATTCCTGAGGAACAGGGCCAAGTCCATGCATCCCTCCCGGTCGGGTAGTCTTTCAGCTTAGTGTCCTTACGGTGATAGTGGAAGAGGGTTTCCAAAAAATAAGGTGTCAGAGAGGATTTTGAAAATTTGTATTTCAAGGAAGTTTTCGCCTGTCTGGTTGTTCAGATAATCTTCCTCCCCTAAATCAGTGCCTCCCCGTTTTGTGAAGGCCACAAGCCCAGCCGACTGAGACAAAAGGTTTGAAGTCCTTCTCATCCATCTTAATGGGGTGTTAATGATGGCGGAGGCTGACTGGGACCATTTAAGTGGGAGTGCTATTAATCAGTTAGAAAAAAAAAGCTCCAATTCCCAGTTTGAGCCACTGAAATGTAATTGCAAGGGACAGTTGGGTCTCATTTTTGTTTTTGAATGAAGACTTGTAAAAAAAAAGAGCTGTTCCAAGCCAACTTAGCAGTTTTAAAGCCAAGCCTGTAGGCCACTGCCTTCTAAGCTTTTATTGAGATGTGGAGATTGCAAGAGTCTGCTTTTCCCATGAACTTGCAGTTTAGCTGTTGTGCATCCAGTAAATAACTTTTACCAGTGGTGTAAATTTCTACGAGGTGGTCATTTGCCAAATTATATTTCCTTAAGAGGACTTTTAACATGGCTTTGAAAGAAGGGTGTGTGTGTGTATGTGTGTGTGTGTGTGTGTATTTTAAGGGCTTCAAGGACATTTAATTCAAAGTGTAAAATAATTTCCTATTTCTACTACTTGACCACTGTGAGTCTCCTTTCAGTATGCTCTGAGGTCTGAAACTGGTGTTTTTCTCAGCTTTTCTGGGTGGGAATGATGCCTTGATATTGGCAAAGCTGACGATGTTTCTGGGAAAGTAAGAGACTTTCTTCCCCTGGTGGCTGCTGTCTCTCAGGGTAGGCTAAAGGAGGAGTGGAAATGTATCAACTCTACAGAAAGCAGAGGCTCCTATTGTTTGGGCAGCTAAGTAGATATTAGCCTGTGTGTAAGAAGGGCTGAAGAAAATGAGAATTTGTAAAGAAAACAAATTTATGTGCAATGGAATGAGGACACAAGTCCTCTTGTTTGTTTTCCCCAGCCCAAGGTGTCCTGGCCTGTCCTTAATCAAAAGGAATTCACTGAACTGAGAGCCCTACTGGACAGATGGAGGCTTTTGCTTCTCCAGTACATAAGAACTCTGATGGCTGTATAGTCTGGAGGGATTTGTTTAGGGGAATTCCACATCCCAAAATCCCCTACCCAGACTTTCCCAGAAGAGGGAGAAGGGGAGAAGAAATGGGGCACCCATAATCGTGTCCATAAAAACCCCAATCTGAATGCAGACGGGGCTCTCAGGCCTTCATTGAGACTCCTGTCTGGTTTATCAGGTGCAGGAATTGCTGTCTCTTCACTTTTTCCAATAAACTATGCTAAAATCGCCTTCTCATCTGCTCGTTCATCGGCTTCGTCCTTGATTGAACAAGTTCCCGGTGTTCAAATCAGTGGTAGCGTTATTGACATGGGATATGCCAAGCCCCAGCTCTACCCTCCAGGGAGATGCAGGGAAAACAAACAAACATTCAGACAAAGGAATTGGTTCAATTCAGTTGGCATCCAGATTAACCACTACCTGACCTAGAACCTCATTATACCCTCCTTGGAACACATTAGCATAGTGAAAATCACTCCACTGGCACTGGGATGGTTTACAGGTGCCGGGACAACCTGCAGAGGGGACCATACACGGAAGAGAAAAGAGGTGGATCCACAATGCCTGGAAGCCATCACCCTCTTCACAGGAATCAGATGGATATTCTGCCCAGATATTAACACCCACGTCATGATCCCGTAAATGTAGCCCCCCAACCACACACAGGGCTGATCTGTCTATAAAGCAGCCACTCTGTTGTGCTTTCCTTAATAACACTTTTTTGCTTTTACTTTGTTGGCTTGTAATTGATTTCTCTCTCATCAAATCCATAGATACTCCTGAGGGGCCTACACAGGGGTCCCCCACCTATGTTTTGATGATAGTACTTCTATTAATGAATTAAATTAATGGAAATATATGTGAGCTGTGCTAAGTTTCCACTGAGGAATGTGCAGTTCAGCACGGACTCCCAGCCATCTCGTTCTCACATTGCCTGAAGCTTTAGATTAATAATCAAAGAGTGGCTTATTTATTTTTGCTTTTCTATACCAGGCCTTATTACTATGCCAAAGTATGTGATCTGACTTTGAGGTGTTGGGGGTATGCAAAGCAAGGTAAGAAGCTCTCTCTGGTCCAGGGTTCTTGACCTGAGTAATTGTGCTTCTCCTGCAGTAACTACCGTTGGGAACAATGGCATGGCCTGGCCTGGTCTGACCCTGCTTTAGTGTACAAGATGTGAGTTGGAGGATGTTTATCTCAACTGCTGGACATATTGTTGATTTTTGTTTTGGCAGGAGCAGCCAAACTACTTTTGGTTTCACCACTTCTTAAACTCACCCCTTGCTTGTTGCCCAGGGCAGAAGGCATTTGGAAAGTTCACAAAGGAAATAAAATACTTCAGTGGCCTCTGAAGTTAAATAAAATACTTCTCTATGGGTTCGGTCTTTCCCCCTCACTTTCCCAATGGAGAGAGGCAGCAGAGCTGTGGATTTTAGTACAGCTAACATTCTAGGTTTGGGAAAGGTCAAGCGACCACAAACGCCTGATACAGTATTTGTTTGCCTTTTTTTTTTAGTATAGTATTTGAATGTTAAAATATGATATTCAAAGCAATTATTCACTAACATCCAATGAGTGGGTTTTATGGGTTGTCCCTGGAGCTGTCACTGAGAAGTGAGGGACGGATCAGAAATGTAATATGTTTAAGACGTTGCCAGTCCCTTCCCTTATGCTTGTGGCTGCGAGAGAAGAATAGCTCAAAGGCAATCTGAGATGACATCAAATAAGACCAACGAAGTACAGGTTCTATATAGTTGTCTCCTTGCATCCTCTGATGTGACAGTTAGGGGTGAGCCACTGGAAAAGCACCAGGATGTTAGGTTGTCCATCTCCCCTTTTTCTGCCTCTGTTCTATTATGGGTCATATGTGGGTCTTTTTTAGTCTTTCTGAATTAAAGTATGGAGAAGATGTAGTATTCTTCCATGTCTTCTGAGTTGACTTTTAAGAATCCTGGTGTTCCTCCTTCACACATACACTCACACACGTGCACATACACACACACACACACACATACGCACACCTGTGTGTGAAGACAGCTGCTCTTCCGGAGAGAAGTGGAGAAAATGGATGGATTTGGTTCCTCCACCAGAGACTAGAATCAAGGATTAGCTGGCTTGATTCTGGCTCTGCATTGCCTTACTGTGTGGTCTTGGCAACCTGTGATGTTTTTGTCTCAGTTTCCCTTCTTGTATAAGAGGGGGTAACCACAGGCACTTACTCAATAGGTTGCAGCTTTGAACAACAAATGAATGATTACAAAGTACTTAAAGAGACAAGAGAATGGAGGAATTCTAAGTGTTACAGTCTTATTTCCTTATAGGAGGTGATAAAGTAAAAGTGAGGTTTAATAGGCAAATTGAAATTCCTAGATGAAAGGAGTTGGAGAAGTTCAAAGTCATTTTATTATTATTAATAATAGGTGTTGTACCTCTGTCTCACCCTGCTCATCTAATCAGCATACATTCCTTGGATTAAAGGGAGTTTTCTCTCTCCAAATAACTTTTATCTACAGTGCTGAGACATTCCTTATCCTGTTTTATGGATATGGAGTTTTGAATGACTATAAACAACTCCCTTTTCCATAAACTCTTTTTTTTTTTTTTTTTTTTGAGGAGAGGAGGAGGCAAGTTGGCTCTTGGTTCACCTTCCTCAGCATATGAAAATGTTTACATGAAGCTCTTTTACAAATTCTGTTCTTTATGAGACCAAAGCCTCCTGCTGGTGGGTCTGTGTGGCTAGTTCCATAGCCACTCTGGGGCAAATTTCCCTTTGTCTGGGTGGAGAGATGCCAATGTTATTAACATATATGACGTCTCAAACTGTATCTGCAAGTTGCACACAAAGTTTTTGCTAAATCAGAATAATAAGTGGAGAGGATAAATATTTTAAAATGTTTTACTTAAAACAGCTGCAGGAGTGGAGAGAACTCATAGAGCTTGGACTTTTCTCAAGTGAAGGGAACTTGGCATACAGGACAAATGCAACCTTACTTGGCTGAGGGGAGGGAAAGGTATGGGATCAGTACTGCTGTTAGAATGAGGATTGGCAAATATGAGGGCACTTGAAAAAACTCACAGAAAAGGAATTAAAATATAAGTTTATTTTGGTGTAAAAAGTTTTGGAAATCCACATATAGAGTTTTCATGGTACGCATTTTTTATGAAGATTTTTTTTAAAGATTTATTTATTTATTTGAAGATCAGAGTTACACAGAGAGAGAAGGAGAGGCAGAGAGAGAGAGAGAGAGAGAGGTCTTCCTTCTGTCACTCCCCCTCTTCACGGAGGAACGACACAGGACCCTGCACTGTTCTTTTGTCTGCTCGGCCCTCCCCGGGTTTGCTGCCAATCCTTCCACCTCCGTGGAAGGGCGGCTCCCCCTGCCACTTTCCCCACTTCCGCGGGGGAGTGGCACACCGCCGGCCGCTTCTCTTGGGGGCTGCTCAGATGTTATCTGGATGTTCCCTTTAGATGTTCCCGGTGCATGTTGTCTCTCTCCTCCTTTATAGTCCTCTTCCACCAATCCCAACTCTGCTACCCACATGCTGAGTACGCTGCTCTCCTCCAATCAGGAGCAGGATCAGCTCCTGCAGGTTACTGGTCAAACTAGAGGCAGCTGCGTAGAAGTTGTTTATTCCCTTCTCAGCGCCATATTGTGGGAGAGCAGATGCATAGAATAAGTCTTAATTCCAGTAACTTAGTCTAGTCCGAGTTGCTCCCCACACCTTCCATCCTCTAGTTCACCCCCCAATTGGCCACAATGGCTGGAGCTCCTCCAATCCAAAGCCAGGAGCCTGGACCTTCCTCCTGGTCTCCCATGTGGGTGCAGGGGCCCAAGGACTTGGGCCATCTTCCACTGCTTTCCCAGGCCACAGCAGAGAGCTGGATTGGAAGGGGAGCAGCAGGGACCTGAACTGTTGCCCAATGCTGGCATTGCAGGGGGAGGCTTTACTCGCTATGCCACAGTACCGGCTCCTATGAAGTTTTTAAAGGCTTCTCCTGCATGAATTCTAAATTTTCTTGTACCAAATTAGTTTATTTCTCAATTTATTTTGGCACTAACTTTTTAAAGTACCCTCAGGTAGGTATTTAGTTCTGAGTCTTTTTCCTTACCTGGGCAAAGCATGTTGATAAAAGCATGCACAATTTATCTGTGCAAAATTAACAATGGCTCCCTGAAGTTCTCTGGTTCTTTCCTTCAACACATTAGTAGGGCTCTCCTTTATCATACTGAACTATTCTGGGATTATGGGACATAAACACACATTTAAAACTTAATGAACAGACAAAGAATACAGTGACCATGTAGATAATTAGAACTAAGTAATGACGGAGGAAGTGTTACAAAGCAGTGGGTAATTAAATGTCAAATGAGAATGGCCGTGACTGCTGTGGGACATAGCAGGTATTCAAGAAATACTTTTGGATGACTTCACAGGAAGTGGATGTCCCCGAGGGCTGGAATGGTTGCCTTTCCCTTGTAGGAAACTGTTGCTCCCCCTCTTCCTGGAGGAACGACACTAAACCCTGCCTAGGCTTCATATCCGAGTCACAGCACCATTATGTCGCTCCCCCTCTTCGTGGAGGAACGACACAGGACCCTGCGCTGTTCTTTTGTCTGCTCGGCCTTTCCCGGGTTTGCTGCTGGTTCTTCCCGGGCTGGCTATCGTCCCTCCACCTCCGTGGAGGGGCGGGCCCCCTGCCACTTTCCCCACTTCCGCAGGGGAGCGGCACACCGCCGGCCGGCTCTCTCGGGGGCTGCACAGGTGTTCCTTCAGATAGATGTTCCCCTTAGATGTTCCTGGTGCATGCCGTCTCTCTCCTCCTTTATAGTCCTCTTCCGCCAATCCCAACTCGGCTGCCCACACGCCGAGTACGCTGCTCTCCTCCAATCAGGAGCAGCATCAGCTCCTGGAGGTCATCACTCAAGTTGGCAAGAGGCAGCTGCGTAGAAGCTGTTTTCTCCTCTCCCAGCGCCATATTGTGGGAGAGCAGATGCACAGAATAAGTCTTAATTCCAGTAACTTAGTCTAGTCCGGGTTGCTACCCACAGGAAACAGTTGAGCTGGGAGTCGGGTCAGCCTTAGGAACTGATGGGGGTGAAGGATAAGCAAAGGCACTTAGTTCACGGTCTAAGAAAGGATGCTCCCACCAGGTGTTCCTAAAGAGTAAGTGTTTGAGTGCAGAGGACAGCCAGCTCTCCGACACAATCACGACGATGTGTAGAGCATCCTCGGAATTGGATGCTTCCTAAATACTGTCCACTGTTACATCCCATTAGCTGCTAAGGGCTCAAGGCTGACACCTGTGAGCTGCCATGATCGTCTCCTGGGGAACCGAGCTGTGTGGCAGCTCTCCCCAGTGAGATGCAGTTTTGGAAGCTCCTCTTCAGAGAAGAGAATCACCAAGACCAGGTAAGTACTTTGCTGTGAAAGGCTTTGGCGCCTTAACCTAAATAGATTCCCTTCTAACGTAGTTGACCAAGTAGTTAGTTGTAAATGCAAGCAGCAACAGGGCAAAAGGAAGTTGAGGTGATGCCGAAACTCCCAGGGGATTTTACCTTTGCTGAGGCTAGGATCACACCACAGGATACCTTCTGCACATTGAAGGGTGTGGCGCTTCCTCCCTGCTGCAAGGGTGCTGGGGGGATGCCGACAGTCAGGGCCAGGAACTACAAGGTTTCTCAGGGGCCGACTCAATGGACTTGGGCTCAGCTACTTTTCACCTGCTGAAGTTTCACCATCTCATTCACAATTGTTAACACGAACAAAGAAAAACACCGCAAAAACACTTGCCTTGTTGTCTTCCATTGTTCACTGGTTGTGACTGCCAGTTAAGGAGTGCCTCGGACATTCCAGGCTGTCACACAATATCTCCAACTCTTCCAAAAATCTCCAAAGAGGTTGCTGCAGTTCTTCTTTTCCTTAAAAAATTAAATATAATATTAATTTATTGCATTTATTTGAAAGGCAGAGACAGGTTCATTCCTAAATTCCTGCAACAGCCAAGGCTGGGACAAGCTGAAGCCAGGAGCCTGGAACTCAATCTAGTTCTCCCATGTGGGTGGCAGGGACCCAAGTACTTGAGCCATCACCTGCTGCCTTCTCAGGGTGTGCGTTAGCTGAAGCTGGAATGGAAAGCGGAACTGGGCCTTGAACCCAGGCACTCTGACATGGGATGGGGAGTCCCAACCAACATCTTTGCTGCTGTATTAATACCCACCCCCACATTCTCCCTTTATATAGGAAAAGTAGGAAAGCGGAGACTCAGGGTGGGTCAGCCACTTCTTGGTTCCCCAGCTGGGATTCAGACCCCAGCATGACTCCAAAGCCTGTACTGTGTCCACTAATCCAGTCTGCTCTGTGCAAAAATGCACTAACAGGTATATTACCACTTTCCTAAAATCACAAAGTAATAGCACCCCTCGTACTCTTGAGTATGTTTATTTATTTTTGATACCTGTTACTTATTACCCTTAGAGATGACATTCTAAAAAGTTAATGGAGAAATGGATTTGAAAGATACATTTATTTTTGTGCAAAAATTGTTGGACTCCATTCACACAGTGGAACTTCAAAAAGTGTATGAAGACATGCATTATAAAAAAAAAAAACAAGTGTGGATTTCAATTTTTGTTGCAGCAAAGTAAACTAATCTTGCAACTCCAGTTTTCACAGAATTTTTGAATTACCCTCTTATTATCACTCCTCTGAAATCTGAAAGTAAGAGTAGCCACAGCACTTTGAGAAGGTTTATTTACTTTTTTTTTGAATTCCTGTTATTTAATTACCCTGATTTACATCTGGAGGCATTTTTACCCAAGAGGCGAAATTCACGTCCAGCCTGCACATTAAATGCCTATGTTCTGCCGCTGTGTCATGGGTGGGGAGGCGAAGGAGGGTGAAAGCCGTGTGGGGACTCCCTCAGCCTGGCCTTCTCTCTCTGCTGACTTGGCTTCCCGCAGCCTGTTGTCCCGAGCAGGGCCCGCCAGAGCCCACGTGTGCCTGGAGATACCAGCCCTTTCAGCCGAAGTTGGCAATGCTGGGGCGCTGGAAACGGCTGCAGATGTTGAGGGCTGGGGAGTTCAAAAGCAGCCCTGCTATGTGGAATCCCACATATGAGACTCTCTTTCTTTTGGTCGGGAAACTAAATAGCCCTTCAGTTTTGAGTTAAAACATTGTGCTTCTTTCAGCGGAAATATAAAAGAGCCTGTGCCGTCTCTGCCTAGGCCCGGGCGGCCCTCCCCTTTGTGGCTCATCAACCTTGTGCTTCGGCCTTGGCCCTGGGCTCACACCTCCTCCTCCTCCTCCTCCTCCTGGTGACTGGCACTGCTTGAAAGGACGGATCATGGCCAAGATGGGATCTGGCTGATCTGAAGGGTGTGGTGCCAGCAGGGAGCCCCTCTCGTCCCCACCCCCATCACTTCATCAGACACCAGCCATTTCTTCAGCTTCCAATCCTTCCATATTTTTTTAGACTTGGCATTTTTATACCCAATAGTGTACACATTACTTATTAAGTGCAGTGTTAAAACATCAATAGCCGGCCTATTTTCCACCACTACTCCTATTCAAGCCCCCAGGAAGAATTCACAGTTCAGCACCAGTTGAACAAAGCCTGACCCTGTTGTACTTTCCAGAACACACCTCTTGCACTGAAAATCCCTTTCTCTTAATGAGGTGCTGACCAGGTGTCCGGGCTGTCTGTGTGCCTGTGTGTGTACATCTCAGACTGATCAGCCAGATCTGTCTCTCATCTATATGTCAATATGGGAACACCACCCACTCTTCAGTTTTCTTAGGAGTTTCAGTCTTCTATTTCTCAATTTCTCACTTACGTTCGACAGCTCAGCTGAGCCAATGAATAATTTCTTTTGTCTCTCCTCTCAATCACCTTTTGTCCTGGCAATAAAATCGGAGCCTGCCTCTTGGCCCCTGCACAAGCTTTAAGGCCATGTGGTAGAACAGGATGGGAACTATGAGCTTCAGAGTTGGAGACAAGAGTACCTCTTCTGGTTCAGCAACCTGGGGCTTTGAGCAAGCCTGTTTGCCTGTTTGTCTTTCTGAGTCTCAGGTCCCCCTCTTTTGGAAAATAACTGGGAGATTGATCTCTGGTGTGCACCATTTATTGGCGAAGTGGCTAACGAGTGCTTACTTTGTACCTGCCCTAAGCTAGAGAGCATGGATGCAATGGTGAAAAGCCAGAGGTGGTCTCTGCCCTCAAGGAATTTATAGCCTTATGAGGGTTTCAACTCCCCAATGAACAGACATTTATCAGCCACTGGGAGTGCTGACGGCAGAAGGCCACCAGAGATTTTGCCCCAGTGAGGCCAGTGGAGGGGAGGTACGATTCAGGACAGGGCTGTGGGGAGGATGAGGGATGGTGCAGGAGACAACCAAGCAAGGGGCAGAGGAGACAGGACCCTCTGGGGCTGAGGAAATGCTGAATGCCCATTGCCCGATGCAGAGGGGAACAAGGTGTATGGGAAGGAACGAAAGAAGACCGCTAAGGCCGAGAGAGGCCATATGGGGCAATGGCAGGTGGAAGGGGTTAGGGAGAGGTCACAGTAGGTGAAGTGTCCTTGTGATCTAGTTTAAGAAAGCTGAACAGCATTCTAAGTGCAGTGAGTGAGCCTGGAAACCGTGGCCTGGCATGAGATGTGCATTTTCTTTTTATTTTAAATATTTATTTATTTGGTTGAAAGAGTTACACACAGAGAGAAGGAGAAGCAGAAAGAGAAGTCTTCTATTCGCTGGCTCACTCCCCAGATGGCTGCAACGGCCGGAGCTGCGCCAATCGGAAGCCAGGAGCCAGGAGTTTCTTCTGGGTCTCCCACACAGGTCCAGGGACCCAAGGACTTGGGCCATCTTCTGCTGCTTTCCCAGGTCATAGCAGAGAGCTGGATGGGAAGAGGAGCAGCCAGGACTCAAACCAGCGCTCATATGGGATGCCGGCACTGCAGGCAGCGGCTTTACCTGCTAGGCCACAGTGACAGCCCGAGATCTGCATTTTAAAGCAGTCACTCTGACTAGAGACTTGAGAGGTGAGAGCAGAAACAAAGCAGGCTGTCTTGGGTTTCCAGGCCCAAGGGAGGCGTGTGGCCTTGAAGAGGCTTTCCCATTACCCAGGGGCCTTGCACATAAAGGTGCATGGTAGGTTTGTTGTTGGTTAAGTTGGGCCTAAATTTCTATTCCATACTCTTTCCTGTTCGAGAATCATTGTAAGTACAGACAGAAACATGATGTGCAACGTGACAAGTCTGTTTACAAAGTGAGGAAAACACACGTGCACACAAGAAGGGGAGAGGAGGGAGAGAGAGAAAGCAAGGGAGAGGGGAGGAGAGGGAGGAAGGGAGAGGGATAAAGGGAGGGAGGAAAGAGAGAAGGAGATGAGGGTAGAGAGAGGGAAGGAGGAAGAGGGAGGGAGCAGGAGAGGGAGACTTACTCGGCTTCTGGTGAGCTCACCAAAGGAGGTGTTTACATGGTACTGCTCCCAGGTCTTGGGTAAGGGTAGGTACTTCCTGGGGAAGGGCTCATCTGAGTACCCGGAGTGGGGGAGGGGTGGCTTCCGACTTAATCTAGCTCCTTGCCTTAGCCCGCATCAGGTTCAGGTGGGACCGCCTCAGGTTCAGGTGGGATCGCATCAGGTTCAGGTGTGACCGCATCAGGTTCAGGTGCGATCGCTGCTTTTTCCCTCAGGGGCCATTGCTGGTGCTGTTCTCACCCCGAGACAGAGCCGAGGGATTCCTTGGCAGGCCTGAGTGGCGTGCAGCCTGTCCTGTAAGATCTATTCAGTGGAATTCGCTCTGCTCTCCCCGAGGAAGCCAAGGAAAGGGAGGAGGAGAAGGCAGAAGGTTCTTCCATGACGCGTCAGGGGATGGAGCCACACATCCCGTGGCGCCTGCAGGATTCTCGCGCACCCAGGGTTGCCGAGCTGTGTCGGGTGTTGTCTGACAGCGGGAGAAAATTCTGGCTCTCTGGATCCTGGTGGCTGGTAAGCTCTTGAGCGCCTTGGTCTGGTCGGGGTGGGATCGCCGCGTGCCCCTGGGAGCCCCTCAAAGCCGAGGACCCCATCCCGGCCCCAGGAACACTTCAGCCGCTTTGTGGCCCTCCGTCGAGCGCGAGGTTTCCCTACTTGGTTCCCAGCTCGGCCATTTTTGAGCCCTTTCGTTGAGTCTGGAGCGAGCTGCTAGCTCCTTCCACAGTCAGGGGCCCTGGCCTGGGTTCCCTCCCCGTGGATTCCTCCTCGGGTTTCTCCTCTGAAGCGATCCTAGGAGATTTCCGGGAGGCAATCCCCAAGTCCCGAGACTTCAGAGTAGTTCATTGTAGATGTTTTTCTTTCCCACGTCTGCTCTGTGAAATAAGGAAGAAAGAGGAGAAGAAGAAACGTTAGCTTTGCTTGGGGCCTGCCTTTTTCCTCCGAGCCTACTTCCCGCTCCTTGCGCTGCAGTCCCTTTATGGGGCTCTGTAATAGATGATAATGTGCTAAAAGCAATCTCTATTACACTCTGCGCAGTCCTCACTGTCTCCAATTAGGCTCTTTCAGATTCCTAAAACACCCCAGGCACCTTTAAACTCGAAAGCGAGACCTCTGTCTGGGATCACCCTGCCTTCATATTTATTTTCTGGGGAGAGAGAGATTTTTCTCGGGATGATAGTTTTTTCAAGCTACAATTACAACATCCTAGCCGTGGAAGTAACCTTAGAGACCATCTACGTTCTCATCCACACTCTTAGTGTATTGTTGAGAAACAGAAGGGCCTGGTGAGTCAGGGGGTTGGCACCGCCGTCATGTGGTTGTTTAGTACTAATGACTGGGATGTTTGTCTCCCATGGCGGGATTCTCTGCTAGGTGCTTTATGATTGTCCGAGTCTCTCCCGAAAGTCATACAGCTGGACAAAGACGATGTGTACTCACGGGGCATTACATCACTCGTTCCGTCAGTCATTTGCCAAATATTTATTGAACACCTATGCAAGCAAGGCACTGTGCCAGTGCATTAACTGATATGGATAAACAGCTTGATTTAAATGCAAACCAAATACAATTAATTTCTGGGAGCTGTTATCTTTTAAGTTTGGGCCCTAGCAACTGAAGGAGTGAAAACAAAAACTTTGCTTTGTTAAGTACAGATTTTTTTTAAAGATTTATTTTTACTTATTTGAAAGAGTTACAGAAGGGTAGAGAGAGAGAGAGAGAGAGAGAGAGAGAGGTCTTCCATCCGTTGGTTCACTCCCCAAATGGCTGTAATGGCCAGAGCTGTGCCGATCTGATGCCAGGAGCCAGGAGCTTCTTCCGGGTCTCCCATGTGGGTGCAGGGGCCCAAGGACCTGGACAATCTTCTACTGCTTTCCCAGGCCATAGCAGAGAGCTGGATCAGAAGTAGAGCAACTGGGACTAGAACCGGCACCCATATGGGATGCTGGCAGAAGGACGAATGCCTTCCGCTCATAAGGTGGTGTTAGGGATTTCTTGGGTTTTATGTGAATGTTTTGGTCTGAAAAGAGGCAGGTTGAGTTTTAGAGTTCATGAAACACTGGGTAGTAAGGTCATCAGAATAGCCACACAGTTTGGAAAGTGTAGAGTTTGGAAGAAATTACTCTACTGCTAATTCTCCCTGAAAACCTTGATCAGATTGTTTGTTAGTTGACAGATATCTTATTATTGTTGCTTCAAAGAAGAGGACATCTGAGTGTTGTTTGCTATTGCTCTCGACTCCATCAGAGGCTGTGTAAAAGGGTGGAGACTTTCGTTCAGAATTCTGTAGGTGTTTTAAATAGCTAGCAAAGCAGACCATAACAAGGCTTCCTGGAAGTCACAAAACTAGGCATGACTGTGGCAAAACCACAGCCCAGGGTCAGAAGGATCGTCACCCATTAGGAGATAAGAATCAAGAGGTGATGTTGACAGAACACTGTGTTAGGAGTCAGGAGGGCTAGGTGCTCTTTTCAGAACCACCTCCCTGTCACCCTGGGGCCTCCAGGCAAGACACAGAACCCTTAAAGATATTCTGTCTTCACCTCCCAAATTGTAAGTGGCCACCAAATTCATGGAAAATGCATACTATCAAAATTATATGTGAAGTTAAATTTAAAAGAAAATTAAAAAAAAGATTTTATTTGAAAGTCATAGTGACTTGGTGGGGGGGGGCAGAGAGAGGGAGGGAGAGAGTGAGAGAGAGATCTTCCATCTGCTGGTTCACTCCCCAAATGGTGAAGACAGGCAGGGCTGGAGAACCCAGAAGACAGAAGCCTGGAGCTACATCTGGGTCTGAGCGAGTTTCAAAAAAGAATTTTGCACCAAAATAAACTTAATTCCATTTTCCCATGAACTTTTTGAACTACTACTATGTGGATACCAGTGCTTGCCTTACCCAGTGGACTGCTGTTTTGGGGATCAAATGAGATTTTTAATGTAAACTGCTTTAAAAACACAAAAACCTCAAGAAATATATGACAATTTTATACCAAAAATTCAGAATTTTGACCAGTAATAGAAATAGGAGAGAGCTCAAAAAGTCATGGAAAACAGAATTAAAAGGTAATGTGAATTTTCCATGAACCTTTTAAGGACCACTTCATATTTATATCATGTTTCAGGGGTGAGATTTGGCCTTGTAGTTTTTTAAAAAAATTTCTTTTAATACTGTTTTATAGTGTCTAACTTCTTAAATTGGCATTTGTTCCATTATATTATGTTAAATTCTTGTTCTTTTTTTTTTTTAAGATTTATTTATTTATTTGAGAGGCAGAGTTGCAGACAGAGCGAGAGGTCTTCCATCCACTGGTTCACTCCCGAAATGGTCACAATGGCTAGAACTGAGCTGATACGAAGCCAGGAGCCAGAAGCTTCCTCCAGGTCTCCCACATGGGTGCAGGGACCCAAGCGCTTGGGCCATCCTCCACTGCTTTTCCAGGCCATAGCAGAGAGCTGGATTGGAAGAAGAGTGGCCGGCATTTAAACGGCGTCCAGATAGGCTGCTGGCGCTGCAGGTGAAGGCTTAACCTACTAAGCCACAGCACTGGCCCCTGGCCTTGTGGTTCAGCCTGCAGGTGGAATGCCCACGTCCCATATCCTGGCTCCGGTTCCTGGTTTGAGTCCTGCTCGATCTCCTGACTCCAGCTTCCTGCTAATGCAGACCCTGGGAGACAGCAGTGATGGCTCAAGTAATTGGATTCCCACCACCCACATGGGACACCTGGATTGAGTTCCAGGCTCCAACTTCAGCCTGGCTCAGTCCTGAGCATTGTGGCATTTGGGGGAGATCACTCTGTTTCTTATTTCAGTCCCTTTCTTGCAAATTTTTTATTAAAAAAAAAAAAACGTACTCTTTCAATAAACAAGTCGATGATTTTAAACAAAAACTGTGCCTCCTTCTGTGGATGTTGGGGCTCTGTACCTGTTTTTCTCTGCTGGAAGCACTTCTGTTACCCTTCTTTTGAAACTGGCTGATAGGATTACTGCTGACGGGAAGTGCAGACCCGTCATCCCTTCAAAGAACCAAGAACAGAGCTGAATTTTATTAGAGAGCTCAGTGTGATGGACTCAAGAAGGCAGCAACCCTGGCTCACCACCAGTGATCTCTCGTTCCCAAAGAGAACGCTCCCAGCAGATAACCCCTGAGAGCTGCTGAGTTGTGTGTGCAGTATTTCCAGATGATGGCTGGCTGGTCTCACTTTTTTTTTTTTTTTTCCTGATGCTGTTGTGTCATGGTATAGAGGAGTAGAAATCCCTCGGTAATGTTTGATTATAACGAAAGCTTTTTTTTTCTTTTAGCATTCCATTGGTTCATTCACTAAGTGTTCATTGAGTGAGAACAGCGTTGGGCACTAGAGATGCAGGCCAATGTGGTTGAAGAGAGAGATGTCGTGGAGTAATTATGTGACACTGTGGTGAAGTTCTGTGCTTCATGTAACTACTAAGCGGTAGTTAGAGCTAGCAAGCTTCCCCCAAACCTGTGTTCCTCTTACTTGGAGTCTACAGAAAGTGTGTATTCTAGGGGGTGAGACACAGGATTGTGGAGATCCTGTTAGTTTGACTTCTTTGGAGCATATTTTTCACTCCCATTCCATTGTGCCTCACATCAGTATTGCCTGAAATTGCTTTTGACTTAGTTGAAGGCAATCTATACAGACTTAAGGTAAAAGTATTGGAAATGAGAAATTTGGAGTTTGTCTGAGGCAGCAGTGAATGGATATATATTTCAATATATTTATTTGGCAACTGTTAAATTAAGAAACAAGATCTTTGCCCTCAATCAGAATAAATTCTAGCTTGAGATATACTGGTCACCCAGTGTAGAAATTCGTACCATATTGGGTGTGCATTTATGGCAGAGGTGGGGGTGGGGTGGGCTGCAATAATATGCCTGCCATGGTCTGAACACTTGATGTGCATGTAACAGTTTTAGCCTTGCCTAGGAATAATAAGTCACACAGTTCAGTAACCTGCTCTTGTTTATGACACCAAAAATACAAAGCATTGAAGCCTATGCAATTGGTGCTTATATTTATACGGTGCTATGAGTGTACAGAGGCTTTTTATAAGTATATAAACAAATGTTATTAATTTTTAAATGCATGTAAGAGCTGCTGTGATTAATCAAATACAAATCCATGGGGCAAGCCTTGTGGTGTAATGCATCCCATATCAGAGTGCCAGTTGGAGTTCTGGCTACTCTGCTTCCGATCCAACTTCTTGCTAATGTGCCTGGCCAAGCAGTAGATACCATCCATCTGGGAGGTGCCTATGGAGTTTCTGGCTTTGACTAACCCCAACTCTGGCAGCTGTGGGCATTTGGGGAGTGAACAAGTGGGTGGTAAATACCTCTTTCTCTCTCTCTCTCTCCCCTTTCCCCCCAACTCTGTTTTTCCCTGTTGCTGTCTTTCAAGTAGATGAACATAAATAAACATTTAAAATACAAGTCCACATACATTTACTGAATTCATTGTATCTTGTTACCATTTCACAGTTCACTTTTGCATGTGTGATTATTTTAATATATATCTTTCTCCACTAGAGTTTAGGCTCCATGAATCTGTTTTATAGTCTAGTAAGTCTCTGGGTACTCAAATATGTAAAATGTTTGCAAAACGTCAGTTAAGTATATTTTCTTGATCAGAGATTGCAAGTATAATGTGCTGCCCTTTGAAATTTTATAAAGTTAAAACAAGTGACCTCCTTTGGGTTGAGGTTGAGATCCTCAGTAAGGAGCCATAAATGAAAGCTAGACAAGATGCAGAAATAAAGATGCAGATTAGAAGGAGCAGAGCACAAAGACTGAAAGTTGATGAGCTATGGATAATTCGCTATTAATGTCACCTCTGCCTTCAACTCTCATTGTCTTGCTTCTTGCTTTATGCTCTTTATTTTCCAAAATTGTGACAAATCTTGCTCCATGTGAACTGTGCAATAATACAAAAAGTAACCAGGTGAGAAGCGGAACAGAATGGCTGCTGTCTGGATCTTCTACCTTACAGCTTTTCTTGAAGGACAGTGTTGAAACGAACTGAAGAGATCCTCTTGTTCCTCAAGCCCACTTCTACTCTAAGGAAACAGAATTCCCTAAATCTTAGGCTTCTGGCCATGCCATACAGCTAGATTGTGGCTAAGGCAGGACCAGAATCCACATTCTTGTGTTTCAGACCCTTTATACCATACTTTGCTAACTCTTTGTTGGGGTCAGATTCTTCATCATTCAAAAATTTGATCTGGGAAGAGAAAGTGATGTAACTGATAAGTTAAGAAAGTATGGATTCCAATTTACAGTTTATGTCATTCCTTGCTTTCATTCAGTCTTTCAAAATACATGCTCCTCCAAGCCAGCAACAGCAGGAGAATAAGCCAAGAATACAACTTTGTAAACTTGATGTTAATGTTTACCTAATTCCACTGAAGAACATAATCTTTAAGTCAGCATGTCTTTATTCTGTGAAGTCATTAGAAATATGCTACCCACCCTAATGAGAGTGAGTAAGTATGTTCTTTCTTCATCATTTGGGCATTCTTTCTACACAACAATTCCCTCTGAAGCCGATATCAATGCTAATTTTGCATTAAGAAAGATAAAGACATAAAACACTACGATAAATATCTGGCAAGCCACAGAGACACTATTTTAAAGAAAATTGTCTGAAGACACTTTAATGCTTTCTATTGCTATGGTTGCAGAAATTACTGAGGGCGCAATGCTAAGGGAATCTCTATTACATCTATTAATGAGATTTATAAGAACACTAATAGGTAAATCCAAACCTGACTCCATCAATAGTGATGCAAATTAATGCGATTCCAACTATTCAATGGGAGGTTATAAATATTCATGCAGATTGTCTACTTAATGAATGCCTATTCTGCATGTTCTAAATATGTATGCAAGAGAACATGATGTGTATGTTCTCATCATAGCAAAAAGCAAACTATCATCTACAGGGTGAATATGTTAATTTCAGTTAAACATGTAAGCTCTCACAACACATCCACTCTCATCGTTGAAAAAGAAATGTGTACTACCTACTAGAAATTTAAGGAAAGACGGTTTAAATATCTTCCAACAACTTTCAACCCCATTGACCCATGGTTTTTCCCATCAGTCCAGGCAGGACTTGTAAGACCATCTGCTGGGTTCAGCAGAGCACTAGTCATTTGGTGACGAGTGAAGGAGATTAAAACTTGATACTGGAGAACCAGTCAGGCATGAAGAAACCGGAAAAGCGTATCAGGGAAGCAGGATTAATTAACATTCTGTACATGTCTGAAGGGAGAAAGTGAATTTTGTGTAGGTGGAAATAGATGTGAGTCCTTTGCTATGAAAGTATGTGATCTTAATGAACTTTCCATTCAATGATTTAAGGAATCTAAATAATCTCAATAGTTTGTTCACAGATGCCTCATTTCACAGCTCTCCTCGGAGATTCTGTTTTATAAATAAGATTGCCTCATTATTAGCTCTCTGTGGTCCTTAAATATCAAAATAAATTTAGATGGAGATGAACACAAGCCTGATTTTTACTTAGTTCTGTTGTCACATTCACATTCTATAACACTATGTAACCTCAAAGAATTGATTTTTTTTCAAGGTAAGATAATTAGGAGAAAATATTGTATTTTCAAGGCTTATTAAAGAAGTAAGTTCATTAATTATATGCTATTATGATAGTTGCTTACATAGACAAAATTATTCAATGGCTTATTTTCTTTATGGATTATTTTAATGTAATCAAATGTATATTTTTATTTCATTAATTGAGATGTAATTCATGATATTGATGCTGATGCTTTGGTTTCTGTATTGTCATTAATAATCCGACCTCAGATTCTTTTTAAAAGATATATTTATTTATTTGAAAGTCAGACTTACACAAAGAGAGGAGAGGCAGAGAGAAAGAGAGAGAGAGATCTTCCATCTGCTGGTTTATTCCCCAATTGGCTGCAATGGCTGGAGCTGCGCCAATCTGAAGCCAGGAGCCAGAAGCTTCTTCCAGGTCTCCCACTTGGGTGCAGGGGCCCAAGGACTTGGGCCATCTTCTATTGCTTTCCCAGGCCATAGCAGAGAGCTAGATCAGAAGTGGAGCAGCTGGGTCTCAAACCGGCACCCATATGGGATGCTGGCGCTTCAGGCCAGGGTGATAACCCAAAGGTATGGATGCCGTGTATGTACATCCAGGAGAAACTACGTAGGCCTTGTAGATAAACATTCTTAGATATTCACTTGATGTGTGGTCATCTCACATGGGTGTTTGTATTTTGTATGTATGCAACTATCATTTTCTCTTTATTCTATGCATTTACAATCTCTTGCCTTTATCATCACCCTTATGTCATTTTTTTTTCCTGAAAATTATCTAGCCTATTGACTGTTCCATCAGGACATGTTGCGCCCACAAGACAAACCAGCTAACACTCATGCCTACAGATTTCTGTTCCCGCTGGTTTCCAGCCCAAGAGGGCATTCTTCTCTGCTCATAACAGACAATATTCTTCGGCATTCCAGCTCACAAAAATCTGCAGATCACAATCCTTTATGCGTTTGCCTAAATGACTAGAAAGAGATCTAAGACAACGAAGGACAGCCAGCTAGTTAAAGCTTTGCTTGCCCTCAGATTTCTCACACCTAATAATCACCACCGTCTGTTTAAATAAATTCAACTGCAAAATGGTACAGAAAGAAATAACTTTTATGCTTCTCTCCAGAGTTCTTTCAGAGGATGTCTTTTTAGTTTTAAAAACATATACATCGTGCAGAAGCAGCAGCAGCAGCAAGGGCTCCAAAGCAGAAAAAAAAATCATGAAAAGGAATAATGAGGTATAGTGAAAGAATCCCAAATCAGTACCAGCTGTTGCACAATGAGGTTCAACTGCTAACAGGTGTGGAGACGAGCCATGTGCAATGTTACCTTGTGTCAATGTGTCTCCTGAAAGGACTTTTGGTTGTAAAATTCCCAGAGCATTTGGAGAGTTTGCAGGAAATGCTGTGTGTGTGTGTGTGTGTGTGTGTGTTTCAAAAAGCTCTCAGAAAATGGAGTTAAAAGATAAATTCATTTCAGTGCAAAAATTTTTTGAAATTTATACATATGCAGGGGGTCTTCAAAAAATTCATGGAAAATAATATCCAAAAAAAAAATCCTTGTGCATGAATTTTAAAATTTCTGCACCAAAACAAACTCATTTTTTAATTCCATTTTCCATGAACTTTTTGATGATCCTTTGTATATATTTGTACATTTATATATCCATTCACATAAAATGCATCCATTTAAGATAGAGTTTAAGTTTTATTTTATTTTTAATCAACATAATTATATGTATGGAATACAGAATGAATTTTAATTCTTACTATAAAGTAATGATTAAAATTTGATATAGTGGATATGTTAAATAACTTAATTCAGTCATCACACAATAAATACAGGAAGAGTGTTTTCTTTAAAGATCTCCCCTTATAAGGAGATGAAAGTACATCTTCGTGTCAGAAAGGTTGTGGAGTAGTGTGGGGGAAGAGAGTAGGTGTTGTCTTCCCAACCTGTGGCTTGGACTCGGAGGATCTCATTGCACACCTCCGGATGATAATCCTTTCAAGGTCCTTCAAAAATGTGGGACCTCTTTGGAAGAATTCTTGGACAAGTGTGCAGAGCCATCAGCAGCTTTCTAAAGAAGTCTGTGAGCCACTTGCTTCAACTTTAAAAGTGGTGTGGTCAAAAGTGCGGGGATGTTTAAGTGCAGCAGCCCTGTGCTAGAATCTTCCTGTGTGTCGTAACCTCTCTAAGCACATTTCTCTATCTATAAAATGGGGAGAATGCCTCTGGCCTTACGTACGTATTGGGGGTTTCTCAGACTCCAATGGCCGTCTCAGTCACTTGGGGGCTTGTTGCAATGCACATCGTCTCAGCAAGCCTGGCGTGACTCATGGGAGCCTGAGGAGCTTCCGGTGATCTTACTGCTGTAGGTCAGCTGTGGCACACTGGAGAGGCACGGGTTCCAACTGCCACCTCTGAAATTTGACCTCACGTGTAACTCCCTGGGGGGTTACAAAAATACTGATTTCTATATCCCACTCCCCAGGCTCCTGAGTCTATTAGCCTGGGTGCTGCCTAAGCATGAGGATGTTTTAAAGCTTTCCCAGTGCTCAGAAGGTGCAGTGAAGTTAGAAAATCTCTGACTTACAGTGCAGTGCCTGGCACCTGTTAGGTGCAGAGCGATTGTTAGTTTCCATGGCAGGCTTCTCAGTGACTGGGATTGAATAGAGGGGAACAAAGGACGGAAGTGTTCCTTCTGGTGCTATAGGACTGAAAGGATTGTTAGGGAGGCGAGAGTGAAATCCAGTCTGCAATAGACTTGCCTCTGAAACCAGTTTCTTATCGTTTCCGTTTCCTATATTTAGACAAACTGGAGGAAAGGGATAATTACGTTCTAACCTCACAGATTTGTTGGAAAAATTAATGTTTATAAAATGCTTTGAGACCCTTGGATGAAAGGATATTCAAGACATTGAAAATATACAAAGGAAAAACTTCTCAAAAATGTTCAGTAATTAACTCAGAATAAGGGCAGTTAATGTTGGGGCACGAAAGGAGAGGTGGTGGTGGTTGTGGCTTGGGGGTGTTGACTCTGGCGTATTTTCTGTGGATGCTTGGAAAAATGATCCCAAACCTGCTTATATTCGCTCATTTTACTGGCCCTGATTGTTTTAAAAGATTTTCTTTTCTACAGGGAGCCTAAATTTCAACCGAGAATATAGGTTTTTTGAAGTCTTCTTGTTGCGGCTCAGGCCACGGGAGCCACCTCAACTAAGTTGTTATTATCACCAGTCCTTGCCAGAAAGAACTCCCAGTCTTTCATGCTCCAGCATCAACCCTTTGGGAGTGTTTTAAGTAAATGCTTTGAAATTTGTAAGTGTTGATCTCATTGATGAGTGTCCAAGTTCTTTTGAGAGTGGAGTTCTTTGCCATCGCTATAAAACAGCAAATATTTGGAAGGGCCATTTATGAAGGTGGGGTCCAGCATGGTGTGTGTAAAACAGAGTGAGTTCCCCTGCACACGGCTCAAGAAGATGAAACGTGATGATAGGGACCCAGACCAGGCATATACCTTTCCCCCGTGTCAAGCCTTGCTCTGCTCCCTGCTCTCAGCCTGAGAGGTCGACCTGCATGGGCAGCAGGAGTGCGCTTCCTTGTCTTCGGGCCACAGGCTGGATTTGGTCAATGAGATAGTCTGGCAGGGGCAGGAAAGGTGGAGGGAGAACTGGGTTCTTTTTAAAGAGTTGTTTTTTAATTCGAAAGGAAGAGAGAGAGATAATAAAGCAAGAATGAGCAAGTGCTGGTTCACTCCCCAAATGTCCACATTGGCTGGTTGGAGCCGGGGCTGAAGCTGGGAGCCAGGAATGTGATCTTGGTCTCCTCCATGGGTGGCAGGAACTTAGTTACTTGAACCATCACTTCTGCCTTCCACAGTCTGCACTGGCAGGGATCTGAAGTCAGGAGCCACAGCCGGGACTCCAGTAGGGAAGGCAGATGTTTTAACTGCTAGGCTAAAGGCTTGCTCCAGAGAATTGGGTTTTCTATTCCCCTAGTTCCCTTCTTACCAATGTGCTTGAACTGAATGTGCTCCTAGACACAGATAGTCTTGATGACATGATTCTCCTTGGTTCCATCTCCTTGTTCCTTCAGGCTTCTGGCGATCACAGATCCTGAAATAGTGCCTCATAATTTGCAGTTGACATTCATTCTGATCATGATTTTGTAAATCTTGTAAGTCATCCTTAGATTATTCCTATTTGGAACAAATGGGAATACTGTGAGAACAGGGAGCTCATCTGTTTTGCTGACTAGTATATTTTCAATTTTATTTGCTGAATGAACAATGAATAAATGCTGGAGACTCTTCTTCATTGGCACTTCAAATAGGGTATTGATTGGTTATCGGGGAGCCAGTTCTGTGTATGATGGCAGTCTCTCTCTGGTTAAATGTATCTAAGAATTAAGATCACATAGAAAACTTCTCTATGTTCCTTTGGCTTAGATTTATTTTTAAATCCTTGACTATCATATGGAATTAAAAATGATATCAGTATTGCACTAAGACACATATTTGTTTTTAGCATCCCTCTTGCATGTCCAATTTAGTAAGCTACCCTTCAGACTTAAGTAGAATCTGTAGCACAAAGTTGCTAACCCTTGTTTAGCACACAGTAGATCCATCTCCTAAACTCCATCCTTGCTAGTTACCCTCTGAGCTTCTCCACCTGTCACTTTAGCTCTCCTTTAGCAGTGAATGCTGTATCCAGGGCAGGTGTTTTGCCTAGTAGTTAAGACATCATTAGGATAATCAGGTCCCATATTGGAGCACCTGGGTTTGATGCCCAGCTCCAACTCCTGACTCCAGCTTCCTGCTAATGCAGATTCTGGGAGGCAGAAGGTAATGACTCAGGCAGTTGACTAACAAATGAGTTGCTGGCTCATGGGTTTGCCTCCAAGTAGTGGTGAGTGTTTGAGGAGTAAATCAGCAGATGGGATTCTCTCTCTCTCTCTCTCTCTCTCTCTCTCTCTCTCTCTCTCTTCCACCCTTCTCTATCTTTCTGCCTCTGGGAAATTTGAGGGTGGGTATATCCATATTCCTAAGGAGAAACTGCCACTTTACTAAGACATGATTGCTGGATGCTGATCTGTTTCCTGAGGTCTGCTATTTTTTAGACTTTAACTTCTTTGTTAAGGTCCACAGTAAAAAAGAATGCAATTCTACTTTTGGTTCAAGAAACAACTTTTTATAATTTATGGTTTTTTTCAAAAGATTTTGTTTATGCATTTGAGAGACAGTTGCAAAGAGGGAGAGACAGAGGGAAAGGTCTTTTATTTGTTGGATCACTCTACAAATGGCTACAATAGCCAGAGCTGAGCCAGTCCAAAGCCAGGAGCCAAGAGCTTCTTCTGAGTCTCCCACATGGATGCAGGCTCCCAAGCACTTGAGCCATCTTCTTCTGCATAGCTGAGAGCTGGATGGCAAGAGGATCAGCCGGGACATGAATTGGTGACCATGTGGGATGCTGGTGCTGCAGGCGGAGGCTTAGCCTACTACACCACAGTTCCGGCCCCTTATAATTTTTATTATTATTATTTATTTTTTGACAGGCAGAGTGGACAGTGAGAGAGAGAGACAGAGAGAAAGGTCTTCCTTTTTGTCGCTCCCCCTCTTCGTGGAGGAGCAACACAGGACCCTGCGCTGTTCCCCTGCCTGCTCGGCCCTCCCCGGGTCTGCTGCTGGTTCTTCCCGGGTTGGCTACTATCCCTTCCACCTCCGTGGAAGGGCAGTTCCCCCTGGCCGCATTCCCCACTTCCGCAGGGGAGCGGCACACCGCCGGCCGGCTCTCTCGGGGGGGCTGCACAGGTGTTCCTTCAGCTAGATGTTCCCCTTAGATGTTCCCGGTGCATGCCGTCTCTCTCCTCCTTTATAGTCCTCCTCCGCCAATCCCAACTCGGCTGCCCACACGCCGAGTACGCTGCTCTCCTCCAATCAGGAGCAAGTCCTACAGTTTATTAGTTGAACTGGAGGCAGCTGTGCGGAAGCTGTTTACTTCTCTCCCAGCGCCATATTGTGGGAGAGCAGATGCATAGAATAAGTCCTAATTCCAGTAACTCAGTCCAGTCCGGATTGCTCCCCACAGATCCCCCTTTCTTTTTATTTTTGGCGTTGATACGCGCCTGTCTTCGGTGTCCCGCGGCACACACTCTGCTCTACTTGCTAGAGTTGCCACAGGCTCTTACAAGTCCTATCAATCAGGCAAACCGAATCCGGGTCCTCTCTTCGCCATGTTGTGAGGAGGTTTTTAGGCGCTGACGCGTGCCTGTGTTCGGTGCCCTGCAGCGCATGCTCTGGTCGAGCCTGCAGGGGCTTACAAGCCCTATCAGGCAAACCGAATCCAAGCTTTCTCATTGCCTTTTTGTGGGGAGGCCTTACTGATGTTAATTCGTGCCTGTCTTCGGTGACCTGCGGCGCATAAGCTGCTAGCCGCCCAGGTGCTCATCGCCTCACTTAATCAGGCAGACCGAATCCAAGCTCTCTCATTGCCATGTTGTAGGGAGGCCTTTCTATTTCTCTATATCTCTATCTCCGGGCATTCCTATTTCTCCCATTTTACTTCTATCTTCCAGCATTCCTATTTCTCTTTTACTTCTAAACTTCTGTTTCTCTTATCCCTGCGGCTTCCCGGCGGCGCTCGCCCCGAGGCTGCTTCTCGGCACCTCGCCCCGCGGCAGCTTCACGGCTCTGCGCGGCTTCCCGGCGCCTCGCCCCGCCGGCAGGCTCCACCCCGAGGCTGCTTCTCGGCCTCGCCGGCTGAGCCGCTTCAGCCTGCGCCTCTCTCATCTGCGCGGCTTGGCTTCGCGCGCTCCGCGGTCTCCACGCCCTTTGCGTCTGCACCACGGCCTCGCGCCAGCCCCGCGTTCCCTATCTATTCACGCCCCGTGCTCTCTCTGCACGAGGCAGCTTCCGCGAATGTTTCCGCCACCACCGGCATTCAGTCCAAGTTCCCCGGACTAACCTGGCGAATTCCAACCTGGCGGCCCACGTCTCTGCCTCTGGTTCCAGATCTTCGCCTCTTGCTCCCCGGGGTGACTTGAAGAATTCCAAGGTGGCTTATATCTCCGCCTTGGCCTGCACTCGCGGCTTCATCCTCCCTAACATTTTTCTCTACCCGGTATGTTTCCTTAAGTTTTCTTCCAACAATATTCCTCTCATTTCTCCTGGCTTCTCCCCACAGTCCGTATCCAAGTCTAAGTTTCTTCTAGGTTTCACTTTCACTTTCAACCTGCAGTCCATATCTAAGTCTAAGTTTCTTCTTGCTTTCACTTTAAATCCTAACTTCTTTCCCACAGTCCATATCCGAGTCCAAGCCTCCTCCAGGTTTCACTTTCGCTTTCAATCTCCTAGCTTCCCCGCCATAGTCTGCATCCAAGTCTATGAAAGCTTTCACTTTCGCTTTCAATCCTAACTTCTTTCCCACAGTCCATATCCAAGTCTATGCCTAGGCTTTCAATAGCTTCTTCTGGCACCTTTTCTGTCCGGCTTTTCCCTAGGCTGTTTGCTAGTCTCTCTCTCCGGCATTTTCCACTTCTTCCCGTTTCTTCCCTCCTAAGTTTCCTATCCGAGTCACGGCACCATTATGTCGCTCCCCCTCTTCATGGAGGAACGACACAGGACCCTGCGCTGTTCCCCTGCCTGCTCGGCCCTCCCCGGGTCTGCTGCTGGTTCTTCCCGGGTTGGCTACTATCCCTTCCACCTCCGTGGAAGGGCAGTTCCCCCTGGCCGCATTCCCCACTTCCGCAGGGGAGCGGCACACCGCCGGCCGGCTCTCTCGGGGGGGGCTGCACAGGTGTTCCTTCAGCTAGATGTTCCCCTTAGATGTTCCCGGTGCATGCCGTCTCTCTCCTCCTTTATAGTCCTCCTCCGCCAATCCCAACTCGGCTGCCCACACGCCGAGTACGCTGCTCTCCTCCAATCAGGAGCAAGTCCTACAGTTTATTAGTTGAACTGGAGGCAGCTGTGCGGAAGCTGTTTACTTCTCTCCCAGCGCCATATTGTGGGAGAGCAGATGCATAGAATAAGTCCTAATTCCAGTAACTCAGTCCAGTCCGGATTGCTCCCCACACCTTTTGCCGTTGGTTCACCCTCCAATGGCTGCCGTGGCTGCCGCACTGCGGCCGGCGCACCGCCAGGTACTTATCCTGGTCTCCCATGGGGTGCAGGGCCCAAGTACCTGGGCCATCCTCCACTGCACTCCCTGGCCACTGCAGAGAGCTGGCCTGGACGAGGGGCAATCGAGACAGAATCTGGCACCCCGACCGGGACTAGAACCTGGTGTGCTGGTGCCGCAAGGCGGAGGATTAGCCTAGTGAGCCGCGGCGCCGGCCATAATTTGTTTTAAAAACTGATGCTGCCGTGAGGCTCCAACTGATTTAATCAAGGAAAATTCTTAGGTTTTTTTTTTTTTTTTTTTTTTTTTTTTGGCAGGCAGAGTTAGACAGTGAGAGAGAGAGACAGAGAAAGGTCTTCCTTCTGTTGCTTCACTCCCTAAATGGGCGCTACAGCCGGCGCGCTGTGCTGATTCAAAGCCAGGAGCCAGGTGCTTCTCCTGGTCTCCCATGGGGTGCAGGGCCCAAGCACCTGGGCCATCCTCCACTGCCCTCCCGGGCCACAGCAGAGAGCTGGACTGGAGAGGGGCAACCGGGACTAGAACCTGGTGCCCATATGGGATGTTGGCACTGCAGGCACAGGATTAACTAAGTGAGCCATGGCACCAGCCCCGAAAATCCTTAGTTCTTATTTTCTTCATGTTTAAAATTTTTATTAATATGAAAAGAACAGATTTCCTGTGTTTCATAGACATAATTCTAAGAAGATAAACAAATTTCCCTCCTTCCCTCAATCCCCATTTCTTTCTTTTTCCCTATACTTTTTACAATAACACACTTTCAATTTACTTTATAATCACAAATTTCATATACTGCTAACCATCATGTTCAACAAGTAAAATGTAGAAAGACCACTGTTCCACAAGAATATAGACACAGGTTATAAACAATAATCAAATCATAAGATACCGGTTTCATTCTTATATTTGTAACTTTTTTTTTGTATTTTGAATTAACTACCACATATCAGAGACAACATATGATATTTGTCTTTTTAGGACTTATTATGGACTTATTTTAGGACTTATTTTAGGACTTCATTAAGCATAATGGTCTCCAGCTGTATCCATTTTGTTGCAAAAGATAAGATTTCATTCTTTTTTATGGCTGAGTAGTATTCCATAGTGTGGAATACACACACAACATTCATTTTTTTTATTCATCTTTATCCATTCATCAGCTGATGGACATTTGTTTTTTTTTTTATATATTTTAGGTACTGTGAAATGAGCTGCTATAAACATGGGGATACAAATAACTCTTTCATATATTGATTTCATTTCCTTTTGGTAAATTCCCAGGAGTGGGATGGCTGGATCATGTGGTAGATCTATTTTCAGAATTCTGACGAATCTCTGTACTGTCTTCCAAAACGGTTGTACTAGTTTATATTTTCATCAACAGTGGTTTAGGGTATCTTTTTTTCCATGTCAGCATCTATTATTTTTTTAATTTTGTATGATAGTCATTTTGACTGGGGTAAGGTGTAGCTTCATTGTGGTTTTTATTTGGATTTCCCTGATGGCTAGTGATCATGAGCTTTTTTTCATGTGTCTTTTGGCCATTTGAATTTCACCCTTTGAAAAATGCCCATTCAAGTCCTTTTCCATTTTAGCTATACTGTTTTTTGAGTTGCTGAGTTTCTTGAGCTCCTTTTATATCTTGGATATTAATCTTTTATCAAATCCATAGTTTGTAAACATTTTTTCCTATTCTGTCCTTTGCCTCTTTACTTTGTTTAGTGTTTCCTTTGTTGTGCATAAACTTCTTAGCATGATGTAATCCCATTTGTCTATTTTTGTTTTTATTGTCTATGCTTCTGAAGTCTTTTCCAAGAAGTCTTTGCCTATGCCAATGTCTTGCTGTGTTTCACCTCTGTTTTCCTCTAGTGGTTTGATGATATCAGGTTATAGATTTAGATCCTTGATCCATTTTGAGTTGACTTTTGTATAAGGTGTAAGGCAGGGGTCTTGTTTCATACTTCTGTAGATGGAGATCTAATTTATCCAACATCATTTGTTGAAGACTGTGCTTTATTCAGGGAGTGATTTTAGCTTCTTTGTCAAAGACTAGTTGGTTGTAGATGCACAGATTAGTTTTGGGGTTTCTATCCTGTACCATTGGTCTACCTGTTTATTTTTGTGCCAGTACCAGGCTGTTTTGATTATAACTGCCCTGAGATATGTCTTAAAATCTGGTATTGTGATGTCTGTAGCTTTGTTTTGTTGTTTAAGATTGCCTTAGCTATTTGGGGTCTCTTGGGTTTCCACATGAATTTTAGTATCTTTTTTTGCAGATCTGAGAAGAATGTCCCCAGTATTTTGATTGGGGTCACACTGAATCTGTAGATTGCTTTTGGTAGAATGGGCATTTTGATGGTATTTATTCTTCTAATCCACAAATGTGGAAAATTTTTCCATTTTTTGTGTCCTATTTCTTTCCTTAATGTTTTGTAACTTTCATTGTAGAGATCTTTCACATTGTTGACTAAATTTATTCCAAGATATTTAAATTTTTTGTAGCTATTGTGAATGGGACCGGTCTTACAAGTTATTTCTCAGCCATGGCATTGTTTGTATATACAAATTCTATTGATTTTTCTGTGTTGATTTTATAACCTGCAATTTTTCCAAACTCTCCTATGAGTTCCAATAGCCTCTTAATGGAGTCTCTTGGTTCCCCTATATATAAGATCATGTCATCTGCAAACAGGGATAATTTGACTTCCTCCTTTCCAATTTCTTTTTCTTGTCTAGTGACTTTGGCTAAGACTTTCAGAACTATATTGAAGAGTAACAATGAAAGTGGGTTTCCTTGTCTGGTTCCAGATCTTAGCAGAAATACTTTCAGCTTTTCCCCATTCAATGTGATGCTTGCTGTGAGTTTGTTGTATATTGCCTTGATTGTGCTGGGATGGGTTCCTTCTACACTGAATTTAAGTTTTTTTTTTTTTTTTTAAATCATGAAAGGATGTTGTATTTTATCAAATGCTTTCTTTGCATCTATTGAGATGATAAATATTGCTTCTTGGTTATTCTCCCTCTTCATGTTTTGTAGAACTTTCCCCAGATGATTTTTAGATTCTGTTTATACTCCGTACCTCTTCACTGTCCTCCCCAACAGCAGATAAGAGAAATGGGTGAATTCCTCAGCACTATCTTGTAAACCATCAGTTTTTGACGCTTTCCAGTCTACAGTAAACCCACTTCATTGAATGGCCATTTTTCCACTCAATTATTGTTGATAGCTGTTGTCTATATTCCTGCTAAACTTAGGTCTTTTTGCTTTTTTACTTGTTAAACTTCTTATTCTGTGAAGTATTAAAGCCTTTCTACAGTAATGTAATTTTAAAATATGTTATCTCAAAAACTAAAAAAATCCACAAAAAACAAAAACAGAACTGGAGAAGAAAAGTGAGTGGGGGAGTAGGGAAGGAAGGAAAAAAGAGAATAACATTATGTTCTTAGAATTTTACCTACAAATCACATTGACTCTATTAAAAATGAATTAAAACTAAAATAAAAATAAAGATAAGAAGAAACAAAAATACTAAAAATTTTCATTTCTAGGAATTTGCATTTTTATGATCATTTGTCTTTTTTTCATAATTCCCTATTCTTTTATTATAAAGAAAGTTCCCTTATTTAAGGATTCCAAAATATTCTTCTGCTTAAATATTTTCAGATTGCTCTATGATTTTAAATGGGTCATGTGTGAATTCATCTTCCAATTGGTTATTTGATTAGCTTCTGTTTTTGGAACTAGTTTTCATTGTGAGTTTTGTAATTCTGGTGTGTCAGCTCATCTGGAGTCTCCTTTCCCTGTATTTGCTCTGGACGTCCGACCTCCCTCTAATGATTTGGCAGTTGCACCTAACCAGTCAGCTTCCTAGACACCCCTTTGCCCCAGCCAAGACTCTGGTCTTTGATTTTCATGTTGGGACTCTGGTTCCATCGTAGTGTTTGGGCTCGAATACGTGCAATGACTGGCCATGGCTGCTTGGCTCAGGCCTCACTGTGAGGCTATGGGTGCATCATTCTGCCTCTCTGCTCCTGGAACAAGAATCCCAGACAGAGTGATTTAGGCAGCAGTTAGTTCTTTCCTCACATTGGTGGAGACTAGAAGTCTAAGATCAAGGCAGCCACAGCTTGTCTTCTTCTGAAGTTCTCTCTCCTTCCTTGTGATTGGCCATCTTCTCCCAGTGTCTTCATACAGTCTTCCATATGCAAATGTTTCCCCATGTCCCCATCTCCCCTATATGCCCACCAGTTACACTGGTTTCAACCACACCCCTATGACTTCATTTCAACCTTTATCACCTCAGTCTGGGACAGTGGGAGCTTAACATAGGAAGTTTTAGGGGAAGTCTTCACGAAAGCTGTAATTCTAGAAAATATTCATTTGCTGCAGTTTTAAGCTCCCTTTCAGGGTTGAGGAAGACCATCCCAACACTGTCTTCAAGCAGGGAGCTGGCTCAGCCCCACACTTGCGTGGATTTTGTCTCCTGAGTCTGTGAATGTCAGACTCCTGGTTGTCCCTGCCTTATTCTAGACACGGAACCCAACAAGGCTGCTGCTTCTGCCTCCTTCAATTCTTTGTGCTTCTACTCCATAGAGATGATGATCGTGTTTTGGGTTGAGCTCCAAATTAAATAAAAGTATTTTCATTTTATTTGAAAGGCAGGAAGACAGAGAAACAGATTGAGAGAGAGCTCTTCCATCAGGCAATTCACACTCTAAATGTATATAACAGCCAGGGCTTGGCCAGGCCAAAACCAAGAGCCTGAAACTCCATCCTAGTTTCCCATGTGGGTGTACAGTATCCAAATACTTGAGCCATCACCTTCTGATTCCTAGGTGTGAAGTAGGATCACAAGTGGAGGAGCTAGGACTTGAGCAGGCACACCACATCCTCCTGGTGTGTGGTGGGTCTCAGGTGGCAATTTAACTGCAATATCACCTGCCTGCCCCCGAGTTCTAACTTTTATTAAAAAATAGAATAATTTTCTTTTTAAAAATATTAAAAATTTAATTATTTTAAAATAATTAAATTTAAAAAATTTATTTGAAAGGCAGAATGATGACTGAAATTGAGGTAGGGGGAGAGATACAGAGAGAGAGAAAGAAGGAGATCTTCCATCCACTGGTTACTCACCAAATAGCCATAACAACTAGATCAGGGCCAGGCTGAGACCAGGAGCCAGGAGCTCCACCCTGTTTTCTCACACGGTGGCAGGAGCCCAAGTGTGGTGGCAGGAGCCTAAGTATGGTGACCATCATGTGCTGCCTTCCTAGGAGTATTAACAAGGAGCTGGATTGGAAGCAGAGTAGCCTGGACTTGAACCAGGCACTCCAATATGCTGATATTACAGGCAGTGCTTAAACCTCTGTGCCACAACCCTGGCCCATTATTCAATTTTGTCTATTATTTTTGTGTGTTTGGATTGGGACAGAGTTTTTACTGTGTGACCTAACAGAAGCATTTTAATAAAGTCTGAAGATTACTTGTTAAAGAAAAAAACAACATTTTTGTTGATATTAAACTTTCACAGGATGTACACAATGTGACCATTTGATCAAGTCCATGATTAAAAGTGTATTTGAATATCCTAGAAAACTCATGGGATTACTAATAAACACAAGAGATTCATTCACTTAAATTCAACGTCTTTCTAAATATATATCAAGTTTATTTAAATGCATAGAACAACAACAATAAAAATTCAAGCACAGCCCAGTTTTTAAACATGGAATAATATAGTCAATTATTCTATAATTTGAACAACTGGGGTACAAATCATTTTTGAAAGTCTGAATTATTTATGCTAATGGAAGGGAACATTGACAAGGGTAATGCAAGAATAGTAAATTGCAAATAATTTATATTTTGTTTGGCTCTATATTTCTGTAGTCTATTTAATCCAGGTGTTTGATGTGTCGGGAGTTTATACCATTTTCATTCAAATGATAAAAACACACACTGAATATCTAATTTGGAACGTTCCCCAGCATTCTATCCCATTTTATCACTCGCTAACGTCTTTCCTGTCACTAATTCCATGCTCGGATGCAATGCTGGATTGGCTCTGACTGAGCCACAGCATCTGGAGCTCACCTTGTCTCTTTCTAAGTTCATCCGTGTCTGATACACCTGCCTGGTGGGGGCATCCTGAAAAGTAACGACATGTTTTGGTCCCTTTGGCTCTGTCTAATGTCAATCTGGGAGGACAAGAGAGACACAAAGTTGTAAATCCTGCAATGGCTGTCTGAGGGTCTTCAGAAAATTCAAGGAAAAGGCATATTATGAGAATATTATACATGCATTTCAAAGTTTTTGCACCAAAGAAACTTATCTTTTAATTCCATTTTCCCATGAATTTTTTAAAGTACCCCTATATGTTGATGAAGTCAGTAAAACAAGGAGTTTGTGCCTTTCCTGTGAGTAACCCTTAAGGAAACTGATTTGTTCATGGATTGCTGAGTTTACCAGGATGCTTTTGGCAAATACTTCAAATTATTTTCAGCCTGCTCTAGGTCACCTGAGCATTGAAAACAAAAAGATAAGGGACCATACTCTGAACTACTTTGGTGACTGGCAAACATTCTATAACTTCTTGACATCCATTATTTGCCATGGTCCATTCATGAACCAATGATTGGCATAGTTTTCTAGTACATGAATGAATCCATTTGACTCTTCAAAATTGTACATGATCTTTTACTGTCTTCTACAGACATTTGCCAAAATAGGGAAATACATGCTGAACTTCCCCTACTGGTCAGAATTACTCTAGACACAAAATACAGCAATGAATAAGACCAGATTCCAATGTAAGAGGTGTTCAGAGGTTGGTTTCCTATTGGGATATGACCCATCTGAACCCATTAATAAAATAGTAACATAGGCAGACTTTTTGCTATCAAAATGCTTATTAAGTGCTTTGGGATTTGAATGTTTGAATTTCAGCTGAACAACTTAAATGTGGATATGGATAAATTGTCATTTTTTTCCTGACAGAACATTCTAATTCTGGTATTATTTTTCCGCAACACACAGTGATAAACATGAAACGTGTTTGTACTTAGGTTGTGTAGATTGGAGAATCAAAGATGTTATCAAGACAATTAGAGAGAAAGGATGTTGTTAATGAAAATCTGAAGTTTTGTTCCTCAGACTCAGGTTTCCATTACACAGATTTGCAGAATAATTACATAAATTTCCCTTTTGCTTTATCCATGTAGACAAAACCAGTGAGAAAATGTTAAGGAGACAGAGGAAAATGAGTTTCAACTTTTCCAATGTAAATTACTATTTTTTTCCTATAAACTCAGCTTTATTATTCATCATGATGCCAATAATTTACCATAATAAAACTTTCTATAAAAACAGTTCACATGGACATTGGCTTCTGCAGTTAAAAATACTAAGCCAAATTTAAGAATGGATTGGCCAAAGTTTACATGGAAATTTTGTGTGGTTCTGAAATTGTGGGATTGGTTTGCAATTGCTAATATTTTAGGATATTGCATTTGCAGAAGTTTGTTGAAAAATATCCTATATGAGAGTGCTTCAAAAAGTTGTTGGAAAACAGAATGAAAAGACATTTATTTTGGTGCAAAAATTTTAGAAGTTCATAACTTGCATTTTCCATAAACACTTTGAAGATCTCTCATATATACAATTTCAGTTTTTGTTTTGCAACCAAAAACTTAATGTTTGATGTCATTTTCTTTTCCCCAAACTTTTTGAAGTTCTCCAGTGTATCTTTGTACAACCCAAGCTTTCTCTGGTTATTTGGAAATTAATTTTTACACAGTGTTTCTCAGACTGTATCTGTGAACATTCTGCTTCAGAATCGCTTCACTGGCTGTCTGGGTTCCATGTCAGACTTGGATTAGAATCTTCAAAATCACACTGAATCCTGAAATCCATGAAGGGGTTCATGCCATTCTAATGTGTACTGAACTTTAGAATTTCTGTCTTAACCTAGTCATGCTTTAAGACTATTTGTTGCTGTTTGAAATTGTCTTCTTGCTTACATGTGATTTGTATTGCTTTATTCATGACAATTAAAACACCAAAGGAAAAAATGCATTATTGAAGGTGTTTTTTCCATCTTATTTTGAAAAAAAGATTTATTTCTTTGAAAGGCAGAAAGGCATAGAGAAAGACACATACACACCACACCACACCACACACACACACACACACACACACACACATGCCAGAGAGAGACAGAGAGAGAGAGAGCAAAAGAGAGGGGGTAGGGGGGGAGAGAGAGAGAGAGAGAGAGAGAGAGAGAGAGATTGAGTTTCCATCTGCTGGTTCACTCCTAAATGGCTGCAATGGCTGCTTGGGGCTGGGGCTCTGCCAGGTCTGAGCCAAGAACCAGGAGCTCCCTCTAGGTCCCCCATGTGGGTGGCAGGGGCCCCAGCACTTGGCCAACCTCAGCTGCTCTTCCAGGTGCATTAGCAGGGAGCTGCATTGGAAGTGGAGGAGCCAGGACTGGAACTGGCGCTTATATGCGATTCCAGCATTGCAGCCAGTGGCTTAACTCACTACACCAGAGTAATGGCTCCCCGGTGCTAATAATTCAAGTTGTCAAATGTGGTGGTGTATACTGGTGTTAGAATTAAGTTCGTAAAACATGGGCCTATTTTCCTTTGCCTTGTATAAAAAAAGGAAAGGGCCTTTAATATATACATTTGACAAGAGTGATTAAGCTTATAACTCATCTGGTTTTAAGTTAATTGCATTCCTTTGTAACCCAAATGAATCTTGAAGCCCCAGGTAGCACAATTTCCACCGAGAATATTCAATATTCAAAGGAAAGTGTCCAGCCAACAAATACAATTAAAAATGAATTTCAATATCTACCTAGCTCCTTCACGGTGAATTAAATGGGGGCAGGAGGGGTCTCCAGGTTTCTGAACTTTTCAGTTATCGGTCGCCCTGAAGCTGGGGATGAACATCTCATGTCGTGAATGCTAGCTTCCCTCTAGACCCTGCCTCTTCATTTTTCTTTTCCTGCCCCTCCTCTCTGTTATTTTGAGAGATACTGGCTCTATGGCTGCCTTGCTTTCTCCTGAGTTTCATCTCCCCAGTCCGCCTCTTGGTTATTGCAAACCAAAGGATCTGAGAAGCAATAGACCCTTGCCGTTACTCACTGCTAATATGAATAATTAGAAACTGACTGAGAATAAGCTTGCAGAACTGGAAGTCTTGATGGGGGTTTGAAATTTTCAAATTCTATCAGTGTGTCTCTGATATTACTCTTACCAAGTGAACTACAGCTGTGGGAGTCCTATGAAATAAAAAAGTAATAACTTGTAATTTCGGCAATTATTAAGTGATATAAAAATCTGTGGCATATAATCTCAGTATCTACTGGGAAATGCAGTATGTAATTCGCAACTGAAAGTCAAATAGCACATACTCGTTGTTGATTCTAAGCCACAGCAAAAACATTTTCAGGTCAGTGCTGGCCCTTTCACGGTTAAATATGATCTAAGCACTGTGGAACCATATTTGGACCTCAGACGGTTGCCACAGGGAAATTTTTATTGCATGTTTCGCCTTCAATTTACTTTAATAATACTTAATAATGCATTGCATTTATATAGCACCTTTTATCCAACGATCCCCAAGCACAATATAAACATTAATTCTTAAAACTCTCCAGGAGAGCAGTAAGTATTTTTATACTCATTAAAATTTTTAATAAAAATATAAATGCATGCTCTAGCTGGAACTCACATATTAAGATGGTTTAATTTGCTAGGGAATAGAAGTTTGAAAGTTTTTGCTCCTGGATTTTGAAAGCCAGTGCTTATTAAAAGTAAGACAAAGGATTTTTTGGGAGTACAAATTAATACATGTTCACATAGAAAATCTGGGAAACACTTAAAAATATGGGGAAGAATAAAATGTATCCAGTACCCTATAAAATACAGGAAGACAATTAAAAGTATTCAGTATTCTATAAAATAGAGATCAGCACTCTTACTATTTGGTATTTTTTCTACATGTAAATATAAATAGATACATAAATATATGTATTTATAGCACATATTACTAAGTCTATGTGTGTAGTTTTTCATATAAGATTATGTTCAGAACACTCGCCAATGTTCTAAAATATTTTTGATTGTGTGTTTTTTCAATGACTGCATAATGAACAGCAGGAAAATACATAATAATTGATTTAACTGTTCACGTGCTGTTGGAACTTGAGTCAACCCAGGTTTCCAAAGTTATAAATAATCTGGTAATGACCATTTTATGCAGTATGTCTTTATCTTCTCTTTATTCTCTTAGCATAGATTTTTGAGGCAGAGTTACTATATCCAGTAGCATCCAGCAAACCCTGGTTGTTTGTGTGTGTTAAGAAATCCATTTCCAGGGCACACATTTAGCTTAGTGGTTAAGATGGCCACATCCCCATTAGAATACCCGGATTCTGCACCCATCTCTGGCTCCTCAGCTTCCAGCTAACACAGATCTTGGGAGGCAGCAGGTAATGACTCAGGTAGTTGGGAGACCTGGACTGAATTCCCAGCTTTGGTCTCAGTCCAGTGCCAGCTGTCATGAGCATCAGGGGAATGAACCAGTGGATGAGAAGTACACATACTTCCTTTCAATTAAAAAAAAAATAAAAGAAATTAGCTTCCAAAAAGGTTTTACTTCCTTACTTATTTGCCAAGTCTTCTACTTACAAAATTAAGACTGGATTTTAAATTCCTGATAAAAATCTGAAACTAAAGGAAAGTAAAATAATATCACATTGGTTAAGAGTGTCAACTTTGGGATTATCATTCTTCGGTTTGAAATTTTATATGTGTGACCTCAGGCAAAACAAGTCATTCCTGAGCATCAGTTGCTCATGTGTAAATTGAGGGTTATAATGTTTATTTTATTGGATTGCTGTGAGCTTTAAATGAAATGAGACACACAAAATAATTAGATCGATTTCTAGAAGTTTCTCATTGGGTAAATGTATCTATTCTCATGGCTTTATGACCTATTTATATGCTGACAAGGCACAGCTACACAACCCCAGCTCAGACCCGAGCTCCTGACTTGTAGGTCCAGTTCCCCACAGGCACCTCACCCCTATGAGGTTTGGCACATGCCCTACATGTCTTCTTTACACACACATATGGAACTGGATTTTGTTTTACAGAATTATATCATAACTAAGGGTGTATTTGTCAGGGTTCTCCAGAAAGATGAAACACATTGACTAACAGGAGATTCATGTAGATCCTATGAGGCTACTTCAAGAAGTTGGTAGAAAACAGAATGAAAAGATAAGCTTATTTTATGAAAAAAATTTTTAAAACCCAAAATAAGTGTTTTCCATGAACTTGAAGAACTCTTGTATTCACTATTGAGAGAGAAAAAGAGAAAAAGAGAGAGAGAGAGAGAGAGAGAGAGCGAGCCTGCAAAGAACTGACCCATGAGAGTGTCTCGCGTGCCAGACTGAACTTTGCAGGGCAGCAAGTCTGGCAGGCTGGAGACTCAGGGAAGCGGGGATGCTGCAGCCTGGGGTCTGTGTAGGCTGTTTGGAGGCAGAATCCCTTCTTCCTCGGGGTCTCACTTTTTCTCTGTTAAATTCTCCCACCTCTTGAGTGAAGCTCACTCACATTATGGTGGGGGAGGGACATTATGCTTTTATTCAGATCTACTAACTGAAAAATACTTGCATAGCCACATCAAGGCTGATGTTGACTAAGTATCTGGAGCCATGGCCTAGCCAAGCTGACATGTGCAGTGGACATCACACCATTTGTGTGAGTACTGATTCTACTTAAGTGAGTCCTCTTCACCAGCCATCTCTTCCTGGTTGACGCTTTCTCCATCTCCCTACAAGCTTCCAGAAGTTGTCCTGTTGCCCAAGGCAGATATCCTGATTGCTACCCTCTTCTTCCATATCAAAACCCACACCAAGGCCCGAATATTACATTTTCTAATTGTTGGTCTAATCCACTTCCCTCTGCCATCCACTCTTGTCCAAGCTACCATCGCCTCCAGCCTGGGCTCCTGGACTACCTCCACTCTTGTCCCATCTAATCCATTCTCTGCCTGAAAAGCAGAACCATCATTAAAACTCCAAGTTTTAACCCAAGACATTTTTGAAAGTCTCTTATTTCTCTACAAATACAAACTGATTTCTTACCACGATGCACACAAGTCTGTACATGCTCTGGTGCCCATCTAGCCCTCATCTCTTGACTTCTGCAAGGCCTAGGAGCCTGGGCTCACCACCATCTCCCTTTACTATTGACTGACTGTAGTCCCTGCAAATGGCTTCACTCACAGCTGCCTCCAGGCAGTTGCATACGCTGCTGCCTTGCTAGTTGCTTCCTTGTCCAGAGTGCCCGAGTCTTAGGTCTCCCATTCAGGGCAGCCTTCCCTGAAGACTCTCTCTGGAGTGATCCTTTGTTCTTTTTTCCCACCTAAGTGGTCATAATATGCTGTGTGTGAATAATGTTTAGTTATTTATTGAGTATTTCTCAGAATAATCTGTAATATCCATGAAGGCAGACCATGGCTACTGGATTCACCATTGCCATATGCATTGTTTCCATGAAGATGGCATTGGTGAGTATTAAGTAGACAGAAGACTGACTATTGGGGCCCACTGTGGGTGGAGCTGCTTTCCTGCAGTGGAGGCATCCCGTATGGAACTGGGTTGTCCCAACTGCTCTACTTCCAATCCAGCTCCCTGCTGATGCATCTGGAAAAACAGTGGAAGATGGCCCAAGTCCTTGGGCCCCTGTACCCATGTAGGAAAACCAGATGAAGCTCCTGGCTCCTGGCTTTAGCCTGGCCCAGTCTTGGCTCATGTGGCCATTTCGGGAGTGTACCAGTGATGCAAGATCTCACCCTGTCTCTCTGTAACTCTGCCTTCAAATAAATAAATAAATCTTAAAAAAAGGTGACTATTGACTGACTCAATAGATAAGAGTTGCTACTTTTTATAATTTTTATTGAAACTTCTTTTGTTTTAATTTTTAAAATTATTTTAAAGTAATACATAAAACTTATGTGTTTACAGAGTACCATATGATATTTCCATACATGTACACACTGTACACCATCCATTTAGGGTAAATCTATCTATCAGCTCAAACATTCAACATTTCTTTATGTTGAATTCTTTCTTCTAGCCATTTTCTTTCTTTTTTTTTTTTTGCTAGGGGAGTTTATAGTGCATTAACATTGTCCACCATACAATCATAGAAAAGGGTTTTTGACAGCAAGGGTGGAACTGGAGTTGTTATGTTAAATGTAATAATCCAAGCACAGAAAGACAGGTACTGCCTGATCTCACTCATATGTTAAATCTGAAAAAGTTGATCTCATAGAAATTAAGAGTATAATGATGGCTTCAGAATGAGGGATAGAGAAAGGTTGATTTTTATTTTTTTTTACTTCAATGAGGTGGCGAGGGTAGAGAGAGATGGCACTGTCATCCACTGATTTATTTATTACCCAAAGTCTGCAACAGCTGGGTCTGTTTTAGGCCAAAAACCAAAGCCAGGAACTCAATCCAGGTTTCCCACGTGGGGACAGAAGCACTTTAGCCATCACCTACTACCTCCCAGGGTGTGCATCAGTAGGAAGCTGGAATAGGAAGCAGAGTTGGGATCTGGACCCAGGCACTCTGATATGGGATGTGGGCATCCCAAGTGGCATCCTAACCACTGTTGACAACCACTCACCCTGGAAAGGTGGATTAATGGGTACTAAGTTATATTAAATAGCAGTAAGAAGTTCTAATATTATATTACCAACCAGGATGATTATACATTATGATAATGTGTATAAATTTCATTATTACAATTATAAGATTATAGTATAATTGGTTAGTGGTTTTATGGATTGAATAGTGGCCCTTAAATAGCATGTTTGTAACAAACTCCCAGATAATTTGAATATAATTTCTTTGAGTGAAGGTTTTTTTTTTTTAAAGATTAATTTGTTTATTTGAAAGGCAGAGTTAGAGAGACAGAGATCTCCTATCTGCTTGTTCACTCCCCAAATGGCCACAACAGCTAGAGCTGAGTTTATCCGAAGCCAGCAGCCAGGAGCTTCTTCCAGGCCTCCCACTTGAGTGCAGGAGTTCAAACACATGGGCCATATTCTACTGCTTTCTCAGGACATAGCAGAGAGCTGGATCAGAAGTGGAGCAGTTGGGACTCAAATGGGCACCCATATGAGATGTCAGCACTGCAGGAGGTGGCTTTAGCCACTACACCACAGTGCTGGCCCCAAGTAAAATGTCTTTGCAGGTGCAATTATGACTCCTGAGATGAGACCATCTTGGATTATCCAGATTGGACCCAACAGAAGAAGAAAAGACAGAAGAGAATGCCTGTGGAAATAGATGCAGGGACTGGCATGATGCAGGCACTTGGAATGCTAACAGCCACAAGAGGTTGGAAGAAGCAAGGAAGGATTCTCTGCCAGCGCCTGTAGAGGGAGCATGACCCACCTGACACCTTGATTTTGGACTTCTGGCCTTTAGAACTGTGAGAGAATTAATTGCATTATTTTAAGCCATATAGTTTGTAGTAATTGGTTATGGCAGCCCTAGGAAATTAATATGTTAGTGAAGATTCCTTAAAAAGTTTTATGTTCTGGTAGACTAGCATTTTGGTGGGGAATTTTCCAGCATCTTATAAGAATGGTCATATCATTCCAAACATTAGAAGTGTTACATGTATAAAATGCTGGCATTACTAATTCAGAATATAGACCTCTGCACTCCAGGACTCATCATTCTCATCATTGCTGCAAAATAAATAATTGACAAAACACCCACATCCATTATTTGCTGAGAAGAAGGTATGCTTGCAGTTTTCTTTATCTTTTTATGTCAGTAATTCCTATTTTTGTAAAGTTGCTCTTTCCTAAAATAATTGCATCAAATATCATTATGATAAAATTTCCATTTTTCAGTGTGCATAAGGCTAAACAGATTTAGCCATAAGTTGTAATGGAACAACAATAATTAGCACCATTTCATACTTCTAAGAGTATAAGGTTGGTGTTCTTGCTGAGAAGAATGAAACTCAGAGATTATGTACAGTACAAGTCCTTAGCAGAGGTAGGCAGTAGAGACTAGTGGCACTTGGATATGAGCTTAACAAAATTCTGTGTTTTTAACCAAGATCTTATAATGTGAAACAAGATACCACAATCATGTGGAAGACGGTGCTATGTCTTTCCTTTAACTTGAAGGAAAGTAGCTTGATGAATCTACTCACTTTAGTTGGTTTGCAACTTAAAGTTGATTCTTCTTGGTTGACACCTGAGGATACTGATACAGGATGGAACTGATATGGGAAAATATTTTTAGGACATCCATTCCAAGTTAAAACCAATCTAGGATATAAGTGTGCTTACTATGCACTCATATAAACTTGATCCTAAAACTGTAGCACGTGGCTCAGTTGAATCAGATGGAAAACTGAAATCTGATTCAGCAATCTGGGATGGCAGGACAGTTAAATTGAGCTGATTAGCTTAATATCTATTTGTATAGAACATCATTTGTGGGGGAAAGGAGCTTAGAGAAATTGTGCTTATGGGGTAATATTTGCTGCCAGAGACTCACATGGTCTCTGGTCGCGTCCATCAATTCTGAGTAGCTCAGAGGTGGGAGTGTGAGAAACTTTTATACTTCCATCCACCGAAGTTCTCTTATTCAGCATATTTTCTTGTTATTATTTTCTTTTAAAAGATTTTATTTATTTAGTTGATAGATAGAGTTACAGAGAGAAACTGAAGAGACACACAGAGAGATCTTTCATCTGCTGGTTCACTCCCCAAATGGCTGCAATGACCAGGGCTGGGCCAGGCCAAAGCCGGGAGCCAGGAGCTACTTCTAGGTTTCCCACCTGGGTGCAAGGGCCCAAGAACTTGAACCATCCTCCGATGCTTTCTCAGGCACATTGGTAGGGAGCTGGATTGGAAGTGGAGCAGCCAGGACTTGAACAGACACCCATATGGGACGCTGGCACTGCAGACAGCAGCTTAATTTGCTGTGCCACTGCGCCAGCCCCTATTTCTGTTTATTCAACCAATTTTTTTCTAATGAGTTGGGACCATAAGCTCACCTTTCCAATATGAAAAGTATTGCTTGGAGGAAAATTCTTATTCTGTGTTCAAATTCTCACCTTATTTATTTTTATTTATGGGGTATAAAGTTTTAAAAAAACATTTTAATATTTAAAAAATCAAATTAGTTTTTAGCAGATTCAGTATAGTTAATGGATACAATTCTAAGAATGTATCCTCTTCCTCCCTCCCTCCCTCTTTCATCTTCTCTCCCTTTCTACTTTAGTTATTGAGACAACATAGTTTAAATTTGTTATAGTAAAAAGGCTTAATGCTTCAACCAATAAGAAGTTTAACAAGTAAAAAGTAGAAAGATCTCAATTTAGTGGGAATATAGGATATGGCTATAAACAACTGAATAGAAAAAAATGATCATTTCATCCATATGTAGTAAACTTTAAAGTAATCACAAATCACTAAAACTATAGTAGTATAACATTATTTTTTTTAGATTTATTTACTTATTTGAAAGAGTTACACAGAGAGAGAAGAGGAGGCAGAGAGAGAGGTCTTCCACCTGCTGATTCACTCCCCAATTGGCTGCAGTGGCCAGAACTGTGCTGATCTGAAGCCAGGAGCTTGGAGCTTCATCCAGATCTTCCTGCATGGGTGCAGAGGCCCAAGGACTTGGGCCATCTACCACTGCTTTCTCAAGTCATAGCAGAGAGCGGATTGGAAGTGGAGCAGCAGGGACTTGAACTGGCATCTAAATGGGATGCTGGCACTGCAGGCGGTGGCTTTACCTGCTACGCCACAGCTCAGGCCCCAGTATAACATTCTTAACCACTGATTTGACAAAGCTATGAAGCAAAGTTTTACAAAATTATATTTGCAGCAATATACACACAGGCATTTCTTTTTGTCTTTGTTTTTTTTTTTTTTTTGATATTTTTTCCTTTTTTTCAAAATTTTAGCTCCCCCATATAAAGGAGAATATGTGGTGTTTGCTTCTGTCCAGCTTATTTCATTCAACACCGATGTCCTCCAGTTGCACCCATGTTGATGCAAATGGTAGAATTTCATTTTTTATACCTGAATAATATTCCATTGTGTATACATACCACACTTTCTTTACCCATTCAGCTGATGATGGACTCTTTGGTTGACTCCAAATTTTGGCTATTGTGAACAGCACTGCTGTGAACGTGGTGGTGCAGGTATACAATGTGTATACCCAGGGATGGGGTCTCTGGATCATATGGGAAGTCTATTTCTAGTTTTTAAAGAAATCTCCATAGTGTTTTCCACAGTGACTGCACTAATGTACATCCCTTCCAATATTGGAGAAGAGTTCCCCTTTCTCCACATCCTTGCTAGCATTTGTTACTCTCTTTGTTTTGGAGTTTAGCACTCTTACAGGGGTGAGGTGATGTCTCATTGTGGTTTTGATTTGCATTTTCCTGATGGCCTGTGATATTGAGGATTTTTATTCATGCATCTGTTGGCTATTTGTATTTCTTCTTTTGCAAAATGTCTTTTGAAGTCCTTTGCTCATTTCTTAACTGGATTGTTGTTGGTGTTTTTTAAAGTTGCTGGTGTGAACAGAATATTCATCCTCTGTCAGTAGGTGGTTTGCATAATTTTTCCCATTCTGTTGTATGTGTCTTCACTCACTTCCTGTTCAGAAGCTTCTGAGTTTGATATAATCTCATGTATTTAGCTTTGCTTTTATTGCCTATGCTTTGGGGTTCTTGTCCAAGAAGTCCAGTAAGTCTCTTACTCCAGGGTCTTGAAGTATTTTCTCTACATTTAATTCCAGTAACTTTATGGTCTCGGGTCTTAATTTTAGGTCTTTGATGAGATACATCCAGTGCAGCCAGCACCATTTGTTGAAGAGATTATCCATACTTTACTTTGTGGTCTGAGCATTTTTGTCAAAAATCTGTTGGTTGTATGTTTGTGGTTTAGTTTCTAGGCTCTCTGTTCTGTTTCATTGATCTATGTGTGGTTTTTATGCCAGTACCATGCTGTTTTGATTACTATAACTTTGTACTATGCTTTCAAATCAGGTATTGTGATACCTACAGCTTTATTTTTCCTTCCCACTGCTCTCTTGTCTTGGCTTTTCTTAGTCTTTTGTGATTCCATATGAATTTTGGGATTGCTTTTTCTAGTTTTGTGAAGAATGTCATTGGTGTTTTGATAAGGATTGCTTTGAATTTGTATATTGCTTTAGGTAGCATAGACATTTTAATGATATTCATCCTTTCAATTCATGAGCAAACAATATCTTTCCACTTTTTTGTGTCCTTGATGATTTCTTTCATCAATGTTTGATAATTTTTATTTTAGAGATCTTTTACTTCTTAAGTTTATTCTTAATTATTTGTGGTTTTTTTTTTTTGGGTGGCTTTCATGAATGGGACTTCTTGATTTCTCTCACTAAGTTCATCATTAGTGTATAAAAAAGCTACTGTTTTTTGTGTGTTTATTTTGTACTCTTTAAACTTACTGAATTGGTTTATCAATTCTAACAGCTTTTTTGATGGAGTGTTTAGGTTTTTCCAGTACAACATCATGATGACTGCAAGTATGGATAGTTTGACTCCCTCTTTTCCAATTCTGGTGCCCTTTATTTCTTTTTCCTCTCTAATTGCCCTCGTTAAAACTTCCGATACTGTGTTGAGTAAGAGTGGTGAAAATGAACATCTTTGTCTGTGCCAGATCTCAGCAGAAATGCTTTCAGCAAACTGTTGGTTTGTGATATATAGTCTTTATAATTTTGAGGTATGTTCCTTCTACATCTATTTTGTGGAGGGTTTTCTTTTTATCATGAATTGGTGCTGAATCTTGTCAAATACTTTCTCTGCATTGATAGATATGATGATAAGATTTTTGTTTTTCATTCTGTTGATATGATTTATGACATTATTTGCTTTGTGAATGTTGAACCATCCTTGCATTCCTGGGATAAATTCTACATCATCGTGATATATAATTTTTTGATGTGGTTTTGGATTTGATTTGTTAGTATTTTGCTGAGAATCTTTGCATATATGTTCATTAAGGATATAGGCCTGTAGTTTTCTTTTCATGTTGTGTCTTTGTTCAGTTTTGGTATCAAAGTGATTCAGTTTTTGCTTACTTGCAAAACAACTTATTTCTACTTCACTTTTAAAGGATAGCTTTGTTGGATAGAATATTCTTGGTGGGAAGTTTTTTTTTCTTCTTTTATGACCTTGAATATATAATCTCAATCTCTTCTGGTTGTAGGGTTTCTGTTGAGAAGTTTCACATTAATCTGATTAGTTTTCCTTTATATGTAACTTGATACTTCTCTCTTATTGTCTTTAGGATTTTCTCTTTGTCCTTAATTTTTGACAATTCAATTATAATATCACTTGGAGAAGATCTTTTTTGGTTGAGTCTCCTTGGGGTCCTTTGAGCTTCTTGTATTTGGATGTCCATATCTCTTTCAAGGCTTGGGAAATTTTCAATTATTATTTCATTTAGCAGGTTCTCAATGCCTTTTCCCTTTTGTTCTCCTTCAAGAATACCTATAATATGAATATTTGGTTGATTAATGGTATGCAATAATTTATGAAGACTTTCTTCATTCTTTTGAACTATTTTCTCTTCATTTTTGTCTGATTATGTTATTTCAAAAGTCTTATTCTCCACTTGGTCTGTTCTGCTGTTAAAGCTCTCAATTGTGTTTTTATTTCCCTGATTAAAAATTTCATCTCCAAAATTTCTATTTGGTTCTTCTTAATGATTTCTATTTCCTTAATAATATTTTCATTCATGTCCCTCATTGATTTCCTCATTTCTTTAACCTATTTTTATTCTCTTTCATCTCATTGAGTTTCCTTACAATCATTATTTTGAATTTTGTATTGTGTCATTTCATAGATTTCCTTCAGTTCAGGATCTAATTCTGGAGGACATTGTATTCTTTTGGAGGCATAATGCTACCTGGCTTCTTCATATCTCCTGCATCCCTATGTTGATGTCTGTGCAACTGGTATAACTGTCTCTTTTTATGGAGATTTTATTGGAAAAGAGTTTATGATTTAGATGGAACACAAGGGTATCACTTGGCTTGTTGCTTTGGCTTTGATTCTAGGTGAGCTCAGGGGTGTACTGAGTGATTTATTTGTCTTAATCAATGTCAGTTGTCATAAGTGACAGTTATCTAGTCTGCTGCAGTTCATAAAGATAGAAATGTGGCTTGGAAATGAACATGGGTTTCTTATGGTGTGTATCTCTGGTCCACAGAGAGTTTGACATCCATTTCTTTGGAGATTGTGATAGCCAGGGTCTTGCTTGTAGTGTTGAAGCAGAAAAAGTTGTCCGTTCCTTTTTCCTACTGAAAAGCCTGCATGATTCTGGGGCTGGAGAACCAATTGCTGTGACCTAGGACCACATGATAAGGATGGGCCCTTCTTCAGATCCTGCTAGGAGAGGCCAACGTGCTATGGCTTAGAGCACCAAAAGCCCTGGTCATGAGACTAGGGGATGTGAACCAAACCCAGCTCCAGTCCTGCAGGGTGATTACAAGGTCAACAGGAAATTTTGTTCTGGAGAATATGTCAAGACAGGTGGAATGCAGATAGGTTCTTTCCTAGGTCTACCTGGTAGATTCCAATAGGATTGAGAAGTTTAGAACTAATTGTTATAGTCCTGGTGTTGCATGGTATAGTGGGGTCATTATCCAGATTTCCCAGTGTGGGGGTAGATTTTTTCATGGGCTGCTGCTGCTGCTAGCTCCTACAAGCTAATGGGGACCCACCCTGGCTTGAGCAGAGCTTTGGCTAATTCCCCAAAGCTCCCATGGTTGCAGGATCCAGGGAATCTGTGGTTTGCCCCACAAGTTGCCCTGATTTTCTCTCTGACTTGTTCTGATTGGAGCAGAACAGAGTCCAGCTGCATGACTTTTTGCAGCAGAGTCTGGCCCTCTGTAGAGGTTGGGGAGGGGTAGGAACCAATATGGCTTCCCTTCTCTAAGACTGGCAGTCGCTCAGACCCCAGTCAGCTCCCCAGGCTGAAGCAAAAGTCAGAGAGCAGTGGGTGACTGTGAAATTCCCTGTCAGCTAAAGCTGTGAGTGGTGGAGCAGGTGATACTTTTTTCCTACCTTGACTTGGTAAGATGGTGGCTGATAGCCAATGGCTGGTTGCACTGTGCTACTGGCTACCGCAGTGTCTGTCTTTCCTATTGTCCCATGGAGTCATCATTGTTTTTTTGACTTCTCTGATGAAAATTTCTGTCTTCCAGATCCCTGGAAACGTGGTCCTTCCTTTGTTCATTCTGTATCTCAAGGTAGCTGAGGTTAGCATGGCTATTCCATATTCAGCCTCCTTGATCTCTCCCCATTTCTCACTTTATTGTTTGCTATCTGTGAGGTGTAAGCAGGCTAACCAATTTCTTTGTAGCTCTTTGAGTTTGAATTTTCTATTTAGTATACTAATGGAAAAGTTGTGATGTTATTTTTTAAAATGCTCAAACACATAATACATAGCCATGAATGCACTACATTCATATTAATGTTATTCTTTGAATCATTCAAAGAATGCTTTTTAACGACCTATTATAGACCAGTGAGAAGGAAAATTTTGAAAAATGGCTTGGTGATTGGGTGATGTTGAAATCTAATCAAGAACTTTGATATCTACCCATGATCCTCTTTGCTACCTCTAGCCACTCAGCTCAAGAGACACTTAAGAAAATGACCTGGAACTCAATGGCCTCAGTGGAAGCCTGTTTTGGTGGGATGTCATCAATTGCTTGGCACCCTTCTTTCCTGCCAAGCCACTGTGGGCACTGCTGTAGTGACCACCTGGTGAAGACACTCAGTCATTTTGTGGATAAGGCTTTTTGATAGCTGTCAACTCTGGGGGATCGTTTATATAGGCCAACTTATATAGGATTGGAGACAAGTTGTGCATGACAGTTCAGGACACTGAGACATGTCAATGGATTAAATGGGAAATGATGCTGGATGATGTTGGCTGGCTTTATGTGCTGATAGCAGTTTTGCCTTAATGTTCTTCTTTAATCAGTATGTTGGCTAACTATAATTCTAACCCTCTATTTTAACTAAATCATATGATTATATCTTCTTTAGTTACGTACATTACATGGCCAAAACAAAAATATTTACATAAATTGCCAAAACTACTCTGTGACTATAGGAAACCCCAAAATGCACAAAACCCAACTAGGTATATATTACTAGCAGGTAAAGGGCTGGGTTGTTCAAGAATGTCAATTGAATAAAGAGCATATCTAGTTAATGAAAGAAGAAATACAAAACCTGTCCTTTAGGGACTGGCAACATAGTATTGATGTGAGGAGAGCCCTGTAAACACACATGGAGCCAATGATAACTTTTTCAAGGGTAGTGAGTTCTATTAGAATGATAGGACAAAGGGAATGTGAATCTGGGAAGGCTTCATGGAAAATGTGAGTTTAAATAAGGTTTTGAATGTTTTGAAGGGTTAAGGCTTGGCAGAGAGGCTGTTTTCTGAGCAACATAGGCAAGCAGAATGTCCTAAACAATCACTTCTCAGTGTGTGCCCTTTCTCCATTTCTAGGCCACATCAAGACTTTAAACACTTATTAAATTTGAATGTTCTCAAATTTGCATACACAGTCAAGTATATCTGAGTGCCTACTTGCTTGACTTCTCTGGAAAATCCCTAAACTCAACCAATGTAGCGCAAAACTCAACATTGTCATTAATACACTCTACCTTGTGCCTCTTCTAGTCTGTCTTTCTCATGAGGGGCATTATCATCCATATGCCTACTCTAGGAAAGATTTACAATTTCTTCTTCTTTTTCAAAAAGGATCTATTTATTTATTTGAAAGAGTTACAGAGAGAGAGAGAGAGAGAGAGAGAGAGAAAGTGGTCTTTCTTCCATTGGTTCACTCTTTAGATGGCTGCAATAGCCAGTGCTGGGCCAGGGCACTTTTTTCAAGAACTTTTTTTTTTGACAGGCAAAGTGGACAGTGAGAGAGAGGAGAGACAGAGAGAAAGGTCTTCCTTTGCCATTGGTTCACCCTCCAATGGCCGCCGTGGCCAGCACGCTGCGGCTGGCGCATCACACTGATCTGAGGCCAGGAGCCAGGTGTTTTTCCTGGTCTCCCATGCGGGTGCAGGGTCCAAGGACTTGGGCCATCCTCCACTGCACTCCTGGGCCATAGCAGAGAGCTGGCCTGGAAGAGGGGCAATCGGGACAGAATCTGGCACCCCGACTGGGACTAGAACCCGGTGTGCCAGTGCCGCAAGGCAGAGGATTAGCCTATTGAGCCACAGCGCCGGCCAAGAACTTTTTTTTCAAGAACTTTTTCTATGTCCCCACATGGATTACATGGGACCAAATACTTTAGATGGCTGTAATAGCCAGTGCTGGGCCAGGGCACTTTTTTCAAGAACTTTTTTTTCAGGAACTTTTTCTATGTCCCCCACATGGATGACATGGGACCAAACACTTGCACCATGTTCCACTGCTTTCCCAAGCTATTAGCAGGGATCTGGATCAGAACTGGAGCAGCTGAGACATGATTATGGGATTCCAGTATCACAGGTGGTGATTTAGCCTGCTAAGCTACAATGCTGGCCCACACAGTTCACTTTGCAATCTTTACCACAATATGGTCTCACCTGCCTTTTCATCCATCTACCTCCAGACTACTCTTGCTCTCTGTCTCAGACGGGACACTTTCCAGGGCCATGAATGGACCACCATTTCTCTCACCTCTGATATTTTTAAAATAAGCGTTCCTTTTCTTTAAGGGGCAATTGGAAGTATTCATTTTTTCAGAAATAAATATACTTACAGCCTATGATAAAGGTGTAATGAAAGACAAGTACAGAGGGCAGTAGGGAATCATATTAGAATGGAGGAAGCTGCTGAAAAGGTGCTGGACAGTGTGGAGCAGATAACATTCCAGGAAAAGTGACTAAGCCTATGAGGTGGGAAGAACATGTCTAGTTAGTGGATATGTCAAGTTAGGATAGTGGATGAGAGAGCGAGTGACATGAGTTGAGAAGAGGGAGGAAGAAAGTGGGGGCCCCCAACAACAAAAGGTCTCACAATCACATCGAAGATTTTGCACATGATGAAAGAACAGTTGTTCCTATATGGCAGACAGACAGACAGCATTGGGAGAATCTGGAAACAGACATTTGTTCATACACTTCCAGTATTCACGCTGGTAGGTATGGTTTAGCTGTGAGAACAACTAGGAGGTGTGAACACTTGGGCCTCAAATTAGGAAGAATGACTTGGTAGCACCGGGGTTGAACCTTGGGGACAGGGGAGGGAGGGGGCAGTAAACAGGACTCTAGAGTGCCCAGATAGTCTTTGGTGTCCCTGACCCTAGTAGACATGTTGAAACCAGGAAAAGCTTGAGGGAAAGACCCTGGACTCAGTGTTGTCATAATTAGTTCCAGATCTTGGCTGAGTACCAAAGAGAGTTATTTTGTAGACAGCAAAAATATGTCATTAGTAAGAGGATGAGGGGTCAGGATCTGCGATATTGATCTGAGAGCCATCTGTGGTCAGGGAGGAGTAGTTATGTTGCTTTCAGTAAGCAGGGCAGTGTGACAATATAGAATTCATTAGACTGGGTCAGACGGGTTCCTGGATTTTCATTAACAGTGCTTAGCTGCATCAGCATGGGGCACAAGTATGGGCAGGGGTGTTAGCAAGGGAAAGCGGGAAGCTGAAGCCAGAGGGAGTTAAACAGAATGAGAAACACAGCCTAGGTCAATCTTGTCATGAGAAAATGAGGTTCACTCGGACACTGGGGAAAGTCCCAGTACAAGGAAGAATGGTAGAGGCCGGATGGGACAGCAGGTGGGTCTGAACAGTGTTTGCAGATGGAAGGAATACCCTGATAATTAGACTTTGAGCCCTGTTAATGTACTGATGTTATGTGAAGGGTGTGAGTGTGTGTGTGTGTGTGTGTGTACCCCTGCACATAGATATGGATAGAGTTTCTTTCTGCTGGTTCACTCTCCAAATGCCTACAATGGCTGCTGCTGGGGCTGACCAAGGACAGGAGGAGCTGAGAAGTCAACCCAGGCCTCCCATGTGGGTGGCAGAGACTCAACTACTCCAGGCATCTCCTGCTGCCTCCTAGATGCATTATCCTGCATTATCAGGAATCTGGGATTGGAGATGGACCTGGGAATTGAATGCAGGCACTATAGAGTGAGAGCTTCACCACTCGGTCAAATGCTCACTCCTTTAGTTCTTTCTGGATTGAGGATCTTGCCCTGATAGTTGTACATTTGGAGGACTTGGACCAGTCAGCTACCCTTTGATGTTTAAGCTTCTGCAGCTTTAAATTAAAAGATGGAGTTTTATTAGGTAGCCGTGAGTTCCCAGTGAGCCAATGTGTGATGGGGTGAGCAGCTCGATATTTGCCACATTTCATCCCTCAAAGTACCAGGGGTCATTATTCTGGATCTTGCCTCTACAGGGGGCTTCAAAAAAGTGCGTGGAAAATGGAATTATATGATATGTTTATTTGGGTGCAAAAAATATTGGAAATCCTGGACCAGTGTTGTGACATAGCAGGTAAAGTCACTGCCGGTAATGCCGGCATCCCATAAGGATGCTGGTTGTGTCCTGGCTGCTCCACTTCTGATTGAGCTAACTGATAACAGCCTGGGAAAGCAGGGCACTTGGGCCTCTGCCATCCATGTGGGAGACCAAGATGAAGCTCCTTACTCCTGGCTTCGGCCTGACCCAGGGCCAGCCATTGCAGCCATCTGAGGAGTGAACCTGTAGATGGGAGAGCCTTTTCTCTCTCTGTCTCTCCCTCTCTCAAGGTAGCTCTTTCACAATAAGCAAATACGTCTTAAAAAATACTTGAAATCCATGCATACAGTGGTTTTCAAAAAGTTCCTGTAAAATGTGTGACATGAAAGAAACTATGCCTGCACTTCACCCAAAGAAAAAGAAACACCTTTTAGCTTCGTTTTTCCAAAAACTGTTGGAGGCAGCTTCGTATATCCTGCTCCAGCTGCCCATTGCCCTCGCACTGCTTTACAAAGGCTCCTCATTTAGGAGGAAATCAGATGCCACCTGCTTGACAACCTCATAGATCTCTTTCCATGAAAGACATTATCGCCACAATTTCTGAATTCATGAGGATTTCATCGATGCAGCGATGAGCAGCAGTGTCCTTGATAACTCTTTCATCTCTAGGTTACGCAGAATAAGACTGCACCTGTACACTCATTGTAATTTGCAGAGCTGTACATACCTTTGAAAAATGATTTGTAATTCTCATGGCTAGCGCTCAAAGTATTTTTTAAATGACTCGGAGCTGAGCAAGGACGAGCCAACCATGGAAGGCTTTCAAGAGGCACCTGAGAGACACAGATATCACATGTCTGTTTTGATACTTACTGGCACTCTCAGAAGAGGTCTGACTCCACTCATCATAAATGTATTTCACAAGGACTTAGACTCACTTTTTTTTTTACATCCCTCATGTAGTCTATGGAAATATGTTATTTTGGAAATTTGCTTTCCTTGATTTAAGCAAAAAAAAAAAAATAAAACAAGGTTTATGATCTTAAGGAAAAAGACAGGACTGGCATGCATACCAAAAACACTTATCAGCATAATAACAACGCAAACAGAGATGATGCTGTAAGGATCGCTTCGAGTGGATGCTCGCTTGTTTCTGACTACAGCCCAAAGATGCCAACCGATAATCCCCAAACGGCCTTGCCAGAACAAGTTTATTTTCATTCAGGGAATATGTAGAGTTTCTGCATTAGGCTGCAGCAAAATAAACTTTATTTTTTTGAACTTGAGGTCAGGGCAAAACCATATGCAAATGATAAAGCCGACGTCCTCCAGTGATCAGAATAGAGAGAGCATTTCAACAGTTTGTTTTCACAGAGGGTGAGAAATGGTGTGTGTGGGGTCCCTTCTGGTGTCAGCACTAGGGGCTGTGCTGGACCCAGGCAGGTAAGGCTGGGTGGCAGGTGAGGGTGGAAGAAAGCCCTGAGCCTCATCAACCTACAAGTAATTGCCTTTAATGGGCTCAAGGCAAAACTGGCGTGCTGGTGCCTTTCTCCTTCAGAGAAGCCTTCGCTGCAGATTTAGACTCTGCTCACCAATTTGAGGTAAGCTCCCGTAGGCATCTCTGTGAGTTCTCTTCTGTAAAAATGCTGGAAGGGTGATGAGGATTAGCAGTAATTAGTAGCAGGTGCTGTGGCATAGCAAGTGTAAGCTACCACCTGCAGTGCCGGCATCCCATATGGGTGACGGTTCGAGTCCTGGCTGCTCCACTTCTGATCCAGCTCTCTACTATGGCCTGGGAAAGCAGTAGAAGAGGGCCCAAGTGCTTGGGACCCTGCACCCATGTGGGAGACCAGGAAGAAGCACCTGGATCCTGGCTTCGGATCAGCGCCATTCTGGCCATTGCAGCCAACTGGGGAGAGAGCTAGCGGATGGAAGACCTCCCAAACTCACAAATCATTACGAGCAATGGCCAGAGCAACAAAATCATCAATCCCTAGAAGGGCATCCACATAGTATTAGTTTGTAGGTTTAGCCCATTAAAAGTCATTTTTGTTCCTGAAGATTCCTGTGATTAACACTTTCTTCCATTGTCTTCTTTTGAAGACTGTTTGCTCACTGCCAGCTAAGTAATGTGATTTAAAACATGTACAATTAGTATGATTTGCTCTGAGAGTGTTAGCCTTATTTAAAAGAAAAATTTCAAATGTAGTTTTAATATCTCGGCGGTATTATGCATTGTTAAAATTGCATTTCTGGAAAAACTCACTCATCTGTAACAGTTTAAACATGAACCCTTTACCCATATACTATATTAGCTGAGTAACAAATGAGTATCCCTTTTACTGTTTTTCTTTTCAATACATCTTGTGAAATCATAAGAGAATTCTTCAATTTATATAGGGAAATTCGGCTGCCATTTGCTTGGACTGTGACATATGACTATAATTTGTAACTTTCCCTCCACCACTTGGTTATTTGTTATCTGAATATCTGAGTTTCAGAAGTGTGAATTAGTGTAGGAACAGTGAAAACAAAGGTATATTCTGTAATTCCCAGGGGCGTGTGTGCTACTGTCCTTAGAAATATGGGTTAGGAAAGATATCTATGGAGAGAATTTGCATTCTGCTTATTGTAGTGATTTACTCCACTCTGTGTGACTTGCATCTTCATTTTGTTCTTGCATCTTTTTATTTATATCTTATTTATTTTGTTTTGTTTTGGGGATTATGGATGTCTTTGGCTGTTGCCAACTGTCTTTGAAGTTTTCTCAAAATCACAGCCTTATTCTCTGGGTGCATTTTAAAGAAAAACATATTAGAGGCATGGAGGTCTGGCGCAATAAGGCATTTATCCCTTTAACCAGTATGCATCACCCGACTGCTATGTGTCAGTTATGGTGCCGGGCCTTGGGAAAACAGATGGAGACAAGGCAGACTTGGTTCTGGTCTCAGAGAGATCAGTTAGTAGGGACACAGAGGAGCAGATAGCCTGGTCCAAGCACCTTGTGGAAAGGGTTAGGACGTAACAGTCAGGACCCATGTGGAGCGGGAATTTGATCCACAGTTGGTAGGTCATGGAGGGCTTCCTGGAGGAAGTGACCTTAATGTGAGACCTGAGGGATGCGTAGGAATTTGTCAGGCAGAAGGAATTCAGAGCTTGGGTGTGGGATAGTGCCTGAGGGTACAGTGCTCCAGTTGGAGGGAATTTGTTATACAAAAGACTGGAGGTGACTAAGAGCTTCCTCCCCAGGGTTAAAAATAATTCACTCTGATAGTGAGGGTAGAACCCTGGAGGCAGAGTTAAAAGGTATTTGGGAAGTAATTTTGCACAGGAAGTGCAATTATCAATTGGATATGGGCCTGGGAGAACTAACAGTGAAAGGTGACATCCAAATATATTATTTGAGCAAATGGATGGTTGAGGAAGGGTCAGTTCTCTGGGGAGAAAGGAGGTGCTATTAGCTTGGACGTGATGAATCTTAGTGACATGAAAGAAATACAAGATGACTATGGGACATTTAGGTGGAGCTGGGTCATACTGACATGGAAATCAGGAGAGAGGGCCAGACCAGGGTTATATTGCTGGGCCCCCTTATTCTATAGCTAGTGTTTGAAGCCATGGGAGTGGACTAGATGAAGAGTTTGGAGATTGGTACAATCCACTATAATTTTAAGTCTGGATAATAAAGTGTAAACATAATTGGTTGAGGGACTGGCTTTGTGGCATAGTGGGTTAAGCTGCCGCCTATGATCCTGGCAACCTATAAGGATGTTGGTTTGTGTCCTGGCTACTCACTTCAGTTTCAGCTCCCTGCAAAAATTGCCTGGGAAAGCAGCAGAAGATGGCCCAAGTGCTTGGGGTCCTGCACTCACGTGGGAGATCTAGATGAAGCTCCAGGCTCCTGGCTTCGGACTGGCACAGCCCTGGCTGTTGTGTGCCATTTGGGGAGCGAACCAGAGGATGAAATGTCTCCTTTCTGTCTCTTGTTACCTCTCTCTAACTCTGCCTTTTAAAGAAATAAAAATAAATTTTTAAAAAATAGTCAGTTGAGATGCCCCCAAAACAATGGCAGCCCATGCCTATAAGGGATTTCCTTATTGAGTTAGAGCAAGCTGTCAACAAAAATCAGCAAAGAATCGCGGAGGTCCTCTGATGTCTCCCACTTAAAAGGCCACGTGAGCAGGAATGTTCTAGCAACATAGTTGTAGCTTTAGTTTATGGTTCAGGGGGAAATTGCCCACAAAACTGGAGACATTGTCATGACTTGAAGTCCAAAGATCCTACTGGGCAGGTCTATCAGAGTGCCTGCTGTGCCAACAGCTTCCATCTTGGTGAAAGTGTGCCCACAAGTGGGCTGTGGGAGCCACCCTGGGTGGCCATGAGTCCCCTTCTTCCAGGCCTATCTGACTGGACCAGGGTGGCCCTATCCCTAACCAATCCCAAGGCTGGCTGGTGTCCTATGTGATGGTTTGGCATGAAAAACTGCCCAAACAGGCGAAATGGTGATTAGTTGGGTCAGATGTTCTCGCTTAGGAATTTGAACTAGGGCATCTGGGGAGGGAGTCAATTAGCTGGTTTTGGGAGGGAGTAGACGCTAAAAGGAACCACCACAAGAAGAAGTCTTGTGGCAGTGAGAAAGATGAATAAGCTTATGGGATAAAGAAACATAATTTATGAGTAAGCAGAAACTGGAGCAGAAATGGCAGGGAGAGGAGGGTAAGGTGTCTACTTGGTCGGAGGGGGAGGAATTGACGCAGTCAGAATCACCCTAGAGAAGGCAAGCGATCAACAAGCCCTGATGTTTGAGAAGGTCAGTGGTGACTGGGCCACGCTGGGTTTTTCTTATTCCCAAATATCCCAGGGTCTCTCGGGGGGGGGGGGGGGGTGTAAGATGTTCCATGACATTTCTCTTTCCCTTGTGTCCCTGAATAGCTTTACAATGAGCTCTGATTAATCAAGGTCACAAAAGTGAGTCTTTATCTGTGAGCAACAAATTGCTTCAGTAACCCATTCCTTCTACCACAGTTTCCCCAGGATTGGCTGACACACTGCAAGATCAAAGTCACCATTAGCAATGCATTCCTGGGGCAGCCATTTAGCCTAGTGGTTAAGACTCCAGAGCCCCATACCAGAGTGCCTGGGTTTGATCCCCAGCTCTTCTGATTCCAGCTTCTTGCTAATGCTGATGCTAGGAGGCAGCCATGATAGCTCAAGTTACTGGGTCACTGCCACCTACCTGGGAGACCTGGCTCCTGAGTTTAACACCAGCTGGGGGCCTTTGTGGGCCTTTGAAGACAGAACCAGTGGATGGAAGGTCCCTCCTCTCTCTGTTTTTCTCTCTTTGCCCATCAAAAGAAATTTTTAAAAAGTTGATTAAAAAAAGAGAGAAATGCATTCCTTTGGATTATGAACTTGGTGACTCAAGAGTCTTTGGCAAAATGTAAATATTTTTGAGTGGCGTAATACAGAAAGCTATTGCCAACATTCAAAGCAATTTTGACCCTCTATCATACATTGAACATTGTGTGTGTGTGCATGTGTGTGTGTGTGTGTGTATGGTGGGAATGAACGAGGGGGCTAGAGGTAGGAATTTCTGAGGAATATTGAGTATGCACAAGGCAAAGTCTTTAGAAGTTGACATTCCAGTTGGACACATATTCAGGGCTTTAAAGACAGTCTAGATGAGTGACCGTAAGGGCAGATAACTACAGAGGTCAGGCGAGGCAAGTGTTGAATGCCGTGTGCTGGGTGGGAGCTATGGTGAACTACTCACACAAAGGCTGTCAGATGGAAAGCCCACCTAAATTCTTCCACATCTGGTTTTTCAAGAGAGGCTCCATATTTATGTACAATATTTTAAAATTTAAATGTTAGTGTGTATTTCAAATGAAAGCAAACCAGAACCAAACAAAACTCTCTGAGGCCAAACAAACAAACAAATCTGCAGGCTGCATTCTGACCACAGGTCAGGAATTTTGTGGTTTGTGTTCTAGATCAGTGATTTCAACACGTTCAAAAGTTCAGAACCATCTTGCCAAAGAACGGTTGTGACTAAATCCAACATGTAGAAAGAGAAAAGCGAAGTGTTCAGGTTAAAGCTGGAATGAAGAGTCAGAATCTTTCTATAGTCTTCCTCAAGTTCTACCCCAAATAGATCTAAAGGGAGTTTGCCCAAATCTTGAAAAGCATTGATGGACTTTAATGCCTTGGTTTCACAGATGACATGCAGAGAATATCCAAGAGCCACTGACCCAAGCTTAGGATAGCTAGAGAAAAATGAGATAATTGCTACTTGCATACCATATAGTTGTGTGAATTATTCCCACTTTTGGGTACATGAAATGAAATCATCATGTGAAAGAAATACTTATACTCTGGCGTTTGTTGTAGTACTATCCACAATAACCAAGACTTGGATTCAACCTAGGTGCCCACGGGCAGATGGATGGATAAAGAAAATATGGTATATATGCACAATGGGGTATTAGCCAACCATAAAGAAAAATGTAATTCTGATATTTCTAGCAAAATGAATGGAGAGCCTTATGTTAAGTGAAATTAGCCAGATACAGAAAGACAAACACTGCATGCTCTGTCTCATGTGGAAGTTAAAGCAAGCCAATCTGAATTTAGGATAGTGATTGCAAGGGGTTGCAAAGAGTGGGGGAGGGAGGTAGTAGAGGTTGGGCCATAACACAACCAGATAGAAGCAATAGGTGCTGGTATTTCAAAGCACAGTGGGGCAACTATAACTCACCATACTGGCTGCTCTTCTACATAAAGAATTGCAAGAGAGGAGCTGGCAGACTCCAAACTCAAAGAAAAGATAAAGAAATAAAGGCTAGTTGCCTGGCTTGACCACCTTATGTTGTTTATATGTGTTGACGTATTGCATTGCACCCCACAAAAATGCACATGCATTACATGTTAGTTGAAAAATCTAAAAAAATTGAACAAATATTTGAGAAAAACAAGTTGAAATACTTTGGGATTTGTTTTTTATATTAGGAACAGTGTATAAGTGTAACCCAGCTTGTGGATCCATCTTCCTCTCCCACCCACAATGCACCCGTCATGCTGTGCATCAAGCACCTGACAAGGGAGCTATGTTGTCAGAAGGACCCAGTGTGAAAACCTTGCTTAGCAGAGGTTACGCCTCCTGGCTGTCCCTCAGAATAAAATCCAGGGTACACACTCTCCTAGCACCCACCATAGTCCAAATTTAGGGTGACGCAACTGTTTACCAGACAAGATGGCTTTGGTTTCGCTTTGCTGGTTGGCATGGTGTTTCTGGGGGCCTGCTTGCACCCCATTCTGCACCAGCTCCCCTCCGTTCTGCGTGCTACTTTCCAAGGCAGGCACTTTAGGGCCATCTGGTGAAGGGAGAGATTGGAGCCTCTTGGCAGAAGGAAAGTTAACAAACAACCATAAAAGGATTTTCTAAATATGTCCACAATCCAATATAACCTTCGGTAATTTGATTTGTAGGAAATGGAGGGCAGCACATTCTGCACAGAGTGCTTATCTATAATTCATAATAATTACTGTAATGGGGAATCCATCGTAGAGTTGTAGGAGCACAAATTACACCCTGCAGGTTGAAGATCGCACTTTGAGCTGGAGTAGACCCTCATGCCCTCCTAGTCTAGCTGGGCTTTGTCTCGCATTTCTTAAATGTTCAGCATACAGAAGGCTTCTGTGGGCACCTGTTGAAAGCCCAAAACCGAGGAGTCTCTCCTTTGGAGGAGAGAGGCGCTGGCTGCTTCGCAGAGTAGCTCAAACCCCTCCTAGCCTACTTTTCTCTAGTATTTTGGGCTCTGGACAATCACAACAAAACAATTGAGCATATCGGCTTATTTCTTTGTGAAATTTGTGATCTAGTGTGAGGCCAGGAGCATTTCCTGTTCAGTGGAAAAGATGGGGCTTTTGCAGTTGCTCGAGCCACTGAGGTCCAGGTTTAATTGGGCTGAAGGCTACTGAGTAATTAGGGGCGGTGACCTCTGGGACAAAGACCGGAGGCATAAACAGATGTGTGAGGAGGAATTAAAAATAGAGACAGATGACCTTTAACCTTCATAGGGAATAGATATACAAAGGTTCTCTAAAAAGTTGGTGGAACAATGGAATTAAAAGATACATTATTTTGGTATAAAAGTATGAAATCCATGGATAAGAGCAATCCTCAAAAAGTTCAGGGAAAATCCATATTATGAAAAAATTATGCATGCATTTCAAAAACAATTTTGCAACAAAATAAACTTGTTGTTTTTCCACGTTTCCATGGCTTTTTGGTACCTCCCTGATTCCTTTACATAGTCCCCACCCCAAGTTGGAAAAACATATAAGGTGCTGGATATTTATCAAGAAAACTATGACAGGTTCTTTATTTTATTTGACTTTAAAAATTTTTTGGAATAACATGTTTTTAATTGACATTACTATCAAAAGCTGAATGACCTACTAAATAAAGAGTTCGACAAATAAAAAGTAAAAAGATCATAGTTGGGTGGGAAAATAGTCAAGGGCTATAAATAATAACCAAATGAGGGAGCCAGCATTGCCCAGTGGGTAAGGCTGCTGCCCGCAGCGCTGGTGTCTGGTCTGTATCCTGGCTGCTCCACTTCCATTCCAGCTCCCTGCTAATGGGCTGGGAAAGCAGTGGAATATGGTCCAAGACCTTGAGCACCTGCCACCCATGTGGGAGACCTGGAGGAAGCTCCTGGCTCCTGGCTTCAACCTGGCCCAGCACTGGCCATTATGGCTATTTAGGAAATGAACTAGCAAATGGAAGATCTCTCTCTCTCTCTCTCTCTCTCTGTCTCTGTCTCTTTCTCTCTCTCCTTCTCTTTGTCTCTGTAACTCTTTCAAAATAAATAAGTCAATCTTCAAAAAAATTCAAATTTGAAGATGTTCAACTTCACATGTATGAAGTTCACTTAACGATAGTCACCAAATCATAAAAACTACAGTAGTCTATAATTCGTCACAACAATTTGCTTGATGAAGATTTTTAAAACAAAGTTTGACAAAACACTATTTCAACAAGATTTTCAGAACTGGCGTCTATTCCCCAGGTGCCTCGCCGGCTCTCCCATTCCACCCCAAGAGAGCTCTTTGTAGCTGTAGCTTCCGATACTGACCCAAGCCTTTCGCAGTTGCTGCATTTGCCGTTGATACCTGTCCAGCAGCATTTGCTCTGGGTCTCCCTGGAAGACATTCGGAATCTGCCCCTACTTTATTTTTAGTGGCAGAGCGTGTCTGCTACTCAGCCGCTGGGGATGCTGGTCCTGGCTGCGAATTTGTTTGCTTTAAGTTGCAATGCTCTCGGCCCCCATGTGTTTTAGTTTTTGGAAGCAGCTGTGTATTGGTAAAGCTTCTGGCTGAATTACTGGACAAAGCCTGCATTATAAAAATCCTCAACTTGTTTGCTCTTCACTTCAAAAAGACTGTGGGCTGCCAGCTTGTCATACTCACATTACCCACATGCCTGCCCGAGCTGTCACCAGCAGGCGTAGAGCTCGTGGTCTCCAGTTTTTTTTTTCAATTGGTTGGCCTATAGCTAGCTATTTGGTTTGATACTGATCTGTCAAAGACAAACCATAAAGGGGCTGGCACAAGGGAGCTGGCAGCTATGGCCCTCCCATTAGAAAGGGTAGGGTTTGGAGAGGGGGATTTTTACTTTTTCCCCTGGTCAGCATCTTCAGAATGGTGCTGGGACTGGCCTGGAAGACTTGTGCTGCCTTTTGGAGAGCTGATTGCTTAGTCCCTGAACTCAGGTGTGTGTGCATGTATGTATATGTGTGTGTATCAGGTGCCCAAGGGCAGTAATGCAGGATATGGTAGGAAACACAAACATACTGTGGTTTGTAAACAGAATCCTATATACCAGGACAGCAAGAGCAGGAGGAAGTTCCAGTTGGTTGGTTGAAAGCACTGGAATTCCGTCAACGCCATGCAGTTGTTCAATGACTTAAATTACTGCTACCTCCTTGCTGTTCATTGGCCCTAAATTGATCCTCTGTTCTTCCAATCTTCAGGATGCTGTTCTGATTTTTATTATCATCTCAACACAATTGTCTTTTTTTTTTGATTTGTTCTCTATCTTGATCAACTTCTGGATAGCTAAAAAGATTAGTGACTCAAAGTTGCATTGCTCTGTGGTTGATTATTGGTACTTACATCAGATATCATGGATTCCGGTCTCCAGTGTTCAAGATAAATGATTAGTGACAAGAGAATTGGCCTCCTCAAGTTTTTGCAGAGTCTGGCTCTAACAAAAGAGATGTAAGGGCAGACTTGAGTAACAGAGCTCCAGGTTTAGTTTTCTGAAACTTCTCAGCATCAAAACCTTAGTTTAAGTCGTAGTCATATCGATGAGCTTGAAATGCAATCATAGAATTGATTTGAGCACTGCCAACAGGTGAGGTGCAAATCATCCACCTTTGGCCCTGATCTGGTCCACAGATAGGATTTTGTTTGGCCTGAACATCTATAGCCCACCAAATAGTTATTCTTTGTAGTTGACTTCATCTTCATCAAGAATTGGGAGAATTCACATAAAAATCTTGACTTCCAACTCCTCGGAAAACCACAGGTCTGGAAATCCTAGATTTACATTCTTGCCTGCAAAGCCTTATGTTGAATAGAGTACCTGCTGGCCATTTTGAATGGGGGCAAGTTCACCATTACAGTCACGGCATTAAGGCCAGTATCAATTGCAACTCATTCTATTTGTAACTTTGCTTTCTTAAAGGTTGCATCAGAAACCTTTAAACCTGTGCTCATGCCACCTTGTTTTTTTCCCCATCATAATTAACTGCGAGGCACATAAAAATGTTTGCGTGTGTGTTGCCTGCCTTCACCTCTTATGTAACTCACAGAAAGCACAGGTTAGAAGGTGACATCATCCTCTAATACAGAAACTCTGGGTAGCAGGGCATGTTGGATTTATTCTGTGTGGTTGGTTTTTGTGAAATTCTGCCATCTGAATCCTTGTGGTATCAGGACTAATGTCGAAGGCAGATGCAAAAGAGAGTCTTTATGATCTCTGTTGGATATAAGTGACTCAGGCTGGTAGTCAGTCACGCACGAGGGTTGGCAAGAGTTGGAGTGGTCATAGGACTGTGCAAAGCTTAAGTATGACCACCTGTGAATATTTTTGGGGAAAAATAAATCCTCATATGCTTCCGTATGTTGGAAATTACAAAAGAAACCCCAGGCTTGAACCCTACCTCCTTTAGAAACTACATTTAATACAGAGATGGGAGGGCACAGCACCGTGTGTCATCTTGGGTCTCAGTGGAACATAGGCTCCCAGCTGAGTTCTCTGTGTGTGCAGGTGGATGGAGGCGCATGGATGGAAGCTCCTACTGGGAACTCCTTCATTTTATTACCTGCCTCGCGGATTTGGGGCATCCTCTGCCCTTCTAGTGTGGAGACACATCAAGTGGAAGCTGCACGACATCTCCTCTGGGTGCCTGATATGTATTTCTAGATTAATTCATAGCACAATGTCTATTTGTTTGTTTTTAACAAGGAAATCAGTGGTAAAAAATAATCAGTTCCTAGCTTCGCAAAAGATCTGGTCCCCAGAAAGATATTGCCATTTGAAATTACTTAACATTTTTCCCCCAATACAAATGCTTAAGGCAAGAACTAGATTTTTATACCTAGCAAATAGCAATGTAAATGTCAAAGAACATATTCCAAAGCATTACACTTACAGCTCTTAAAATGGCATCTTAGAATGATATTAATCACTGTCAGTTTTGTGTACAACATTTCATCAATTAAATAGCAAGAGGACGTGTCTTTCATGGAAAGCAAATAACACATATGGATTTCCTCTTAGCAATTAGCTGAACATTCTGCATTTCCTTCTTGCTTGCAAAAAGGGTTTGGACTGGAACCATCAACATGTTTGTGCTCTTCACTGGTAAAGCAAAGCAGATGTGTAACAGCTTTCAGTAGAATCCAGATTCGTTTACGGAGTGTCTTGTGAAACGTCTTGATGTGGAAGCATTTCTGTGGCGTCAGATCTTTCAGAGTTGGATAGAGAGTGACATCCCATGAAGGCTGAGAAGTGCTTTTAACTCTGTTGTGTCTTGAGCTGAGGTTTTCAAAACTGTGTCACTCTGTGCAAGTAGAGGAGAGTTTCAGACTTTCAAGCCTAATGTGAAGAATTTGTTTCCAACAGGGACTAGTTTCAACGAGGTCTACAGATTTAGAAAATGAGGAGGCAATTTTACGCAGCCAAGACTGACGATAGAAACGCAGTTTACATAAATGGCAATGGATTAGCACTTAAACCACTCTCCATGTATGTTTAAACAATCTTCCATGACCCTCAAAAATCTCCTTTTATAAACTTCATCATTTATCTGGGATTAAAAGGGCAATGTTTTGACAACACTGTTGATTTACATGTAACTCATCATTTGTTTATCATTTATCTGAAATGATTAGTGCCTGGACTTCATATGCCTGGAATGTGTACTATACTTGTTTACATTTTTGGTCGATGATGCCCTTTTTAATGTACATTTTAGGGCTCAGGATATTTGGGTGACTTTGATGATCCTCATAGCAATCAGTCTCATCTAAGCCTGGAGGATGCTGATGATTTACAACTTTTCAGCACAGCTCAGTTTTTAGTGATAATCCATCAAGGTCCTTCTTGGTCTTCTCCGTCTCAGACTCACTCCAACAAGATGCCCTGGTCTCTGTGAATTGGCCCTCAGGGCTAAGGCGTATCCCAGAGAGTCAGCAATATAGCACTCAGCATAGGTATTCCCGACTGTGTAGATGTGAGTAAGTAACCATGTGGATAGCCATAGAACAAGAGAGTGTCTGTGTTGGGAAAAGACACACACACACATATTCCCACATTTATTCTAAGCAAGATAGAATTGGCATAGTCCAATACTGTCCATTTGTCTAAAATAGTTTTTGCATCATTTATATTTCCAACGATAGAATGTGACTGTTGTGGGGCTGGCGTTGTGGCTCAGCAGGTGACACTGGCATCCCTTGTGAGAGACATTTTCAGTCCCAGCTGCTCCGTTTCTAATTCAGCTCCCTGCTCATGTGCCTGGGAATGCAGAGGAAGATGGCCTGAGTGCTTGGGCCCTTGCCACCCATGTGGGAGACTTGGATGGTGGCTCTTGGTTTTGGTTTGACTAGACCCTGGCTATTGGGGCTATTTAGGGGGTGAGCTAATGACTGGAAGATTCTCTCTCTCTCTCTCTCTCTCTCTCTCTCTCTCTCTGTCACTCTGCCTTTCATATAAAGAAATCTCTTTTCAAAAAAGGGTATGCCTGTCGTCAGCTGTCTCCCCCTATCTAAAACTATCTGAAATTGAATTTGTAGCTTAAAACCAGAAAGATATCCAGAGTAAGCAAGTGAAAATAATTTCTATTGGTAGAACAATTTCAGTGATTTGGGTGGTAGGTGAACAATTGTACACTTTATAGATTGAAAGTTTATGAAATGAATAACTTCTATTTGTATTGAACAAAACGCCTTCAAGAACTGATGGCAATGAGAGAAGCATAATGAGCAGAAGAGCAGCTGCTCCTTGGGGGCTGCAGGTGCAGTAGATGTTCCGATGGCAGAGGTGTAGTAGATGTTCCGATGGCAGAGGCTGTAGGTGTGAAAGCCAGGCCAGGTGGAAGGGAGCAGGAGAAACAGCAGGGAGCGAGGACTGAGACAGTGGGAAGCAACATCCACGAGAGACAGAATTGGGGGTGAGAAATTGATGTCAGAAATAATTTTTAGGGGAAATTTTTGTGGTGTTTTGTGTAAATGCTTACATTGCTATTAAAGGTGATTCACAATTAAGATCTGAATAATACTTCAGGGCTTCTGCATTCAAACCGCTGTCTTATCGAATGCAGTGCTAAATAGAGACAGGTTCAAGTGAGATTTGGGTATGTTTGAACTACCTGTGGGGAAGTTCGCCTGGAATTTGTGTTCTAATCATTAGGCTTGAAGTAAGGTGAAGCGCACCTTTACTTTGATCATCTATGTTTTGAAATTATTTGGAAATGAATAACATGGAGTTTGGACTGCCTGGCTATTTCAATTGAAGAAACAGTCATGCGGCATTATGGAATTTCACAAAATGTGGATATATGGGTGTGCCTTGTATCGTGTGTGCTTCTGTCTATAGAATATCCACAGTAGGGAGAGATAGATGAGGAGATTTGGGAGAAATGAAGGTAAGTCCTGGAGCTCTAGAACTGGATTGAAAACCAGGAAGCACTGACAGATATCAGTAGTCACATACAATGTCTAGGCACAATTCTGAATCAACAGAAGGCAGTTAGATGACGGGTTAGCCAAAAGTATCTAGAGAAGAATAACTGATTGCATGACTCAGCCTCGTATCTCCTAAGAGAGCAAGCCTCTGGATGACCTCATCTCTTCTGGTAAGAAGCTCCTATGACATCAATAAGAAAACCATAAAGTAAGGCATAGCCAACAGCTGGGACCCGAGATCGTGACAGTGGAGAGTTGCTGCCAGGGAAGTGAAGGGAGAAAGGGGAGACAAGAGGAGACCAGAATTTCCTTGCATTATATGTAAGCCAAATCACTCGCTGTGTCATTCACGTGTGAGCAGGACACTCTTGGTTAAGGATTGCTTTCAGAGATAATGCTCTCAGATGAGACAAAGTTGAGGTAGCCCTGTGACGGCCACCCTTTCTTCTTCTTTTTTTAAAAAAATATTTATTTATTTTATTTGAAAGAGTTACACCAAGAGAGAAGGAGAGGCAGAGAGAGAGAGAGAGAGAGACAGAGAGAGACAGAGACAGAGACAGACAGGTCTTCCATCCGCTGGTTCACTCCCCAGATGGCTGCAATAGCTGGAAACCACACTGATCTGAAGCCAGGAGCTTCTTCTGGGTCTCCCACGTGGGTGCAGGGGCCCAACGACCCAGGCCATCTTCCACTGCTTTCCCAGGCCATGGCAGAGAGCTGGATTGGAAGTGGAGCAGCTGGTACCTGAACTGGTGCCCATAGTGGGATGCTCACACAGCAGGCAGCGGCTTTACCTGCTACACCACAGTGCTGGCCCCGGGCACTATTTCTTAACTGGGAAGATGGCAGCCAAGTGGGGCTTGCCAGGGAATAGGTCCCTGGGGGGAATCTGTTGCTATCAGTCTGCGTGCTGTGGCCTCCTGTTGTCTGGTTTGAGATGAATGGCTGAGGGGCAACAGAGGGAGTCTTAAAAAATTCCCTTGCGAACAAGTGGGATGAAAATTGGTTTTTAACAGCCTCAATGGACACCCATTTACTGAAGAAATTGAAGTTGTTCTTGGAAAAAGGGAAGAGGTCAGTGACAGGCATGCTTGGGCTCGCTCTGCGCCTTTGCCTTACCTCATTGGATGAGAACGAATCTCTGGGGACTTGGCTGCAACTGTGGGACTGGAATTAAGCAGGCTTTGAGCCCACGGGTCGGGGCCAGCTCTCCTAGAAACTGGAGGAATTAGTAGGATGTATTATGCCAGGGACTGGAGTAAAGGTCTCTAAAAGCCATTAGAAATGCCACTGGAATGGAACAAAGACAAATGGCCTCAGAGCAAGGAAATGCCACCAACTAAGTGAGAAGCTACAGGCAGTCAGGTCACTCACAGATTCAAATGTTGCACGGACTGCCACGGAGAAGAGCTGAGGTTCGAGATTTTAACTGTCAGCTATCAATCCACCAGAGGGAAACACTAACCCGGCAGCCTTCAGCTGAAAGCAATCGCTCTGCGATCCGTCCACCAGGGGGCAGTAGATTGAAGCGTGGTCCCTTTGAACTCGAAGCTGACTTGCTATTTCTAGGCCACCTCCTGGGTTTTATTTCCAAACCAGGTAGCCATCAGGGTTCTTTCTGGAGGAAAATGAGGCAACGCTGCTGAACTTTCGGGAATACAAGCTACCAAGGCCTAAACCTGAGCCGATGGCAAGGTGTGGGTGGCAAGCATGTGGGGATGCTTCAGTTTTGTGGGCTCTAACTCCCAACGAATGATGTCGCAGATGGGAAACGTTGAAGAAGCTAGGGACTGTGAGACGGGAGCCTTGCCTCTTTGTCTCTTTCAGGAGTGGCATGGTGGTCATAGGCAGATCTGCTTGCATTCTGTAGCTGCCTATCCCATGGTGCTTTGAAGACCTTGTGATGAAGGCTGCTGGGAAATTTGGGGTGAATGTAGCTAGGGGTGAGCGACAGCTCTACCTTTGCTTCAGCTGTTTTAGTAAGAGACTTCTAGTGGCTGGCAGCCCCTGGAGGAAAAGAACTAAGTGAATATAACTTGGAACTGATATCGCCAGAGACACAGATTCGGAAGGAAGCTGGGATCATAGCAGAAATGTGTCCAGTTTTGCTCCTGGACTTGCTATGAGAGCTTTGAAGGCCATGGTGTTTGCGGGGAGCCACACTCAGCCCGGGAAAGAAAGGGGAAGAGAACTGAGTGTGAGGTACTACAGGTGAGTAGGCGAGGCCCTGGGAGACCCACACTCACACCACTGTGAATCTTGGTGGAACCCTACCAAAAGACGACCAGACAGGTGCTGTCCTCAATGCACAGTAGCTAGTACTTACTTGTAGCTGTCACGTGTCAGGTACTGTTCTTAATGGTTACATGTAATAACTTACTTAATCTATACAGTGACCCTAGAGATGCGATCACTGCTGCATTCGGAGGTGGGGAAACTGAGGCACAGAATAGTTGATCTCCCGCAGCAGAACTGGGCAACTCAGCTTGAACTCAGAGTTCAGCTTTCAACTGTGTGATTCTACTCTACAGGTGAGGCAGGCACCATAGTCCATCAGTGTTTCAGTGGACAGGGTACTGGAGTTGACCACTGTGAGAAAGGCAGCTGTAAATTTTGGGGTGAGGGAAGTGTATGGAATAAGAAATTTAGGAAGTATCTTGTGTTGAATGCTATGTATTCCCTTTCATGCCATATCCATCCTTTGTTTTTAAGCTAATGGGACAAAGTTCTGTATTATCTTTGGAGACTTCTGGAATGGGAAGCTATTGTGTCTTTGAATATAGCAGTGTGTAGAGAGTGGCTCCTGCCAGTGACAGGTTAGATACAGGTGGTACCAGCTGGTGTCATTTGGGAGGCGTTTTATCATCAGGTATGCATGTGTTATTTTTTTTCCTGTCTTTTACATAAGGTCTTTTCCTCAATGTTATTGAAGTTCTTCACATTTGGAAACTCAGGATAATTAGGATGGCAACATGATGAGATGGCAACCCCTGGTGCAGAGGTTCTAAGCACAGGGGATGGAGTTAACCTGCTTTGTGTGTGTCTTAGGTCTTCTTTAGAGTTGTGAGTACTCACAAAATATCTCTGCATTTTCTGAGCCTTAGGATATCTTCTATAAAGGTGTGGGGATCTCTATTTAGTAGAGTTTTCTTTTTTTTTTTTGAGAGTGTTAAATGAGATTATGATTGTAAAGTGCTTGGTAAAATGCCTGATGAAGGCAGGATATAATGGGACTTATTATTAGCACTTCTATTTTTTGCTCACTAACGTCAGATTCAGCATGAATTACAGAACACATCAAGGGGGACTGCGTAGCCAGTAATCGCAGGGCTGTAGCTTACTGTTGCAGTCACTCACAGCTCTTAGCGGTGTTGGACACACTGACAGCCCTCTCTCTCTCTTTTTAAAATAAGTTGTGTACTTGGCTTGTGATATCCCTCCCTCCCAGCACCATTGTCTTCTCTGTCCTTTTTCCTGGTTCCTGTTCACTCTCCCATCCTTTGAAAATTGAAGGGTTCCAATGCCCAAGCTTTGGAACTGTTGTCTTTATCAGCACCATTCTCTCAGCATCTCTTTTAAATACTGCATTTACATTTCCTTTTTTTTTTTTAAAGATTTATTAAAGGAGAAGGAAAGGCAGTGAGAGAGAGAGAGAGAGAGAGAGAGAGAGAGAGAGAGAGGTCAGTCTTCCATCCACTGGTTCACTCCCCAGTTGGCTGCAATGGTAGGAGCTGAAGTGATCTGAAGCCAGAAGCCAGGAGCTTTTTCCGGGTCTTCCATGTGGGTACAGGGAACCCTCTTGGGTCCCTGCCACCTATGTGGAAGGCTTAGATGGAGGTCCAGGCTCCTGGTTTTGGCTTGGTCCAGCCCTGGCTCTTGTGGCCATTTGGAGAGTAAGCCAGTAAGATGGAAGATAGCTCTTTTTGTTTTTCCCTCTGTGTAACCATCTTCTACTGCTTTCCCAGGCCACAGCAGAGAGCTGGATTGGAAGTGGAACAGCTGGGACTTGAACCTGCACCCAAATGGGATGCTGGCACTGGAGGTGGTGGCTTTACCTGCTATGCCACGGTGCCGGCCCCTGCATTTACATTTTCTATTCCCAAACCTGTTTCTCCAGACCAGAACTCAGTTAGACTCATAGATTGAATTGTTTACTATCATCTTCACTTGAAAAGTCCAGTGGATACATCGAACAAAACATGTTAGAAACTGAAATCTAGTTTTCTCCTAAAACTTGCTCAGACCACATTCCTCCCTATCTTCAGTTCTAAAAAAAAAAAAACCAGAAAGCTTGAAATAATTTTTGGCTCCTCTTTTCCATCATGTAGGGAACTCTTGTTGACTCTTTCTTAAAAATATTTCCAGGGATGGGCATTTGGCACGGTGATTAAGATGCCAGTTAGAATGCCTGCATCTCATATTGGAGTGCCTGGCTTTGAGTCTTGGCTCTCCTCGATTCCAGCTCCCAGATAATACGTTCCCTGAGAGGCAGCAGTAAAGACTCAAGTGGTTGGGTCCCTGCCATCCACCTGGGAGACTGGGACTGAGGTCCCGGCTCCCTGGGTCAGCCTGGCCACTCGTGGAGTTTGGTGAGTGAAACAGAGTTTAAGAGCACTCTCTGGGCCGGCGCCATGGCTCACTAGGCTAATCCTCTGCCTTGCGGCGCTGGCACACCGGGTTCTAGTCATGGTCGGGGCGCTGGATTCTGTCCCGGTTGCCCCTCTTCCAGGCCAGCTCTCTGCTGTGGCCAGGGAGTGCAGTGGAGGATGGCCTGAGTACTTGGGCCCTGCACCCCATGGGAGACCAGGAGAAGCACCTGGCTCCTGCCATCGGATCAGCGCAGTGTGCCGGCCGCAGCGTGCTGGCCGTGGCAGCCATTGGAGGGTGAACCAATGGCAAAGGAAGACCTTTCTCTCTGTCTCTCTCTCTCACTGTCCACTCTGCCTGTCAAAAAAAAAAAAAAAATAATAATAATGGGCAGCACTCTCTGTCCTGGTTCTGCTTGGCAATGAATGAATTCATTCCAAATTATTTCCAGAATCTTACTACTTGTCCGCAGTCCTACAACTACCACCAGCTACTGCCCTCTTTTGTTTTCTTTTCCTGCATTTGCCCCCCAGCAGGCTTTGCTGTGCTCACCTCTGCCCCCTTCAGTGTAGTCACAGCACAGCTCTTTGTGCGACCAACTTGAAATACAGGTGTGAGCCTGTCACAGCTCTGTTCACATCCAGTGTCTCCCTTTTCACTCACACCAGAGCCAAACTTGTCAAAAATTGCCTAAATGATGCTGGCACTTTCTCTTCTACTTTTATGATTTCTCTCCATTGCTCGCTTTCTCTCTCCAGCCATACTGGCTTCCTTGCTTTTCTGTGAGGTGAGAGGCACACTTCTTTCTCAGGGCATTTGCCTTGTCTTTTCTCTCTGCTCCCAAATATTGGTAGAATTCATGTCACTTCAAAAGTCGCTGATTATCCTATTTGCAGCTGGAACTCTTCACACTTTTTCTTCCTACACCAAGTTACACTGGACTAAAAAATTTGACTGGGGGCTGGTATTCTGGTGCAGTGGGTAACACCAGCATCTCATCTAAATGCTGGTTCAAATCCCAGCTGCTCTACTTCTGATCCAGCTCTCTGCTAATGTGGCCTGGGAGAGCAGTGGAAGATGGCCCAAGTGCTTGGGCCCCTGCCACCTATGTGGAAGACCTAGATGGAGGTCCAGGCTCCTGGGTTTGGCCTGCTCCAGTCCTGGCTTTTGTGGCCATTTGGGGAGCAATCCAGTAAGATGGAAGATATCTCTCCCTCTGTGTAACTATGCCTTTTGAATATATAAAGATATATTTAAAAATTGCATTGTTTTCTGCAGAGCAATGATCTCTTATTAATATGCTCTGTGTTTTATTATTTGTTTTCTCTACTGTCTGCTTTCCCAATTTGAGTACTTGAGCTCTTTGGAGCAGCAATTTTGCTCTTGTGGCCACTGATGTCTTCTAAATAGGACCTGGTATTGGTCAATGATTAAAAATTGCCCCCAAGTGACATAATAAGTGTTCAATAAGCACTAGTTGAATGAATGAATGATTTCTCATTCTTTGTGAACTGGACATAGTGTTGTTGGCACCTCACTATATACCACTTCCTGCAGCCTTGGGAAGCTTTCATTAACAGATGTGAATGGAAATTTGCATTCAGGTATTTGCCATGTAGTCATTTGGCACCTTCAAACATAGATCTTGACTTCTGCCATGCTAAATGTTTAGGGAAATATTTCCTTCTTGGCTGTGGAGTTAGGGAAATCACCTTTGTTCTCACCCTCCACCCTTTGCCAAAAAATAATGGACAATACCTCAGCAAGGCTAAAAACTAAGGATCTATTTATTTCTCTTCTCCCTAATGCTTGCAATTATTTTCTTTCCATTCTCACTTGTGACCCCACTGGTATTGCAGACCACAGAACTCAATGCTAAAATGTTCTTGCTACTTGGAATTCAGGCAATAGCTGCCTTCACCACCTGCTCTTTTCTTGCTAACAATTGGAGGAGCTATTATATTACATGCACGGACTGTCGAATGAGCAAAAGGCCAGGTGTCACATTGAGTGACAGCCTTCCAGTTTGCAAAATCTGTGCCTCTATTCATTCAGTTGAGTGATTGGTTGTATGTCACTCCACCTCCAGAATACCTCCTCTCAGCTCCACGGTTTTGGCTGCATTCTGGAGTTGCTGGCTGCAGGGAGAGGAGGTTGCAAGGTAGAGAGCACCAACAGTGTGCAGTGCCTGTAAGCTGGGACACATCTCCTGCTGCAATATATATAGCTTTGGCTATCAATGATGATATTCCTCTCTTTTATAAGTGATGAGTAGCTCAATGTATGCATTTTATTCTTCCATAAAAAGAGAAGCAGACTCACGAAGTCTGTAAGAGTAGGATTCATCAAGTTTTAGGATTTGGACCTAGTCCCTGAAGAAATTCCTCTACTCACTTAGTTGAAATGATCAAACTATGGCAGTGCTAACCTGATTATATCTGTGGAGATCCTATTGTGTGTCTGATTTGGTGTCAGTTGATCTCATTTGATATTGCTGAGTGTCAAGGCAGTCACGTTGATGAGCTTGGAAATGAAGTGGTCTTGTTCATTGGCTACAGGTGATAGGCAATGGGCTGGTGTTTTTCTTAACAGCATTTAGAAGGGCTGTTTTTTGTCAACTGTTCTGTGATATTAAGGGAAAATATGTACACTGCCATGGATTCAGAGTGGTAGAATTCCTTTGATTAGTTCAACACTGTCTTAAATATTGGGATGACTTACCATTCTTCAAAGTCAGATCTGGAAGCAGGCAAAAAAGGGCTCTTTTTGCATGGAAGAGCTGGGTAGGACTCCAGGCAAGGTATGTTCTCCCAAATACCAGTCGTACCACCTTATGACGGTCTTGACACATAGGCTGGGATGGGGATTTGGTTCTGCTAACACATTGTTCTCAGGTGAGCATCAAAGTCCTGTTTTACAAAGCTGAATATGGCAGAGGCTGTTGTGCCTTTATTAAAATTCATTTTCTGCTCTTCTGGGAATATAACTAGACTGATATTCCAGAATCCTCTGGAAACACGAGCCTATGTGATGGAGTTTTGACCAGTGAAATTTGATGTGTGTTACTTCACTTCCAAAAGAAGTGGGTGCATCCTCTCTCTCTGCAGTCTGAGTGGAGTCATTGTGCAGACCTACCTAGAGGTGGATGGAGTCCCAGGGTAGAAAATTCTTGAATTCTTGAACAGAGATTGCTTGGGTAGAAACGCCTGATTGGAGTGTAGTTATGTATGCAGGGGTGTGTTAAGTCATTGTGATTTTGAAACTAACCTGTAAAAAATAGTAAATATTATGACCTTAATTAATCTTTCAGGCACAGGAAACTGAATGGGACCTGGAAAATTCTGGAGTGAATTGGACCACTTGGGGTGCTGTTGCAGAAATAGAGTAGGGACAGCTGATTCTAGAGTTGAGGCACTCAACTACAGAAATAGGAATATTTATGAAGGAATATTTATGATGATAGATATAAAGGAGAACCAAGGAAAGAGACCAAGATAAATTGAGTATTTTAAGCTGAGAGACTAGAATAGAGGTTACTTTAGACAGAGAGGGACTATCAGAGAGAAAGAACTGACCTGGGTAATGATCATGAAGGGGATGCAGTGGACACTGTTTGGCACAGGGTGGGGAGGGCAGGGTACTGTTTAGGTTAACAAGTCATAAATGTCTGCAAAGAATGTGATAGCAGTGGGAGATGAAAAGTGTGATGGCAGCATATGGGGATATTACTGTTAAGAGAGACACAGCAATCAGTAAAGAAGACAAAAACAACAACCTGAAAACAAAAGGAAAGAGGAATGTGGTGGCAATCTAGACAAGAGAATTTGCTACAATTTGTTGAACACTGACAAATGTTCAGGTTATTTAAAAATGATGAGGAATGACAAAGGGCCATTTGCTCAGCCTCTTCCAGGCCCCTTCCTGGGGGGCATCCCTCTGTATGGCTGTCGCGGAGCTCTACAAGTACATATTGCTGTAATATAATTTTAAAGGGAGAGACGTCAGGCTGTCCCAGTGTAAGCCTAGGGCAAAGGAAGTTTGGAAAGGCATAAGACACATTTTGAGTTTGGCATATGTTTCAACATCTGTCAGATATTTGTTGAGCATATTTATACACCGAGCATGGTATAAAGCAGATAGATAGTCCTGCCATTAGCCATCTCTGTCCTGAGGTGCCTGCAAACAAGAGTGCTGGGGACTCAGGGCTGGGATGAATGCAATTCTTTTACAGGCCTGCAGGATGGGTTGGAGAGAAGGTGATATCCAAGCAGAGTGAATTTCAAAAAGAAGGCACAGAATGAGCAGCGACAAACACGTGTGTGGACCTGGGAGATATGAGGAGTGGCTGAGGTGCTTGGGTTTTTGGGGTGTCCATCTGGGAAGGCAAGGCCTTTACGACTTGTTTTGTAACAGTGCAGTTCCACTGAGGATTTTCAACTAAGTAGATACATAGATGGGTCTGGGCTTTGGAAATGGTTAGCCTTGGAGAGGATGGATTCACGGTAGAAGAAACTGGAAACCCAGAAGCCATTAAAGGAGTTAAGCAACTGTCATGTAAGAGGTAATGAGTCTCATTAAATGGGGTGGTCAGCATGGGAAGGAGGGAACAGATCTGAAGATGTTTTACAGTTGGAATTGGTAAAATTTTGTGATAGGTTTGTTGTGGAAATGAATGGAAGATTGTTATAAAAATTTTATTTATTTATTTGAGAGATGGAGTTACAGACAGAGAGAGAAATAGAGAAAGAGAGAGAAAGGTCTTTCATTGGCTGGTTTACTCCCCAAATGGCTGCAATGGCTGGAACTGGGCCAATCTGAAGCCAAGAGCCAGGAGCTTCTTCCAGGTCTCCCATGTGGGTGCAGGGGCCCAAGGACTTGGGCCATCTTCCACTGCTGTCCCAAGCCATTAGCAGGGAGCTGAATCAGAAGAGGAGCAGCTGGGACATGAACCAGTGCCCATATGGGATGCTGGCACCTCGGTGGAAGCTTAACCTACTATGCCACAGTACTGGCCCTAAGTGGAAGATTTAAGAATACTCAACAGTGCTGCCTACGATTGAGGATGCCATTATAGATGTTGGTAGGAAGACTCAGTATTATACAAAGTCTTCAAAAAGTTCATGAAAAATGCATGTTATGATAAAACTATGCATGAATTTCATAAATTTTGCATAAAAGTAAACATATCTTTTAATTCAACTTTCTACCTATTCTACTATTGATTATTCTTAAATGTTGAAACAGGAAGAATTTGGGGGACAAGTACCATCAAAAGCAATACCTTAGAAATAGCTCACTTGGATGGGGTGAGGGGAGGAATTGGAAAGGATTAATCATCACTGTGGGATTAAACTGCTGCTTGTGGGGGTACCCCAAAGTGGATTGCCAGTTCAAGCCTTGGTTGCTCTGCTTCTGATTCAACTCCCTGCTAACGCACCTGGGAAGGCAATGAACATTCAACTTTCCACCAACTTCTTCAAGTATACTGTGTATATAGATTATTAATGAGTACATGCAGTCGTGGGGGAAAATGTGCTTTCACCCCCAGGAAATATCCAAAATCCAGCTATTCCTTATCACTTCTTCCTCTACAATTCTATACCAAGCTGTCACCTCTCTTGCCTACATTATTATGTAACTCTCTAGTTTCCTTGCTTCTGCCTCGACCTTCTGTAGTTTGTTCTTGATGCCCAAGCCCAAAATTTCCTACTTTTTATTTTTTAAGGATTTTATTTATTTATTTGAGAAGTAGAGTTACAGACAGTGAGAGGAAGAGACAGAGAGGAAGGTCTTCCTTCCGTTGGTTCACTCCCCAAATAGCCGCAATGGCTGGAGCTGCCCTGATCCGAAGCCAGGAGCCAGGAGCTTCTTCCTGGTCTCCCACGTGGGTGCAGGGGCCCAAGGACTTGGGCCATCTTCTACTGCTTTCCCAGGCCATAGCAGAGGGATGGATTGGAAGTGGAGCAGCTGGGACTAGAAATGGCACCCATATGGGGATCCCGGCACTGCAGGCGGAGGACTAACCTATGGCCCCATGGCACTGGCCCCCCAAAATTTCCTACTAAAACCTAAGGATAAGCCTCTGATTTCTCAGTGTCTTTCAATATCTTTCCACTTTTCTCAGGGTAAAGCTAAAATTCTCACCAGATCTTTAAGGGACTACTCAATCTATTATCCCCTCTGTTTCTTACCTCCTCACCCCACGCAGTCACATTGTTTGCCATTTGTCTTCTGCTCTAGCTTCCTTGGTTTCTTTGTTTTCCATAACACACTAACCTCAGACCCTTTGCACTTGCTTTAGTAGATGCTCTGTTTTGGATATTTGCATAGCTCACATTTTTCTGGTCTTCATGCAAATGTCATATTTGAGCAGCCTCTTTGGGAGAGGTCTTTCTTCTTTACCCCGGCTATCTGAACGTAAGCATAAAATGTAAGCACACTCCATCTCCTTCCTCCTTCAGGCTTAATTTTGATATCTACCACTTTTCATTATCCTACCTACTTACTTTTTATTTACTTATTTACTTTTTTAATTTACTTTATTTACTTATCTACTGTTTATCTCCCTCATTAGAATGCAAGTATCTGAGGGAATAATTAAAATTATTTATTTATTTTTAAAGATTCATTTATTTATTTGTAACGGATGGTGATGGAGGGAAGGAGGGAGGGAGGGAGAGAGATCTTCCACTTAAAAATTTATTTAAGTTATACAAGTTTCATGTATTTCATCTAGACAGATTTAGGAATGTAGTGATAATTTCCACCCCGCCCTTCTTCCTGCCCTCCAACCATTCTTCCTCCTCCCTCTTCTATTCCCACTCTTAATTTTTTTAAAGATCTATGTTCAGTTTACTTAATGATAGTTAAGTTTACCCTACACTAGGTAAAAGAATTCAACTAGTAGTATGTAGGGAAAAAAACCACTATTCCTCAACAGAAGAGACAATACAAGAGCTGTAAACAATCATTATATCTCAAAATGTCCATTTCACTCCAATACATTAAATTCTAGGTACTCTATTAGTTACTTCCGAACAGGGAAACCATATGGTAACTGTCTTTTGGGAACTGGCTTATTTCACTAAGTATAATGTTTTTCAGTTGTGTTCATCTAGTTGCAAAATACAGGGTTTTATCTTTATTTCAGCTGAGTAGTACTCCTTACTGTATACACATCATAGTCAACAGCTGATGGACATCTGGGTTGATTCCATATCTGGCTATTGTGAATTGTGCTGCAATGAACATGTGGTACAGATAGCTATTTCATATGCTGATTTCTTTTAGTTTGGGAAAATTCCTAGGAGTGGGATGGTTGGATCATATGGTAGGTCTATATTAAGACTTCTGATGTATTTCCATACTGTCTTCCACAGTTGCTGGACCAGTTTACATTCCCACCAACAGAGGATTAGGGTGCCTTTTCCCATACATCCTCGCCAGCATTTGTTTATTGATTTCTGTATGACAGCCATTCTAACTAGAGTGGGGTGAAACGTCACTGTGGTTTTGATTTGCATTTCCCTGATGGCTAGTGATCTTGAACATTTTTTCAAGTGTCTGTTGGCCATTTGAATTTCCTCTCTTGAAAAATGCCTGTTCAAGTCCTTTGCTCATTTCTTAATTGGATTGTTTGTTTTGTTGTTGTTTAATTTCTTGAGCTCTTTATAGATCCTGGATGCTAACCCTTTATCAGTTGCATAGTTGGCAAATATTTTCTCCCATTCTATCAGTTGCCTCTTCTCTTTGCTGCATGTTTCTTTTGCAGTGCAGAAGCTTCTCATCTTGATGTAATCCCATTTGTCAATTTTGGCTTTGATTGCCTGTGCTTCTGGGGTCTTTTCCAAGAAATCTTTCTCTATGCCAATGTCTTACAGAGTTTCCCCAATGTTATCTAGAATTGAAGGTATCAAGTCGTGGATTTAGGTCTTTGATCCATTTTGAGTGTAATTTTTTGTAAGGTGTAAAGTAGGGCTCTTGCTTCATATTTCTGCATACAGATATCCAGTTTTCCCAGCACCATTTGTTGAAGAGACTCTCCTTGCTCCAGAGATTGATTTTAGCTCCTTTGTCAAAGATAATTAGTAGCGTGGATTGATTTATGGATTTTCTATTCTGTTCTATTGGTCTACATGTCTGTTTTTGTGCCAGTACCAGGTTGGATTGATTATAACTGCCCTGTAGTATGTCTTTAAATCTAGTATTGTGTTGCCTCCTTCTTTGTTTTTGTTGTATAAGATTGCTTTAACTATTTGGGGTCTCTTGTGTTTCCATATGAATTTTAGCATTATTTTTTTTCTAAATCTGAGAAGAATGTTGCTGGTATTTTGATTGGGATCACACTGAATCTGTAAATTGCTTTCGGTAGTATAGACATTTTGATGATATTGATTATTACAATCCACGAACATGGAAGATTTTTCCATTTTTAAAATATCTTCTTGTATTTCTGTCTTTAATAGTTTGTAATTATCATTGTAGATATCTTTGACATCCTTGGTTAAATTTATTCCAAGGTATTAAAATTTTTTATACTTATTATGAATGGGATTGATCTTAGAAGTTCTTTCTCAGCCATGGCATTGTCTGTGTATACAAAGGCTATTGATTTTCATGTGCTGATTTTATATCCTGCCACTTCACCAAACTCTTTGATAAGTTCACATAGTCTCTCAGTGGAGTCTTTTGGATTCCCCTATATATGGAACCATGCTATCTGCAAACAGGGATTGTTTGACTTCCTCTTCCAATTTGTATCCCTTTGAATCCCATTTCTTGCCTAATGGCTCTGGCTAAAACTTCCAGGACTATATTAAATAGCAATGATGAGAGTGGGCATCCTTGTCTGGCTCCACATCTTAGAGGGAATGCTTCCAGCTTTTTACTATTCAATAGGATGCTGGACATGGGCTTGTCATAAGTTGTCTTGATTGTGTTGAGGAATGTTCCTTCTATACCCAATTTGCTTAAGGTTTTTTTTTATCATGAAAAGATTCTGTATTTTATCAAATGCTTTTGCAGCATCTATTGAGATAACCATATGGTTTTTGCTCTTCAGTTTGTTAATAGGATGTATTACATTTGTTGATTTGCTGTTGTTGAACCATCCCTGCATACCTGGGATTAATTCCACTTGCTCTGGGTGGATGATCTTTCTGATGTGTTTTTTGGTTCAATTAGCTAATATTTTGTTGAGGATTTTTGCATCTATGTTCATCAAGGATATTGGTCTATAGTTCTCTTTCTCTGTTGCATCTTTTTCTGGTTTAAGAATTAAGGTGATGTAAGCTGGCTCCGCGGCTTACTAGGCTAATCCTCCACCTTGCGGTGCCAGCACACCGGGTTCTAGTCCTGGTTGGGGCGCCGGATTCTGTCCCGGTTGCCCCTCTTCCAGGTCAGCTCTCTGCTGTGGCCAGGGAATGCAGTGGAGGATGGCCCAAGTGCTTGGGCCCTGCACCCCATGGGAGACCAGGATAAGTACAAGTACCTGGCTCCTGCCATTGGATCAGCGTGGTGCACCGGCCGCAGCGCGCCGGCCGCGGCGGCCATTGGAGGGTGAACCAACGGCAAAGGAAGACCTTTCTCTCTGTCTCTCTCTCTCACTGTCCACTCTGCCGGTCAAAAAAAAAAAAAATTAAGGTGATGTAGGCTTCACGGAAGGAGTTTGGGAGGATTCTCTCCCTTTCAATTGTTTTGAATAGCTTGAGAAGAATTGGAATTAGTTCTTCTTTAAATGTCTGCTAGAATTTAGCAGTGAAGCTGTTCAGTCCTGGACTTTTTTTTTTGTTGAGATGGTCTTTATTACTGATTCAATCTCAATCTTGATTATTTGTCTGTTTAGGTTTTCTATGTCTTCATGACTCAATTTTGGTAGATTGTATGTGTCCAGAAATCTATCCATTTCTTCTAGATTTCCCAGTTTGTTGGCATACAGTTCTTTTCATAGAAGGAAAGAAATAAATAAAATCAGAGAAGAAATAAATATAACTGAAACCCAAAAAACAATACAAAAGATCTAAAATGAAGAGCGCTTTCTTCAAAAAAATAAACAGAATTGATACACCACTGGTCCAACTGACCAAAAAAAGAGGGAGAAGATCCAAATCAATAAAATCAGAGATGAAAAAGGAAATGTAATAACAGATACCATAGAAATAAAAGGAATCATCAGTAAATACTACAAAAAGAGCTCTGTCATTGATTCACTCCCCAAATATCTGCAATGGCCAGCAATAAGCCAGGCAGAAATCAGAAGTGAAGAACTCCATCCAAGTATTCCATGTGGATGGCAGGAACTCCAAGTCCCTGGACCATTATTGCTTCCTTGGGGCATTGGCAGGAAGATCATTCAGAAGAGTGGCATAGCCAGAACTCAAATCAAATGCTGTGATATGTGATGTCCCAAAAGGCATTTTAACTCACTGCACCACAATACTGTATCAAAGAGTGCTTATCATATGGTCTTTGCTCAATATTTTTGAGTGAATAAAATTTTCAGGGAAATATGATTTATAATGAAAAGGCTAAAACTGGGGAAGTTACTTTCATAAGAACATAAAACATTGTGAGGTATTCCCAGATCTCCATCAGTAATTCTATTCATTATCACTTTTCTAAAATGCTTTAAATAATACTTAAAAATACATTACCTAGGAAACAGGCATTTAGCCTAGCAGTTAGCATATCTGCATTCCATATTGGTATACTTGAGCTTGAGTCCTGGCCTCAGCTCTTGTCTCCAGCTTTCTAGTAAGTGGAAATGCTGGGATGCAGTCTTGAGGACTCAAGCAATTGAGTTCCTGTCACCCATGTGGGAGTCCTATATTTCATTTCTGAGCTTCTAGTTTTGGCCCTGACTCAGTTCCTAGTTTTGGCTCTGAGCAAATCCCAGCTGCTTCAGGTGTGTAAGAAGTGCAAAAGTGGAAGGGACCTCTCTCTGTGTCTGTGTTTGTCTCTCTCTGTCTTCCTGTCTCTCAAATAAATAGGAGAGGTTTTAAAAAAAAATTACCTTAATATTAAGGTAATCACAAATATATCGTGCAATTATTGTTGTTTCTTAAATGCTGAAACCAGAAGAAATTGGGGGACCTATAATATCAAAAGCAATAGCTTAGAAGCAGGTCACTTGGATGAGGTGACTGGTAGACTCAGAAGGGATTAATTGGGGCCATCATGGTGGGATTAAACTGCTGCTTGTAACATGGGCATCCCATTTAGGATTGCCAGTTCAAGTCTTGGTTGCTCTGCTTCTGATTCAACTTTCTGCTAATGCATCTGGGAAGGCAGTGAAGAATGGCCAAAGTACTTGTGCCCCTGCCACCCCCATGGGAAACCAGAAAGGAGTTCCTGGTTCCTGGTGTTGGCCTGGCCCAGCCATTCAAGCCATCTGGCGAATGAACCAGCAGATGGAAGGTCTATTTCTTTTACTCTCCTTCTTTCTTTGTAACTGACTTTCAAATAAAAATGACTAGGTCTTAAAAACAAACCAGAATCAGTCATGTCATCTCTGGGGTTCCACATATACCTTAGGGAGAAGGTTGGATGCAAAGGTTAGTGAGAGGTTGCAGCTCTTGTATTTATACTTCCATGGCACAGTAAGAAGGAATTCTGTCTTTCTCCACTCTAATTCATTATTTTGGAAATCACATGACAACACACATCATTCCTTTCCCAGAGTCCCTGTACAATTTACCAATGATATAACTTGAGCTCCAAGTTTTGGAAATATGTGTCTTATACAATGAATAAAGTATAAGTGGGGAAGATTATAATTGTCTATCTTCTGAACTGAGGAACTCTAACAGTGAGTAAAGTGAAGATAATAAAGTCAGTTGCATGAATCACATGATTGATTTATCAATTTGTCAACATTGATTGAATTTTCCTTTGTGCTAGACATGGTTCTGGATGATAGTGATGCAAGATTAATAAAAAATGTTCATTGCACATAAAATTCACCTTGTAATGGAAGAAACAGCATGTAAATGAATGATGACTTTGTTGTATCAAATTATTCCAGTAACGTTGTGCAAAAGAAGCTGTGGAGGGCATAGAGAAGAGAATGTCCAATCCCAGGAGCACATTTGTTTGCAGGATCTGAGTTGCAACTGAGGAATCAGAATGTGAACAGAAAAAGTAGCGTTCATGCTTCATGCACATATATAGGCTTAGGATATTACAAAATAAAACAACACAGATATGGGACTGCTAAGTCTACACTATTTTTTAAAACATTTTTCCCTTTAATTGGTGAGGCTCTCTCTCACACACACAGATGCACACGCACACACACACACAGAATGAGAGAGTGTTCCTGTTTGCTATTTCACTCTCCAAATGCCTGCAAAAGCTGGGGTTGAGTGGGACCCAAAGCTTGGAGCTGGAAATTCAATGCAGGACTGTCACAGGGGTTCAGGAACCCAACCATTTTATCCCTAACCTGTTGCCTCCAAGGGTGTGCAGTAGGAAGGAACTGGAATCCAGAGCAGAGCCAGGTATTCAACTTAGGCCCTCCAAGATGTGGCGTGGGCATCTTAGCCACTGCTTTAACAGTTAGGTAGAAAGCATGCTGTGATACGATCTTTCATTGATGAAGTTGCCAGCTGAATTCATGAATGTTACAGCATCTTTGTAGAAGACTGTGTGAGTTTAGCAGTTAAACACTCGAATCAGAGGTTCAGAATAGAGTCAGAACTAGAAAGCAGTATTTTGATAATAGTAATTTTTTTTTTTTTTTTGGCCAGGCAGAGTTAGACAGTGAGAGAGAGAAACAGAGAGAGAGAGTTGTAGACAGTGAGAGAGAGACAGAGAGAAAGGTCTTCCTTCTGTTGGTTCACTCCCCTCATGGCCGCCACAGCCGGCGCGCTGTACCAATCTGAAGTCGAAAGCCTAGGGACCCAAGCACTTGGGCCATCCTCCACTGCCCTCCCGGGCCACAGCAGAGAGCTGAACTGGAAGAGGAGCAACCGGTACTAGTACCCGGTGCCCCAACAGGTACTAGAACCCCGGGGTGCTGGCGCCACAGGCAGAGGATTAGCCAAGTGAGGCATGGCACCGGCCTTGATAATAGTAATTTATGGTGATAGCTAAAGCTATGAAAGTGAATAAGATGACTCAGAATAGAGCAAGAAGAGAGTGAAAATAACATAATGAAAGGAAGGCTGGAGGAAGAGAAGCCTGGGACAGGAAGGATGGAAGACTATCCAGGGAGTCTGGAGTAAACCAGAAAACCCATTTTAAATGAAAGAAGGGAAAAATTTCGGAAGGAATTTCTGAATCCTGGCAATGCATCAGATGGAATCACTGAAGTTAGGTAATAATAAATAATAAATAAAAGGAAGCAATACAACCATTTCCTTAATCGATGAGTGGACTGAAAGTTTTCAAATGGCTTCTTCATTCCTCTTTAGAGGATTTTTTGCACCTACAAAAAAGTAATTCAAGAACAGGAAAAAAATGCATCAGATAATAAAGTTTTCAGCATAGGCTTTCCTTGTGTCAGCGCATTACTTGGTTTTTATTAGTCCAATAAAGCTATGGCCTTTAAAAAAATAATTCAAGTTTGGCTAAAGTGCTCGTGATATCTGGATCTTCAAAACTATTCTCTAAGCCCATAAGGAGGGTAGAGCATGGATCTGATTTTTATCAGAGCCACCTTTTCCTCCAGGTCAATTCTGGTGTTGCCTGCTTCTTTCCTAATATTTCCTATAGAGTTTTTCTGTGGTTTTCAAAATCCCACTGACATATTTTGGTTGTGCCCAGTGTTGAGAGTTCAGAGGTTTCTGGAAAAGCAGATCACAGAGCCTCATCAGAGGCAGATGGTGGCATTTCTGCCTATGTGGCACATCTATTCCTTAATGAGTTTGGGGGCCATGCCGCACACTAGATGGGAGAACTGGCTCTAAGGAGTTCAAGGATGCTGGCGGGCTGCAACATGATTGCTGGCTGGAAGAAATGTGGATGAGTTGGTCTATGTGTAATCCTTCTGTGGCTTCCTGTGTGACACACTGTAATGAAAACATTACCGCAAATTATAAGAATTGTCAAAATAGGCTACCAGAAGACATTTTTGCTGTGGAGTTTGCTAACCAAAAATGCGTAGTGCTTTGAATTATACCTACAAGGTTTCGTTCTCTTAGTGGATGCATACAGGAGCTGAGCAGTTAGCAGGTGGAAAGAATGTTAGACCCTCTTTGAAGTCAATGGATTGGGAATCTAAAGGATGGTTGTTTTGAGAATTAGGATATAACATAGATTGAAAGTGAAGTTTTACTCATGTGCTAAACATTACATGTGCTTTTGAATGGCACTCATGTCATTTGAGGATTGAAGAGAAATACCTTTTTCCAAACTTACCATTTTTTTTTAAAAAAAGAACGTTTTAGGATATTGATGTAACAGCTGAACAGAAGCAGATAGACTCTTTCTAAGAAACTGTTCAAGCATTTAGATTCTTCCAGGGAATGCATATACTGATCATTTGCTTGGGCCATGTTATATAGCATTATGTTCTTTGAGATATTTGGTCTTACGAAATTCATTATTGGAACCACAGTGTTGGAGTATTAATAGACATTCTGCTAGGTGCTTTTCAAAGGCATTCTTACTTAAATATTCCAAGAGCTCTAGAGACATGTGATTCCCCCATTTTACAGACCCAGAGTCAGGCACTCATGAGAGCATGGAGGCAGTGTCCTGATTCAAACCCAGGACCCACGGCCTTACTACTTGCCTAGTTTTCATCCACTTATCTATACTTTGTAATGTGTTACTATTCCCATGATCCTCTTTGAGGCTCACAGCACTGTGTAGCAAGCAAGTGAGAACAGCTACTCCAAGTTTGAAGATGATGATCATAGATTAGAACTTAGCAAGTTCTCATAAGAAAATCTATGACAGGATGGATGAAATTCCACATTTCTCAATTCTATTAACTGACAGTCAACTCAGTTATTTTAGAAAGACTGGAATTTTTCCCAAGAAAAAAATAATAAAATGTCCTATATAAATAATAAATAATGGAATGTCTCTATTTAATAGCAACATTTTCATTAAAGACAAAGAAATATGTATAGAAGTTAGCTGTTCTTTGATGCATTAATTCAATAAATATCTGGAAGACAGTATTAAAGACTAGATATATGGATTTAGAAGTAGGTACTTGGTTTATAGCTAGGACCTGAGTAAAAAGGAATGGTATTTTCCAGGCAGAAGTCTTGTGGAAGGATCATGCCGCTGTTGATAAGAAAAGGAAGCAAACCTATGGTGCTGTGATTAAGAATTTGAAATTGTTGCAGCCTAGTGCTATCATCTAAATGGCTCCTGATGCCTGTAAGTCCATGTCAGTGGAACACATCCTGATGCAGCCTCTGTATGACCAGAGCCATAGGCAAAGGTGGCCGAAGCGAACCCAGAACCCGCCCCTGCTTTCCAAGAAAGGTCTTTTAAATAAGGAGTAGGCAATACAGCAATAAGATGTCAGAGGGACTGCAGGAAATGAACAAGATACTCTGGGGTTCCAGGAAGCGCAGGTGCACACTTGGCTGATGGCAATCCAGGACATCTGTAGGGGTACATTTTGTAGACTGAGTAGATTGAGACAGTTGTGTGGGTGAGGACAGAGGGAAAAACAGAGCAACTGTCAATAATCAACTTGAAAAAGAGACCAGCAGCAAGTTTGCATTCTATATTTTACTCAAATGTCGTAAAGCTACAACTATGGTTCTATGCAAAGAGAAACATGCAAAATACTCTTAATTGTTTCTAACCTATTATATTGGGAATTTTCTTCCAGGGAGCTTAAAGAACTGTGTAATCAAAGTGATCTAAATAATTGGAATGTGCTTTGCAGCAAGTTGGAACGAAAAATAAAAATAAAAAATATAATTTTTTTAAAAGTAATTTTACTTTTAAGAAAAAGTTACTGACATGAAAAACAGAGTCAGTCCCAACTGTGGAGTTTCTTCTGCTTCTCTACTTCTTGGTAAAAAAGGGCAAAAGTTACACAAGCTTCATTCTGGAACTAAGAAGTGAGCAGGTGCTGATGAAGTGGGTAGACATAGTTTTATAGTATAGTTAGTATAGTTTTATAGTATAGTTAGAATCTGCAGGGCTGGCGCCGTGGCTCACTAGGCTAATCCTCCGCCTGCGGCGCTGGTACCCTGGGTTCTAGTCCCAGTTGGGGCACCAGATTCTGTCCCGGTTGCTCCTCTTCCAGTCCAGCTCTCTGCTGTGGCCTGGGAGTGCAGTGGAGGATGGCCCAGGTCCTTGGGCCCTGCACCCGCATGGGAGACCAGGAGGAAGCACCTGGCTCCTGGCTTCAGATTGGCACAGCGCGCCAGCTGTAGTTGCCATTTGGGGAGTAAACCAATGGAAAAAGGAAGACCTTTCTCTCTATCTCTCTCCCTCTCACTAACTCTGCCTGTCCAAAAAAAAAAAAAAAAAAAAAAAAAATCTACAGTACAGATTTTTGTAACAATTTATTTTTTAAAAAGATTTGTTAATATATTTATTTGAAAGGCAAGTTACAGAGAGGAAGAGAGAGAGAGAAAGAGAGAGAGAGGTCTTCCATCCGCTGGTTCCTTCCCCAATTGTCTGCAATGGCCAGAGCTGCACCAATCCAAAGTCAGGAGCCAGGAGCTTCTTCCAGGTCTCCCACACAGGTGCAGAGACCCAAGCACTTGGGCCATCTTCCACTGCTTTCTCAGGCCATAGCAGAGAGATGGATCAGAAGTGGAGCAGTTGGGACTGGAACGAGTGCCCATATGGGATGCTGGTGTTGCAGGCAGTAGCTTTACCCGCTAAGCCACAGCGCTGGCCCCCAAAATTCCTTCTTAAATACAGCTGTGCTTACAAAACTTCCCTGCTTTTCACAAACTTCCAAAAGCTAATTTACACCTGACAAAAATCTCTCAGTTTAACATGCCAGATTCTCTGAGACTCTTTAGGACGCTTTGAATACACGCATTTGCCAAGTGAATGGAAGTACAAGAAGGTCCCTGTACTGAACACAGCCTATGGAACACACATGGATGGCAACTCCCTAGATCCTACCAGCTTGAGGAGCTAAGAGTTGGCGAACTCAGGCCTTGGCTAACAGAGACGCTCCCTTGTCTCAGGGTAGAAGGCATCACTTCCCAGGAATTCTTGCCCAGAGGGTTCAGATGGTTAGCACCTAATTATATTTGAGGTAATAAAGGCATCATCTGGATTCAGAATGAGGGGAATCGGGGGAGGAATCTGCAAAAAGGAAAATCGCAATGTGAGACTTGCCAGGTTGTTTTTATGCAGCTTTGTCCGGCTGGTTGAGGGGATGCTGGAAACCGTTTTTAATGAATCCACACTTCAACTCCTGAGGAGGACGGGTGGAATTTTCTTTCGAGTGAAGATGCTGTTTTAATCACAGGATGGAGATTCTCCTAATCTGGTTTCTGTTGATCTGATCACAGGGATTTAGTCAGAGCTGAGAAGGAACTGATTCACTCATGGTAGCAGAGTACTCAGAAAGCCCTGTGTTTAAATGGTTTGAGATGAAGAGAATGATTCAAATAACATTCTGGACTTTTCCCTCCTTCCAACATTGAGTTCCTTGTTTGCATTAAAAAATCTGACTTTATTATTTTGAGAAGTTGTAGATGCTTAGTAAAACTGAACTGTAAGTAGACAGAGTTCCCGTACACCTCTGCCCCGACGTGCATTGCCTTCCCCACTGCCAACAGCACAGTGCTACAGCGGGACTCCCCCTGTGATTGCTGCACCCACACTGATGTGTCATGGTCGCCCATGAGGGTTCACTCTTGGTGTTGTGCCTTACATTGTTTCTGACAGATGTATAATGACAGGTGTCCATCAGTATTGTACAGGGTGCTTTCACCGCCCCCAGAATCCTCTGCCAAGCACCCCAGAACCCACTATCTCTATAGTTCTGCTTTCCCAGGAGTGCATGCCTTAGAATCAAAGCACACAGCCTACTTGAATTGCCTTCTTTCACGTAGTAATATGCACTCACGATTCCTCCGTGTCTTTTGGTGACTTTGTAGCTCCTTCCTTCCTTCCTTCCTTCCTTCCTTCCTTCCTTCCTTCCTTCCTCTCTCTCTCTCTCTCTCTCTCTCTCTCTCTTTCATTAAAAAAAGCCCTACATTTATTTGAGGGAGAGGGGAGACACAGAAACTGTGCACAGAATCTGCTGTGGGTTCATTCCCTAAATGCCACACCCACAGTGGTGGGTGTGGAGGCATTTGGTAGAGTCCCCTAAGATAAAAGGGATATAAACTCCTTCACTCCACCCAGAGATGCAAATCACCTACTTGAGAAAGCCTCCTGGAGCATAAAAATGCACCCTAACTGAGAGTACTTCAGTTAATGCTTCTTGCCTTGTAGTCCATATTGCAATGGACACCTCTGGCTGCACTGCCCACTACCCCCTCGAAGCATATAGCACCTGTTATCAAGTGTACCCCACAGATGACAGTCCATGTTGCAGCAGTGTCAGTCCCTACCTGAACTGCCTGCTCACTGCTTCTTTGCGGTGTATTCAATATATATGGCTTGGTTTTCTAGAGCTAGATGTTTGTCCAATACATCTAGCTCTGGTAAATTATCTTTTTTACTCACAATTCAGTCCTCAATTGCCTGGGTACAGTTGAAGCTGGGAACCAAAAACTCAATTCAGGCCTCCCAGGTTGGTGGCAGGAGCACAGTATCTTGAGCCATCAGCATTGCCTCCCAGGGTCTGCATAAGCAGGAAGCAGAGCCAGGCTAACCTCTTTTACTTTTAATGTTACTATTGCATTGTCTGGAAATATATGTACCACAGTTGATTTATCCATTTGACTACTGAAGGATATTTTGGTTGCTTCCAAGTTTTGGCAAACATGAATAAACCTTTTAAAATAATTTGTGTACAGCTTTTTTGGTGACATGAATTTTTAGTTCTTTTGAGTGAATACCAAGGAGCATGGATGCTAGATTGTAGAGTATGAGTATGTTTAGTTTTATAACAAATCACTTCTGTTCTCCAGAGTGGATGTACTGTTTTCCATTCCTGTCAACAATGAATGAGAGTTCCTGTTACTATATACCTTTGCTTGCATTTGGTGTGATTTTGGCCATTGTAACAGATGTGCGTTGTTATCTTATTATTGTTTTAACTTTCAATTCCATAATGGGCTTATAGATGGAACAACTTTAGAAATATTTAATTGCCATTTGTATACTCATTTGTCTGTTCAAGTCTTTTGCCCATTTTTAAACTGAGCTCTTTTTATATGTTGGATAATAGTCCTTCATCCACAGGACTTTTAAAATGTGTTGTTTTGAAAATAGATTATTTTTAAAAAAGATTTTATTCATTTGAAAGGCAGAGTTGAGAGAGAGGGGGAGATCTTCCTTCTGCTGGTTCACTCCTCAGATGGCCACAATGGCTGGGGCTGGGTCAGGAACCAGGAGCTTCTTCCAAATCTCCCACGTGGGTACAGGGGTCTAAGAACTTGGGCCATCCTTGTCTGCTTTTCCTAGGCTGTTAGTGGGGAGTTGGATTGGAAGTTGAGCAGCTGGGACATAGCCTGGTACCCATGTGAGATGCTGGCTTCACAGGCAGGGGCTTAACCAACTATACCAGAATGTCAGCCCTCAAAATATATTCTTTCATTCTTTGACTTTTCTTATCTCTTTATAGTCTTTCACAGAGCAGAAGTTCCAAATTGTGAAGACTTCTAGCTTATCAGTCATTTATTTTATGCCTCATGCTGCTACCATCTAAAATGAATTGCCCTGCCCCAGGTCATGTACAGTTTTCTTCTGTGTTACCTTGTAGTAGTTTTATAGTCTTGTTTTTATTACGTTTAGATCTGGAATCCATTTTAATTTTTGTGAAGGGTGTAAGGTATGGTTTAGGTTCACTTTTTTGTGCATCCATGTGTAGTTGTACCAACCCCGTTGTTGAAAAGATGATCTTTTCTTCATTGTATTGCCTTTGCTCCTTTGTCACAGACCAGCTGACTGCATTTATATGGGTCTATTTCTGCCTTCTGATTCCAATGTGCAGCTCTATTTATTCTTTCATCAATATCAGGCACTCTTTTAACAGGACCTAAATTATAATGATTATTTTTTTGTAGACTCATGATAACAAATGAGAAAGCCCTCCTGACATGCTTTCTAACAGAACGAACATAGTTCAAAGTTATTCTAAATAAGTTTTTTCCTAAGTCTATGAGATGCAATGGGCAGAAGCAAACTTCACTCTCTTGTGTGTAGTTTGTAGACTGGGATAGGGAAGTCTGAAATTTTGGTCTGGGAGGGTGGGTTGCTTGTCTTTTCTTTTCCATGGCTGATGCTGCAACTCTGCCTTTTCAGCTCTTCAGTGCTCTTGGCTGGAGCACAGCAGGTGAGCAGTTTGTCCACTTAGGGTGAACCTGAATGGGCAGAACCAATTCCACTGGAAAGAAAAAGTGTGGTGGGAAAGGTTTCTCTATTCCTGAGGCTTGCCCAAGGGCAGAATCCAGTGCTTTAAGTTGTCTCCCTTTTACACCACCTCTCCCTTTATTCTAGTACTTGTTCCTTGAGCTAACGATTCCTTTGCAAATATGCTCATTACAAATGCAGTGTTTCTGTGTTTCTGAGATTTCAGTGACATCCCTTCCAAAATACAGATTGCCAGGGTCACTCCTCCAAAAGTAATGATTCCACAGATGTCATTGGGTCACAGGACCTGAGTCACAAGGGGCAAAATAGTTAAAAAGAAGAGAGGATACGTGCTGGAGATAGAGCCATGGGCAATTCGTGACAGGAAGCCCAGGATTCCAACAGAGACTGGGCAGATCCATGCTGAAGGAACAAATAAGAAAGGGAGGCAATGGAGGCATGCCAGAGGCATGGAACAAGGAGGTTGGAACCAGCCCCCAGTGGACCAGGTTTAGATGGGGAATCATGGGTCCATGGAGCTGCATATAGCAGCAGGAGCATTAGCTTGGCAAACTGTGCTTGAAGTTCCACAAAGGAAAAAATAGAAGGTATAGAGAAACAAACAGAAAGGGTGGGCACCTCCCTGCCCATCAATGTCCCCTCCCTCTCCCAACTGGACCTGCAGCAGGCTGTGTGAGAAGTCTTATTTTTTGTATACATTTTGAACATATGCAGGGGACTAGTGCCTTTGCCTCATGTGCACACACCTATCAATTGCGGGAGCCACCTCATCACACCCCCCACATAGGAATGAGGGCCACAGCATTTCAGAGTAATTTCTTCTCTTGCATGTTGTACAAGCAAACTGTACAACAAGGAGAAGCCCTGAATATAAAAAACTGGAGCTCATTCCATTCACCATTGAGAAGTGAGCCAGGCCCCAGTAGGTGGGGCTCCATGCACCAGAGCTAGCACCCACCCCCACCACAACTGAGAAGTGAGCTGAGCTTCAGTGGGCGGGGCTGCGTGCTTCCACTTGCAATGCATAGACACATAGCAACTAATAACAGAGTGAAACCTCACCTGAAGTGCAAAGACACAAGTTATAGAGAAAAGCAACCAGATAAAAAAGAAAAAATACATAAATGCAAAAAAAAACCAAAGGAAAAAATCCTAAATAAGAATAAGTAAGACACTATGAACCCCCAAAGGAACAGTACAACTCTTCAATATTAGAAGGTGAAGATGAAGAAATCGAGGATATGCCAGAAATGGAATTCAGAAAATTAATCGTCAGATTACTTAGAAGCAATCAGAAGCAAATTCACAATCTAAATGAAAAGCACTCTCAAGAAATTGAGATATTAAAGAGAAGTCAGAATGAAATACTAGAAGTGAAGAATTCAATATATCAAATAGGAAATGCAGAGGAAAGCCTTAACAGAATAGGTGAGACAGAAGAAAGAATATCAGAACTAGAGGAAAAATTGCTGGAAATATTACAGTCAGACCCAATAAAAGAATAAGAAGTTAGAAAACTAAAAAACATAGTTGGAGATCTACAAGATTTTTATCAAACCACCCATCATACAGATCCTAGGAATTCCAGAAGATGTGGAAAGAGAGAAAGGATTAGAAGGTCTTCTTAATGAAATAATAACAGGAAACTTCCCCAATCTGGAGAAAGAAAGATAAATTCAACACAGGAAGTACACAGAACTCCCAATAGACCTGACCAGAAGAGATCTTCACCACGACACATTGTAGTAAAATTCCACACAGTAAAACATGAAGAAAAGATCTTAAAATGTGCATGAGATGGCCGGTGCCATGACTCACTAGGCTAATCCTCCGCCTGTGGCGCTGGCACCCCAGGTTCTAGTCCGGTTGGGGCACCAGATTCTGTCCTGGTTGCTCCTCTTCCAGTCCAGCTCTCTGTTGTGACCTGGGAAGACAGTGGAGGGAGGATGGCCCAAAGTGCTTGGGCCCTGCACCTGCATGGGAGACCAGGAGGGAGCACCTGGCTCCTGGCTTCAGATCAGCCGCAGTACGCCAGCCATAGCGGCCATTTGGGGGGTGAACCAACAGAAAGGAAGACCTTTCTCTCTGTCTCTCTCTCTCTCTCTCTCTCTGTCTAATTCTGCCTGTCAAAAAAGTGTGCATGAGAGAATTGCCAAATCACATTCAGAGGAAATCCAATTAGACTCACTGCAGACTTATCAGAAACTCTACAGGCAAGAAGAAAATGGTGAGATATATTCTAGGTCCTAAGAGAAAAAAACTGTCAACCCAGGATACTGTACCCTGCAAAGCCCTCATTTATGAATGAAGGAGAAGTAAGGATCTTCCACAACAAACAGAAATTGAAAGAATTTGTAACTACTTTTCAAGACCTGCAAAAGAAGCTCAAGGATGTGCTACATACAGAAACAGAAACAGCAACATCACTATGAAAGAAGATGATTGCAGAAAATGACCCAGCAAAAGTACAAAGGAAATCCAAAATACAAAAACATTACTATTTATGGAAACATGGCAGGGCAAAGTTGATACTTAAAAATAGTCAGCCTGAATATAAATGGTCTCAACTCCCCCATTAAAAGACACAGACTGGCTTAATGGATTAAAAAAGAAAACCCATCTATTTGCTCCCTATAAGAAACATACCTTTCCAGCAAAGATGCATGCAGACTAAAAGTGAAAGATGGAAAAAGATAATCCATGCTAACAGAAATCATAAAAGAACTGGTGTGGCCATCCTAATATCAAACAAAATAGACTTTAACACAAAAACTATTGAAAGAGACAAAGAAGAACACTATATAATGATTAAAGGATCAATTCAACAGGAAGATATGAATATTATAAATGTATATGCACCTAATTACAGGGTACCTGGATATATAAAAGAAATGTTAAAGGACTTAAAGGGAGATATAGACTCAAATACAATAGTAATGGGGGACTTTAAAACTCCATTTTCAGCAATGGTCAGATCAACAAGAAAGAAAATAAACAATGAAACAACAGAGTTAATCAACACTACAGACCAAATAGACCTAGCAGATGTCTACAGAGCCTTCCACCCTACAGCCACAGAATACACATTTTTCTTATCAGTGCATGGAACTTTCTCTAGGACTGATCACATGCTAGTGCATAAAGCAAGTCTTAGCAAATTAAAAAAATTAAATCATACCATGCATCTATTCAGACCACAATGCAATGAAGCTGGAAATCAGCAATTCAGGAATTTCTAGAATATACACAAACACATGGACACTGAACAACACACTCTTGAATGAACAGGGGATCATAGAAGAAATCAAAATAGAAATCAAAAAATTTCTGGAAACAAGTGAAAATGACAAAAGAGCATACCAAAACTTATGAGATACAGCAAAAACAGTGTTAGAGAAAAGTTTATAGCAATTGGTGGTTACATCAAGAAATTGGAAAGGCAACAAATAATGCATTATCAATGCATCCCAAGGATCTAGAAAAATAACAGCAAACCAAACTCAAAACTAGTAGGAGAAAAGAAATAACTAAAATTAGAGAAAAAAATCAATAAAATTGAAACAAAAATTACAAAAGATCAGCAAAATGAAGAGCTGGTTTTTTGAAAAAAAAAAAAAAAAAAAACAAAATTGACACAATGTTGGCCCAACTAACCAAAAAAAGAGAGAGAAGACCCAAATCAATAAAATTAGAGATGAAAAAGGAAATGTAACAACAGACACTACAGAAATAAAAAGAATCATCAGAAATCACTACAAAAAGCTGTGTGCCAACAAACTGGGAAACCTAGAATGAAATTGATAGATACTTGGACACATAACCTACCTAAATTAATTCATGAAGACATAGAAAACCTAAAGACACCCATAACCAAGACAGAAATTGAATCAGTAATAAATACCCTCCCAACAAAGAAAAGCCCAGGACCGAATGGCTTCACTGTTGAATTCTACCAGGCATTTAAAAAGAGCCAACTCCAATTCTTCTCAAACTATTCAAAACAATTGAAAGGGAGGGAATCTTTCCAAATTCTTTCTATGACATCAGCATCACCCCAATTGCTAAACCTGGAAAAGACACAACAGAGAATGAAAACTACAGACCAATTTCCCTGCTGAACATAGATACAAAAATCCTCAACAAAATTCTGGCCAATTGAATCCAACAACACATCAGAAAGATCATTCACCTGGATCAAGTGGGATTTATCCTTGGTATGGAGGGATAGTCCAACATTTGCAAATCAATCAATGTGATGCATTACATTAACAAACTGAAGAACAAAAACCATATGTTTATCAATAGATGCACAGAAAGCATTTGACACAATACAGCACCCTTTCATGATGAAAATTCTAAGCAAATTGGGTTTAGAAGGAACATTCCTCAACACAGTCAGGGAAATGTATAGCAAACCCACGGCCAGCATCCTATTGATTGGGGAAAAGTTGGAAGCATTCCCACTGAGTTCTGGAACCAGACAAGGATGCCCATTTTCACTATTGCTATTCAATATAGTCCTGGAAATTTCAGTCAGATCCATTAGGCAAGAAAAAGAAATCAAAGGGATTCAAATCGGGAAAGAGGAAGTCAAACTATACCTATTTTCAGGTGGCATGATGCTATAGATAGGGGATCCAAAAGTCTCCACAAAGAGACTATTGAAACTCATAGAAGGCCAGCGCCATGGATCAATAGGCTAATCCTCCACCTTTGGCGCTGGCACCCTGGGTTCTAGTCCCGGTTGGAGCACCGGATTCTGTCCCGGTTGCCCCTCTTCCAGTCCAGCTCTCTGCTGTGGCCCAGGAGTGCAGTGGAGGATGGCCCAAGTGCTTGGGTCCTGCACCACATGGGAGACCAGGATAAGCACCTGGCTCCTGCCTTCGGATCAGTGCAGTGCGCCGGCTGCAGCATGCTGGCCGTGGTGGCCATTGGAGGGTGAACCAATGGCAAAGGAAGACCTTTCTCTCTGTCTCTCTCACTGTCCATTCTGCCTGTCAAAAAAAAGCAAAAAAAAAAAAAAAAAAAAAAAAAACAAAAAACAAAAAAAGAAACTCATTGAAGAGTTTGGTAAAGTAGCAGGATATAAAATCAATACACAAACAACAACAACCTTTGTATACACAGATAAAGCCATGGCTGAGGAGAACTTATAAGATCAATTCCATTCACAGTAGCTACAAAAAATTTGAAAATCTTGGAATAAACTTAACCAATGATGTCAAAGATCTCTACAATTATAATTAGAAAACATTAAAGAGAGAAATAGAAGAAAAGAAAAAATGGAAAAAACTTCCATGTTCAAGGATTGGAAGAAGCAATATCATCAAAATATCCATTCTTCTGAAAGCAATTTACAAATTCAATGCAATACCAATCAAAATACCAAAGACATTCTTCTCAGATCTAGAAAAAATAATATTGAAATTCATTTGGAAACACAGGAGACCTTGAATCGCTAATGCAATCTCATACCAAAACAAAACAAACAAAGCCAGAAGCATCAAAATACCAGATTCCAAGACATACTACAAGGCAATTATAATCAAAACAGCCTGGTATTGGTACAAAAATAGACATGTAGACCAATGTAACAGAATAGAAATGCCATAAATCAATCTAAACATCTACAAGAAACTTTTATTTGACCAAGGAGCTAAAACCAATTCCTGGAGCAAGGACAGTCTCTTCAGAAAAATGGGAAAACTGAATTCCACATGCAGAAGTATGAAGCAGGACCCCTACCTTACACCTTACACAAAAGTCCATTCAAGACTGATTAAAGACCTAAATCTACAGCTACCATAAAATTATTAGCATTGGGAAAACCTTGCAAGACATTGGCACAGGCAAAGAGTTTCTGGAAAAGACCCCAGAGGCGCAGGAAATAAAAGCCAAATTTGAGAAATATGAATACATCAAATTGAGAAGCTTCTGTAACTGCAAAAGAAACAGTCAGGAAAGTGACAAGGCAACCGACAGACTGGGAGAAATTGTTTGCAAACCATGCAACTGATAAAGGATTAATAACCAGAGTATAGTATTTCTTTCTTTTTCTTTTCGACAGGCAGAGTTAGACAGTGAGAGAGAGAGAGTGACAGAGAGAAAGGTCTTCCTTTCCCTTGGTTCACCCCCCAAATGGCCGCTATGGCTGGCGTACTGCGGCTGATCTGAAGCCAGGAGCCAGGTGCTCCCTCCTGGTCTCCCATGTGGGTACAGGGCCCAACCACTTTTGGCCATCCTCCACTGCCTTCCCAGGCCACAGCAGAGAGCTGGACTGGAAGCGGAGCAACCGGGACAGAATCCGGCACCCCAACAGGACTAGAACTCAGAGTACCAGCACCACAGGCAGAGGATTAGCCAAGTGAACCGTAGATCTCTGTCCTTAATGTGTGGTACAATGTGAATTAATGCTATAACTAGTACTCAAACAGTACTTTACACTTTGTGTTTCTGTGTGGGTGCAAACTGTTGAAATCTTTACTTAATATATACTAAATTGATCTTCTGTATGTAAAGATAATTGAAAATGAATCTTGATTTTAATGGGATGGGAGAGGGAGCGGGAGATGGGAGGGTTGCGGGTGGGATGGAAGTTATGGGGGGATAAAGCCACTGTAATCCAAAAGCTGTACTTTGGAAATTTATATTTATTAAATAAAAGTTAAAAAAATAACCAGAGTATATAACAATATTAAGAAACTCAACAACAACAAAACAAACAAGTCAGTTAAGAAATGGGCAAAGGACTTAAACGCCATTTTTCAAAAAAGGAAATCTAAATGGCAAACAGACACATGAAAAAATGCTCAGGATCACTATCCATCAGGGAAATGTAAATTAAAATCACAATGAAGTTTCATCTCACCTCAGTTAGAATGGCTTTCATACAGAAATCAACAAACAAATGCTGGTGAGGATGTAGGGGAAAAGGCACACTAATCCTCTGTTAGTGGGGATGTAAACTGGTAGAAGCACTATGGAAGACAGTTTGGAGATACCTTAGAAATCTGAATATAGTTCTACCATACAACCCAGCCATCCCACTCCTCTGAATTTACCCAAGGGAAATGAAATCATCAAATAAAAGAGTTATCTGCATCCCCGTGTTTATTGAAGCTCAATTCACCATAGCTAAGACATGGACTCAACCTAAATTCTGGTCAACTGAAGACTGAATAAAGAAATCATGGATATGTACTCTATGGAATACTACACAGCATTAAAAAATGAAATCTGGTCATTTACAACAAAATGGATGAATCTGGAAAACATCATACTTAGTGAAATATACCAGTCCCAGAGGGACAAATACTATACATTCTCCCTGATCTGTGATAACCAACAGAGCACATAAAAGGAAACCTGTAAAAATGAAATTGACACCTTGAGAAACAATGACTTGAATAGCCCATCTTGATTGTCTAGGAACAATTATTTTTTCCTTCTTAATACCGTTGGTTTAACTCTTTACTTGATATAGAATTAATCATATGTATATAAAGTCACTTGAAAATAGATCCCAGTAAAAATAAGAGTGGAAATAAGAGAGGGAGGAGTTTCATACATTCTTATGGACTTAATTCTAAGGGTACAGCTAAAACTTGCCATGGGACTCCAAATCCCATTAAGCTGGGTGGCAGTAATGCCATATTAAATGTTAAAGTGATCATATTAAGTGTTCTGTTGATCATATAGCGAGGATTATGTGTTAACGGGGTCATATAACTAAGATCAAGTGTCTGGTAATAACAATAGATAGAATTAAAAAGGAGAGAATGCTCCAACATGGGAAGCAGTCCATACAGTAGACTCAGAATGACAATTGCTCTCAACAGAACTCTGACCTCAGAATCAGCCCTTAAGGCATTCTGGTCTGGCTGAAAAGCCCATAAGAACATTTCAGGATGGAAAGCCAAGGCACTGTGGCAAAAAATGTCCTACATGAAGGATCTCTGTGAGTGAGACCCTAGGGGAAAGAAGGGGCCATCAAAGAAGGATGTACTTTTCTTTGAAGGGAGGCGAGAACTTGTATTTTGCTTATGGCTTTCTCTAAATACTGACAAATTGTGGACTCAAAAGGCTTCTATAACATTGGCAGCTCATGTCAAGAGCCTTGGGTGGTCACTGATCTCATACATGAGTGTTAACTGTTATATTAACAACAGGAGTCACTGTGCGCTTACACCCCACGTAGGACCTCTGTCCTTAATGAGCTGTACTATGAAAATTAACTGTAAAACTTGTTCTCGTTTTTTCTATTTTTTCTGTGTGTGTGGGTGCAAACTGTTGAAATCTTTACTTAGTATAGAGTTGGTTTTCTGTGTATCAAGTTAATTTAAAAAAATGAATCTTAATGGAGAATGGGACTGGGAATGGGAGAGGGAAGAGGAGGTGGGGTGGTAGGGTGGGTATGGGGGGAAGAATCACTGTATTCCTAAAGTTGTACTTTTTTACTCATTAAATAAAAGGTTTCTTTGGAAAAAAATAAAACTGATTCAAAAGACATTAAGAAAATGTGGTAGATTCAAATCTTTTATGCGTCATATTGAATGGGATGCACACTTTTATTTTAAAACCTTAAATCTTTAAGTATTTTTTGAGCAATATTAAAAAATTCCTCCACCAATGATTAAATATATAATTAAGCCTATTTTGGTAATAGCTAATTTAATTTTATTATTAGCCTTTCAAGAATAATATGAACAAAGCTCTTAATGATGTGTCCCTGGAAAGCAACTGTCAGCTGTCAATTCTGTCACAACCCAGATCTCTCTATGAGTGGAATCCACCATCACTAACTCCTCCTTCATTTCCTGTACTAATACTCTGAATATAATAGCTTGATTTATTTATTCCCTTAACAACTGTTTACTGAAGTCCTATGCTAGCATGGCATTGTTCTAGGCATTTAATGCAAATGAAGCTATTCCAGATTCAATCATTCAGTTCTAATAATCTTTTCTATCAAAAACATTTACGAGAATGAGTCATTCACACAGTAACAAAAATTACACAATGTGTTATTGCAGGCAGGAGAAAATAAAGGCATGTCTTCCTTTTATGTCTGCTTGTATCCAATTCACCAAGGTGAACCATTTTCAGATATTCGAAGATATGCCCCCAGACAATTTTCTATGCATGTACAAAATATGCATATAGAACATTTGTATCAATTGTAATAAAATGGAACAATATTAGGAGGTAGCATTTAGCCAATGAGTTAGATGAACAATAAAGGGCAAACAACATTTTCTATCAGTATTTTGGTGTTCAATCTAGAACATGTTTATGTTGATTGTTATATTGTACATTTAAAAGCTTGTTAGATGGCAGCTGTTTGGCCTAGTGCTTGAAATGCCTGCATCTGAGTGTTTGGTTCAGTATCTGACTCTACTTCTGACTCCAGCTTCCTGCTAATGCAGAACACTGGGAGCAGCAGTGATTGCCCAAGTACCTGGTTCGCACCACCCACACGAGGGACCTGGAATGAGTTCTTGAATTCTGGCTTCATTTTTGGTATTTTGAAGTGCACCAGGGATGGGCACTCTGCCTCTCAAATGATAAAAACAGAACACACAAAAAATTGAACATTAAATAAAAAGCTAGTTTGGATTTATTTTTTTTTTTAATTTTGTTTGTTTATCTGAAGGGCAGAATTACAGATTTAGAGAGATCTTCCATCTACTGGTTCACTCCACAAATGGTTTAAATGACTGGGATTGGGACTATTTCAGACAGTCCCAGGAGCCAGGAGCTTATTCCGAGTCTCCTGTGTAGGTGGCTGGGGCCAAAGCACTTGGGCCATCTTGCATTGCTTTCCCAGGTGCATTAGCAGGGAGCAGTGTTGGAACCAGAGTAGCTGGGACTTGAACTGGCACTTGAATATGAGATGTGGGTGTTCCCTGGAGGCTTAACTTGCTGCATGCCAACGTCCATCCCTGGTATAAAATATTTTTTACATCCATGTGTATTATACCAACCTGAAGTTTTTGACTCATTGGTAACAGAAAGTGACAGGTGGTCTATATTCAACCCAGACAAAGTATATTCGGAGTTTATGACCAAGCATGACGGGGAGAGCAGGATGCAGAGGTTCCACTGACTTTCTTCCTGAAGGAAGCTGACCAGGGGTTTTCTGACGTTGAGGGGGGCTTGGATGTGCTCTCTCTGTCTCTGGCTTAGCTCTCTCAACACACAGCACTCCAGTTCTACCTGGTCTAGGGTTCATTGCCAGTCACTCCTTCTGCAGTCTAATTGATTATTCCAGGCACATACAGGCTGGGGAAGTCCCTAAAGGGGCAGGAGGGGGTCATTTGCAGTTAGGGGCTGGGTGTTCCTTGGTGCTGATAGTTTTGGAGCTGGGTGGAGCCACCTGCAGTTGGGCGTGGATTCTTGGTCTAGTTGGGAGGAGCTGGTTGAGTCCTGTTCCTTTCCTGTCTCACATACTTTTTTTTTAGATTACAAATTCTCCATGAACTTTTTGAAGGCTCCTCAGAAGCAAATTCTTACTGATAGCTTCATCTTCTGAAGGTGTTTCTGATCTGCGGGCAGCTGTCTTTCAGGTAGTGGTTCAGGGAACTAGGATTCTGTCCTATTATCGTGTGGTTCTGCAATCATTTATGATATGAGTGCCCTCTGCACCCATTCTACCCTGGGAAAATATTCAGTAAAATCTTGAATGAAAATGAGGAAACTGATGAAAATGACCCCTGGGAAAAGATCAGACTAGGTGTACAGCCTACAGACTCAGGGAGCACCCCTTACATTGAAGGAAAAATTTAGGACATGTGTGCTTAGGGGATGTGTGTGAGGCAGAGGGAGGGAGTGTTAGTGGCGTTGCAAAAAAAAAAAAAAAAAAAAAAAAAAAAAAAGAAAAGAAACATAGTACTATGTCTCAAAATTAACTATGGGCATATCATCGAAGAACTCAGTTCTTTTTGATCAAATCATACCGCTGAAAGATTCATGACCTTGGACTACAGGGCTGTGATGGCTCAAGATTTCAGACAAGTCTGCAGACTCCACTGTTCTCATGTGGAGGTGACTGAAAAAACTTTGCAGACTCTGTGGGGGCTTATTCCAACAACTGCTTTGATTGCCACCAAAGGAGATAATGAAAAGGAAAAAAAAATCTGTTTGACTCTAAGGATTGAACCAGAGAGAGCTTCTCAAGGTGTGGAATTATGGTCTGATCAAGGAACAGTCCCATATCCTGGGCTGAAAGACCTCAACATATCAGCCCAGTGCAATTTCAGAACTGCTATGGGCCAGAGCAGGACTTTTACCAGCACTGAGTGGGTGTAGGGCAGACTGATTCACATTTGACAGTGATTTAGAGATGGTTTGCATTGCACACAATAATGGACTTTGATGAGGATGCCTCCCAGCTGAGCCTGTGGCTTTATTCCCTCAGGATAACTTCAATGGAACCCCTGTGCAGACAGGGGGGCCAAAGGACAAGGGAGGTCTGGGACAGTGGCAAGTGTTCTGATGCTCACTTAATGTTCCCTCTGCTTGCTTCATTCCCCACCCTGAGACCCTCTTGTGCAGAACAGAGGCCCCTGTCAATGCCAGCATGGAGCGTGAAACATGGAACCGGGAGAAACGAAGACAGAAAAGCTGGAGACCTCCCAGGGACGTTTTCCTGAGTTAAACACTTCTGTAGAGTGGCAGAGCATCTACCATCCCTCCAGGTAGAAACAATGGTAGCGGCTGTGTGTTGAGCAGTTACCTATGCCAGCCACTGTATCAGCTCATCGCAGATCCTCCCCATAACCCTGAGATGACACTGTTATTGTTGTTACTATTTTATAAGGGATAAAAGCCGCAAACAGCCAAGTGGAGCAGCTTTTAAGGGACACACAGATAGGAAGTGGCAAAGATGGTGAAAGTGACCTCAAGCAGATTAACTAACAGAGCAGAAGGCAAAGGCAGGAAAGGTTCAAGAACTAAGGGTAGAGTCGCAGAGGCTCTGTGGATGTAATAATTGGCACGTTTTCCAGAAAGGGTGAGTTGGAGGCCAGGGAGCATGGGAGACTGGTTATTTCCAATGCTGGGAAGCTGTCTAACTAGGTGATAGTTATTTGAGGGATGAGTTTGATGATGAAGTTTTACTTAGAGCTTTTTCTTTTCTCCCAGTTTTTGTTCTTGTATTTCAATCATGAGCCTAGGTGAAACTGGTTTAGCTGAAATACATGATGGGTACTTAATAAATCAAAGTTCAATTACATACTATGTAAAATTAGAATCAGGCTGAAAATTGCACATACAAATTGTTGTGTAAATGATATGTTATTCCTTGAAATATTTTTAAAGAAAAAAGTAGCAAAATATAGTAGTTTATGTTGAGTTTCCGGTGTTTGATTTTTTTTTCACTTTAAGTTGAGTGTATTATGTTCTTTAAATTGATTTGCTCTTAGTGCTACTGCACTGTAGATGCCATCAAAAATAATGAGGTGATCATTGCTGCCAAGTCCCACGTTTGAGTGTATCATGGACGATATTTTCCTTTTTACTGGACACTATTAATTGGATGTCAGAATGTTTATTTTTATTTTTATTGCAATAGTAGTTACCCATTGTTGTGCTGAATCTTTTATGCCTTTTTAAAATTTTAAATTCTGATATGCACATTACTAGAAATCTGAAAAGTGAAAATGGAACATTAAATCATTCATATTAACACTGTGGTCATGCTATACTTTTGTCTGATTATCTTGGGGTAATAACTTAGTTTTTTTAAAAAATTTCTCATCGAAAGAGGACATATACATTGAAAACAGAACTGAACCTTCGGGGTGACTGAAGATAAACATTTGAATTCAAAGTTTGTCCTCTTTTAAAGTTCCCCAAGCATCCTGAGAAGAGAATTCCCATAATACCACCCAGCACAGATTCTTCTGTGCCTGATGCCAATATTTTTATCCTTTTAGCTATCATAAGAAGTTGCTCATTGTGAGATTCAGGTCAGAACTCATGGTGCCAATTAAAAGTAATACCTATTTTACTTCAAACAGATACCTCTTGTTTCAGAAATGACTTAATTGACATGACATAATAGCTATATCATGCCCAGCGGAGCCATCTCATCTGAGCATGGTTTTCTTTACCTTTCTCGTCACTGTTGCACAAGGGTTGATTGTGTAATATTAATCATGTCCTCAAAACCTACGCAACAATGTAATGGCTCAGAGAAGGCAGCACGGGCATATGAAGTGCTGAGCAAGCACACTCCAATTAGCATGGGAATCTTCTGGGGTTCACATCAGTACTTCAAGAGCAAATTATGTGTGTCATTATTTTCCATCTTATTCCTTGGGATAAATCTAACATTACTGAAACATCCAAGGAATGCCCTGCAGTTCTAAAGGCTAAACAAAATGTTGTCTTGTCTTTCTGCATATAAATTCTATGGCACCTACCTATCACAGTGGTGGCTCTATTGAGTGAAGGACTTGTTAGAAAAGAATTTCAGAGCTGCATTTTGAACTTGAAATTGCAGCTTGGTGGTAGGTGGTTGGCAACTCTCAGACAAAAAAAAGTAAGGTTAAGCTTGTCTATCTCTATTCAGATCATATGAAATGTTGAAATATATTTTCATATTTTCTATAGCCTTTCAATAGTCATTACATAATATGAATGCTAAAGAGAAAAGATCTTGATTAGTTTTTACTTTTTCTCTGCCTATAAAGTTAGTAAAAATTAATACTGCTTGGAAAACTTTCTTCTTGAGAGATTAGAGATTTTTTCATAGTTTCTAGAACACAGAAAAGATATTTGGTGACACAGAATATGACTTTAACTTGTGAGGAGGTATTGGATTCCCAATTTTCTGCACATATTTTAAAATACAGTAGGGGGATCTTAAAAATGTTCATGGAAAATGCGTATTGTGAAAAAACCATGCTTGGCTTTCAAAGTATTTTTGCATGGAAATAATCTTTTAATTCCATTCCCTGCAGGCTTTTGCAAGTCTCCTCATATGTATTTTGACCATACAAACATATGAATAATTACAGCAATGCCGTAATCTTTCCCACGTCTGCATTGACTTCATGAGAACAGAATCTGGCTGGGGCTCCATTGTCAGCATCCACGCCCCAGCAAACTCTATTAAGGGGCTGATTACTAAGAACACTGGCTGCGGTGTGCATTTTGGCAGAATTTATTATAGATAACATTGCGTTTCTGGTGGCATTACAAAGGATGAAAGCTCCATTAACCTGTTAAGCACAGAGGGTATAAAAATGGTAATTGGTAGAAAATCGTGGAGACCAGCGGGGAGGTTTTGCTGCAGTGCTGTGTCCTCTGTAGGTGAGGGAGAAGCAGGTAGCTGTTGCTACTGGAGGTAGGTCTGGCCTGGAAGGTGAGAGAGTTTTGGAAACCGACACCTGCTCCAACTCCAGCCTCCTTGGGAAGCCTCTGGCAGCAGCACAGGTGATGTGCCTCCAGTATGGGCAGGTCGCTGGAGACCTTGGCTATGCTTCCCACACATATTGCTCTCTGTAGAGGTCTGTGCAGTCATATGGTTGTCCCCGGGTGGCCATCTGCGGCCGTTCTGCAGTGTGTCAGTCCTTGCTGGGTGCCTCAGATGTTCTCCTGGAGAATGGCAGTGTGTGTTCCCGCCGTGAGCTTTGGAAGGGAACATGGGGAGCTGTGCAGTGGAGGCCAGGAGCTGCCTGATGCACACACGATGCAAATGCCAGCCTGCGTGGTGAGCCTGGAGGGGCGGACAGGTACTCCTGAGTGCCCAGGGTTGGCACCAAGTGCACTATGAAGAGTGAGGAGCTATCTGGGCTCTGTGTTTGCCCAGGAGAAAGGTAAATTATGCTGGTTGATTTCAGGGCAGCTTGAATGTTCACTGTTCTGAAATATCTCCTCTTCCGCTACTTCTTGTTGGTGAAATTTACCAAGCAAGGTCTCCGGCATATTCTTTGCGTGAAAGCTTTGCCCTTTCGGGCAATAATCTTTGGCAATCTGTTCATGCCAGCAAGGAGGAATGCTTCTACATGCATCGATACTTTTTTCTCCAAGAAACACAGGGACCTTGAAGAAAAGACAATTTAAGAACATGAAGATGGAAGAAAAGATAGATTTATGTGTGCTTTTGTTTTGACTCATTTATTGAATCATTTGCTCTACAAATACTGTGGGAAGAGACATGGCAGTCACCTGTGGCTGAGCTCAAGTTCTTACTACACAGAAAAGGTGTTACGTGTTTGAGTGATAATACATCAAGGTGAAATCTAAGTGTTGTCAGAACACAAGATGGCTTCCAACTTGTCTGGGGCTGAGTTGTTTGCTGACTCCCCAAGGATGATTTCTCAGTTGTCATCACAGTCGCTGGGCTTATGCTAGCTTACTTGATTCTTGCAACAGCTTTCGTTTCCCATCTCTGTTTTCCAAAGAGGTTAAGTAGTTTTTGCAGGGTCACACCCTGATGCAAAACAGTTGTAAGCTGAGCCAAGCCCCAACAGAATGGCATGGACAAAGGTGTAAAGGAAGGAAAGATGGTTGTTAACGCTTGCCTGAAAGGACCTATAACTGCTGTTCTCAAAGTACCTGCACACTTTATTGAATTAAACTTTTCTCCTCTCTCGCAAATTAAAGTCAAAATCATGCTATTAAGCAAACGGCTCTTATAAAAGCCTTCTGTTGAGGTGAGTTTCTTCCACCTAGCAGGTGCACTTTATCTGGGCCACCCAGAGCCTATTCCTTCAGGTGGAAGGGCTATTCTTTTTTTTTTAAGATTTATTTCTTTATTTGAAAGTCAGAGTTACAGAGAGGCAGAGAGAGAAAGAGAAAGGTCTTCCATCAGCTGGTTCACGCCCCAGATGGCCGCAATGGCCAGAACTGTGTTTATCTGAAGCCAGGTGCCAGGAGATCCTCCTGGTCTCCCACATGGATGCAGGGGCCCAAATACCTGGGTCATCTTCCACTGCCTTCCCAGGCCACAGCAGAGAGCTGGATTGAAAGTGGAGCAGCCGGGACTCAAACTGGTGCCCACATGGGATGCCTGTGCTGCAGACCAGGGCTTTAACCCACTGTGCCACAGCATTCACCCCAAGGGCTATTCTTTTTTGCATAAATGATATAATACCAGTCAGTTTCCTTCAATTTGAAAGAAATCAAATATTTATTCCATTTTTTTCTTGCTCCAGCCCCACTTTCTCTATTGTTCTTCTTTAAGAACTATTTTTTTTTTCCCTTCTGGAATTGCTACACTATGTTAACATATTGTCTTAAAGTTCCTTTTAGATGACTTCATTGTGCATGTGTTGCTTTTGCCTGCCCAGCACCCACCTCTGATACCAGCATCCTGTTTGGCCTCTGGGGAAGCATCTCCTGCCAACTTTCAGTGTGGTAATTGGGTGGGGCAAAATGTTCCCAAGGACCTAAGTGATTTAAGCCTGGCCAATCAGAGTGCTCTTTCTTTAAATCACCCAGGTCAGCTCCATGTCATTCCAGCCTGGGTCTCTTATGGAAACTTCTGAAAAGGAGAAGTTTTCCTTTGCATTTACAAACAGAACAGGAGATGAACTTTCTGCAGTCGGAGGCCGTCCTGCTACTGTGTTTCAAGAATTCCCAAGGAAGGAAAGTGGACTGAGGGTGAGTGGTAGCCCCTGAGAACACTGCTTGACTGCCTGAGTCCAGCTGCACCTGGGAAATCCAGGTCATTGCTCTGTGAAAGCCAGTTTACATTGGCTTCCTGTGTCGCAACTGAAAAAGCCCTGGTTGATCTCCGCCCTTTGTCAATAAGGCACCTGAGCCAACTAAGAGATCGAGCACCCAAGTCACCTAGATGTGCCAAAGTTCACCAGAAGAGAGGTTGGCCAAACCCAAGAGAGTAGGTGAAGCAGGATACTTTATTAAACAGGGAGAAATAAGGAAGTTTCTTGATCATGGATTGTGTTGGGGTATTGAGGTGAATGAAGAAGTGAATGGAGCCTGGTGTGGCCTGGATTTATACCACAAAGTGAACTCCACAAAGGCAGCTGCCACAGCTCCATTGCCTTCATTACTGTATTCCTACCACCAAGCCCCATGTATGGCAGCTGGAGAGGACTCAATGCATTACTGATGAAAGAAAATCTGGGGACCTGGAGCTGAAGGCATCATGGAAATTCATCACTTCATTATCTGACTATGCTGGTTATCGTGATGACAAAGTGGGTCGCGTTTAATCTTTGATCAATGGTGCGATTTTGTAGGTAGACTGAGTCACAGGGCAGAGAGGTCAGCACATAAGTTTTTTTTTTTTTTAAGATTGATTTGAATTATTTGAAAGTCAGAGTTATAGAGAGAAAGATCTTCCATCTGCTGGGCCAGGCATAAGCCTGGAAATTCATCCGGTTCTCCCACGTGAGTGCAGGGGCCCAAGGACTTGGACCATCTTCTGCTGCTTTCCCAGGCACATTAGCAGGGAGCTGGATAGGAAGTGGAGCAGTCAGAATATGAATTGGTGCCCATGTGGGATGAGGGTGTGGCGGCTTTACCCGCTACACCACAATGCTGGCCCCAGCACACAAGTTTTAAAGTTGGGTTTGGAACTAGGCGCTAAGATTTCCTTGCTTTATGATCTTATTCCATCCACTTTCCTGGAGGCTTCATTTCCTCACTTGTAAACCTGAAAGCATAATATTTGATGTGTTATTATGGAGAGTAAATACGATCAATAAATGCAAAATCTTAGAGCAGTGTTTGGTACGTGGGAGGGATGGTTAACGTTTTTATTCTTTTTATTGTTCATGCCATTGTAATTATTATGACTGAGCAATTGAACTATAGACAGCACTAAGTCATCCCTTCTTGAATTTTTTCCACATTATTTCTGATACTCAGATCTCCTAGATGTTGTCTTTTCTGTGCAATGCAGTTGTACAGAAATAAGTTTACATATAAAAGCAGTTGGTCCATTTAAAAGCACAATGAGAATGCAAGATGAGATTACTTTTTCTTCACTTGGTGTTGTGATTTGTGCCTTTGGTGTCTCTTATTTGGCCCGCATGACCTTAGCTCTCAGAGTCGTGTTTTTAAGTAACACCGGGGGAAATTAAAAACTGTAAGCAGATTCCTGGGCTGTTCCCTCAGAGATGCTGAGTGAATAGGTCTGGAGTACAGACTAAAGGTGCACTGGTTAACAAGTTGTACCGTTGATGCTAAGTCAGGTAAAGCTGTGGCCATCCTTCGAGGAGTCTTGCCATGGGATCTATGAGTAATGTGAAGCCTGCTATGATCACTGCTGAATTCTATGTCCTGCTCGGTCCCGAGGCCATGGTTGGTGAAGGCTACTAGGAGAGCTGTGGCCCACTGGGCATCGTCACTTCTATTTGTAGCTGAGTGGAGCTGGCAGCAGGCACGGGCTGGCAGTGGCTTCCAACACACTCCTTGTCAAAGCGCATACTGTTTCTGCAGCTGGCATCGAGTCTCCGTACATCCCAATTATAACAGTATTACTGAGTCTTGTGACAGGCACACATTTCATCACCTTGGGGGCCCGAGCAGAGCATGTTTGCTGTGGCGTGGCAGCTCTGTTCTCTCCTTTCCTGGTATTCATCATTGCTTAGGAATCTCATTGGTCCTGCTTGGCACAGAGCATTTGTAGTCCCTAACCTGGGCTGTTGGGAGCCCAGAACAGGACAGGGATTATGTAGAAGCTGCAGGTTGTGGAGCTGCAGGTCGTGCCTGCTGTATGACACTAATTTCTGCAGCATTTCTGCTATTGAAGTTGTCACCTAGTATCATGATCACCAGGTTTTGCCCTCTTTGACCGAGCCTGGGTGCTTCTGCAAACCTTTGCCACTCTCGGATGCACACGGCTGATTCTCTGTCATTTGATGGAACTATAGGGTGCATTTCACACCCCCTGTGTAACACAGAGTTTTGACTTCAGCATTCTTTTTTTTTCCCTCTAAGGAAAATAATAAGGCTTAACATATATTCTAAGTGCCAATGCCTACTAATCTGGTTTAAAAACCAGGTAGCAAGTTGATACAGAAAAGTGTATGTTGAGAGTATCTATGATTTTAGGGAGTAGTGTGTTATTTTTAAAAGTTACAGTTAATCAAGGTGAAGATAAATCAATATCTTTCTTTTTTTATGTAGAGCTATTCTGACATGAATGTGAGATTAAAGAAATCTATTGATAACACCTTTTTCTTTGAGGTCAGTATTATTTGTTAGCTGATATCCGTTGGAAAAAAACATGATTCCTGGTGGCAAAATCTGGAAGCACAGGCTGACTTCAATAAATATAAATAAGAGGATTGAAAGGCAAACATAAATTTTGATAATAAATATAGTGCTAGTGGTGTAAAAGACACATGAATTTTAACCTACTTGGGGACACTTCAAAATGTAGAAATAAAGGGATGAAAATAAAAGTTTATTTTAGCGCAAAAATTTTGAAATACATCTTTAAATAACATGCATTTTCCACGAACTTTTTGATGATCTCTGTTATATAAGCCTGTAGCAGAATCCATGTCATAAAATAAAGGAAGCTTCTCCACTCCATTCTGATAAAACAATTGGGTGACTACAGCTAACCGTACGGTTATGTGCTATGTCAAGAGCTAGAGGCTCCAAACATAGCTCAAATGATCAAATCACTGCCTGATATGATCATTTGACACTGCGGGCAAGTATGACATGCTATTTTTTAAAAGACGTATTTATTTATTTGAAAGGCAGAGTTACAAAGAGGGAGACACAGAGGAGTGAGAGATCTGCTACCCACAGATGCACTCCCCAAATGGCTGCAATAGTCAGGACTAGGCAAAGCTGAATCCAGGAGCCAGGAGCTTCATGGGGTCTCCCTTGTGGGTGCTGGGACCAAGCATGTGAACATCAGCTGTTGCTTTCCCAGGAATATTGGCAGGGAGCTGGATCGGAAGTGCAGTAGCTGGGACTCAAGCAATGGCTTGACATTGACATTGCAGACAATGACCTAATCCACTGTGCCACAACACTGGCCCAGAAAAATATTACAGGTTAATCAGATTTTTTAAAAGATACACGGAGGGGCTGGCACTGTGGTATAGTGGGTAAAGCTACCCTCTGCAGTGCTGGCAACCCATATGGGCAACAGTTCGAGTCCTGGTTGCTCCATTGCTGATCCAGTTCCCTGCTAATGCGCTTGGAAAAGCAGCAGAGAATAGCTGAAGTGTTTGGACCCCTGTACCCATGGGAAAGAGACCTGGATGAGGCTCCTGGCTCCTGGCTTCAGTCTGGCACAGCCCTGACTCCTGTGGCTAGTTGGAGATAAAACAGAGGATGGAAGATCTCTCTTTCTTTCCCTCTTCCTTTCTCTGTAACTCTGCCTTTCAAATAAATAAAATGAATTACAAAAAAAGTTTGATTTACATAGTTTTCATATGAAAGATCTTTTAAAAAATCAAGGAAAAAGAATAATAACTGATAATCATCTGTAATTAATTATATCATATATTAATTATATTACATTTTAATTATATATTTTCATTATCAACATTTAATTATATTTAAGATTATGATATTAATATATAATTATAATACATTATACTTATATTAATATATTAATAATATCAATTATATATTAATTATATTAATTATTATTAATAACTAGTGTAAGGTAAAATATTGGGTCAGCAAGGCTCATTAGTGAGTACACTAGAATTTACATTGGCTTCTGCATCTTTTGTAGATTGAAATACCACATGATATTTTATACAATAAAAATTGATTTGTTAAGAAAAAGGGTAACATGTTTCTACAATGCAAAAAAAATGAGGAACATAAATAAAATATCATCTTGGAGTGTTCTGCTCTTGGTAACTTAAGGGGAATGGAAGGAATGTAGGACAGTAAAAATGGCACAAACTTTATTCAAAGACAAGAAAGAGTATTTGGGGACATTCAGAAACCAAGGGTTATCCTGCTCTACAGGGGAGAGAGATGCGATGCTGACTTACAAAAGGCCTGCAAAACCAGATGTAAACCTTAGCACTCACTGTGCTAATGTGATCACTTCTCTCCGCTATCCCCTTTAGCAGGAAGCAGGGACTTGTGCCTCAGAACAGGGCGGTGGTCTTAGATGCAGAGCTGATGCTTCAGGAGGGATGGTCAAAGGCAGCCAGAGCGGCCGGGCCAGCGTGGGAAGGATCACAGTGTTTGGTGAGTTTCCTAAGCCCTGGAATACTGTGATTCAGCCTCCTTACAGCATCCTGCCCATGAGGGACAGGCAAGCACTGTGAGAAAAGTTCTCAAATGCAAAGGTTGAAAGAAATGACCGTTGGGGACCAGTGTTGTGGCGCAAAGGTTTAAGCTGCCATCTGCAGCTCCAGCATCCCATGTGGGTGCCAGTTCGAATCCTGACTGTTTCACTTACAATCCAGCTCCCTGCCAAAGTGCCTGGGAATGTCGCGGAAGATGGGCGTGAGCCCCTGCACCCACATGGGAGACCTGGTTGGAGTTCTTGTCTCCTGGCTTCTGCCTGGCCCAGATCCAGATGTTGCAGCCATTTGGGGGAGTGAACCAGCAGATGGAAGACCCACCCCCCTGTGTGTGTGTGTGCGTGTGTGTGTGTGTGTGTGTCCCCTTCTCTCTCTAACTCTGCCTTTCAAACAGATACAATAGAACATAAAAAAAGGCAGTTGAACGTAGAGCAAAGTGGCCCTGTAGGGAGTGACAGATGACGTGCTCTGATCTGAAGTAAATTTCCTGCCAGAGAGGTGCCACGTGGACTGCCTGCGAAACAGTGGGTGACTAGCAGCCTGCACTGGGGCCGTGGGAAGAGAACACTTGTGCAACAATGTCTCATCGCCAGCTGTGTTAGTGATGGTGAACACTCGTTTCTTGAACCATGGCAGGTAGTAATGATTTCCTTGTTCTTTCAAAACATTGAGAAAGTGATTCTTCTCTTTAAAATTTTTAATGTAAATTTTTAATTAAATAAAGTAAAATTAAGTAAATTTTAAATGTAAATTTTGAAAAATAGTGGCACAAGTCACATAGCTTAAAATGTGCCATTTTTATCACTGTTAATTATGAAGTTCAATAGCGTTGAATGCATTCACACTGTTGTATAACCATCACCACCATCTGGCTCCATAACTCTCATGGTTCCCAACTAAACCTTTCTACCCATTCAACACTAGTCCTCATTCCTACTGCCAAGCAACTTTATGATTGACCATACAATGGGCTGGTGCTGTGGCACAGTAGGTGAAGCCTCTGCCTGTGGGGCCAGCAGCCCATATGGGCACTGGGTCATGTCCCAGCTGCTGCTCTTCTGATCCAGCTCTCTGCTTAAGGACTGGGAAGGCAGTGAAAGATGGTCCAAATGCCTCTGCATCCACCTGGGAGACCTGGAAGAAGCTCTTAGCTCCTCCCTAAGCTCTGGCTGTTGTGGCCATTTGGGGAATGAACCAGCAGATGGAAGACCTTTCCCTCTGTCTCCCCCTCTGTCTATAACTCTGCCTCTCAAATAAATAAATAAAATCTTTTAAAATATAATAGATCACAAAAGAAACCTTTCATGGGTGCTTAGTAGTTTTTGCAAGAGAAGAGATTTAGTTATGGTAACTCTATTTTAGAGAAAAATTATGAACATTTATTGTTAGGTAACGAACATGGTTGCTAATGGATGCAGGTTCTAGGATGGGTGGGGAAAGATGTGTCACAAAAGTTTTAAAGCAAACTTGAAAGCAGGGGACATGGCTGGTGTGGTCCAGTGGGTTACGCCACCGCTTGTGACACTGGCATCCTATTTTGGAGCAGCAGTTTGAATCCTTAGCTGCTCTACTTTGGATCCAGCTCCTGGCTAAGGTAGCTGGGAAGGCAGGGAAGATTGGCTCAAGTGCTTGGGCCCCTGTCATCCATGTGGGAGATCTTTAAAAGAGCAAAAATAAAGCGAGGAGTAGTTAAACCTAAAGAGGTGATCATCCCTGCCCCCAGACTCTGGGTCCGCCTGAATGTTTCAGCTTCATTTGGGAGGATTTTCTCCCCTATAACTGCACTGTTGCTGGGATGTAACAGTAACAGAGGCAGTAGTTGGGCTTAGGTTACTAGATGGTTGGCTTGGAGGTAGCAAACTGATGACTAATTTCACCTCACTGAAGCTCATCTGTAGACTAGTGTCTTCTCTGCTATTATGTTTGGTGTTTCTAATTACCGTAGTTCAGGAATAGATTTAAAATATGACTAACTTTGATGAGAAGTCTTTAGCATTCTTTATTCAACTCTGAATTATTAGACCTATTTATAAATACCTGCTGTTTATTTTTGTAAAACTACCAGTGCTATTTTTATCCTTGTTTATTGACTTTAACATGAAAATAAAAATAGCTTCATTAGCATATAAAGTTGTCTGCAAGTTGTATACAAAAATACCTCAAAAGCTGACATGGGTATTTAATAATGTAAGTCAAGTACTTTTCCAGGTAAAGTGTAGGTGAGTTTTTATTGTTAAAAATTTGTCTTTTCTCACTGAACTGTTAGTATTTCTCTTTGCTCTTATTGTTCTGCAGTTCACTAAACTCTGACTAGATTAGACCTATTTTTATCCATATACTTTGCATTTTACTTGAGAGAAATTCTCAGTTACTATCCTTTCAAAGAAAGCCAATCTTGGCTTTCCATTTGTCATGTCAATCTATTGCTGCATTCTGAGTGGATTGATTAGTCCTATCTTCTAATTACTTGAATCTGTTTTAATATAGAAATTTTTGAAAAATTCAGTAGATCCACGTTTTTCTTAAATTTCCAATTGGTTCTATTGTTCAGTTTTATTGATTTGTTTTTGCATATTGGGTTTCATTCTTTTTCACTTTTTGAAGCTAAAGCTATTGTTACAAGGAGTTTAAAGACTTATACCAATTTCGAATTCTCTAAAGCTTCCTATGTTATTGGGAGTGAATGAGCCTCTGGAGAGTAGATTTTTTGGCTCCTTGTCTCAGTATTAATTGCTAGGGGCTTTAGAATGATCCATCCTAAATGTATGTCTTTCATTATGCTTTGTACTCGTTACTCCATGCATTGTGCCTTTAGGGTGCTTCTCCCTGGCCTGGGAAGCTGACGCAGACCCCAGTGCGGAGCTGACAGAATCACAGCTTGGGTGGTGAAAGTGGGAAATCCTTTGGTCTTCCAGCCTCTTAGAGTTCAGAGCTTTACTGAAGTGTAGCCTTGGGAAATGGCAGGTTGTGTCAGCCTCACTGCCAGCATCCCAGGTGAAGGGTGCCTATTCTCAGTCTCTACTTCAAAGGGGTCTGTAGCCTGAACTCTACTTCTGAGCCCATGGTCTTTTGAAAGGATGGTTTTATTTTTTCATTAATTAATTTGTAAAAAGCTTTTGCTGTCTTTGGAGTGGAGAAAAAAATTCCAAGGTGTGGCCCAACAGTGTCAATTTACCTGTGAGTACTCAAGTATCTGTAGGCAGACTCTCAGGAGAATTAATGCAAAAATCTATTAATCCACTTAGTAATTCAACTTGTCTCTTTGACATCAACATTTGATAACTTTTTTTTCTATGTGTTCAATTTGAAATCTTGGATGTGGATCAGTTGATTTAGAGCAAAGTTCCCCCAATTATTATTACATGAGTATTTCGATGGAAAAGGTAAGAGATACATGACTGCTATGAGACAGACTAGTCTCTCATAGCTAGGTGATTTAGATTTAAGATCTAGAGTCCTATTTTGGTATTTGTGTACATTTTATGTAAAAGCAATTTTTGGCTTGAATGACTTGGATAATTATCTCAGTTTTCCATTTTAATTTACTTACGTAGAAAAATCGAGGTTGAGGAAAAAATGCTTGGTGACACACATTATAATAAGGGTGAAAATTAGAAATAGCAATCATAATCTGTGATGTTAATACTGTGAGAAAAATTAAAACTAGTTAGCTTGAAATTTCAAGTGTATCAGTGCCCGCAGTCAACAACTTTGCAAAGTTTTCTTGGACATATTTCTTTTACTAATGAGTTGTCACAAGTGCTTAATGTCAACAGCCAATAAGGTGGTTCTTCGGGAGATTCAAGAACGGTTGTATTTGCTTGAAATATTGAGCTTATGAGTCAGTCACAAAAGCTTGTACAATGATTAAATTGGAGCAAGAGTAATGAGGTATAAACATCACACTCAGTAACTAAATCTAAGAGTGATGTTTTGTTGAGCTGCCAAGAAAATTAAAATGAAATATTCCCAAGCAACTTTATGAATGGTATAGAAACCTTCTGACAACAGAATCAGGTTGTTATCCCCTTTTAAAATTAAGTGTTCAGCTGAATGTCAGCAAATTTGATGAAATGTAACTGGAAAAGATTTGTGCCTTTAGTTCTTAAAGACTCAGTTTTGCTGAGGCACGATTTGCCCAAATCTTGCCCTAAGGAAACTGTGTGGGAACAAAAATCGAGAGAAGCACATCATACTTTTCAATGATTTGCACGGAAAGAATATCTGTTCTGGGAATGGACAAAAAAATCAGAGTTGAGTGAACTGTCTTTGGAGAAGAGTCTGGGCAATTGAGAAAAATATTTATGCACGCTGCTGGCTGAGGAATTCGAATGGAACCTTCAACCTGATTTGGCACACAGTGTAACTCTTCCAGGCACAATGCACTATTTTCATAAACAAATTGAACTGCAAGATTCCTGGCTACTGTTGTACCATTTGGCTGACCCTGAGTGTAACTGACTATGCAAGATATTTTAGCCTAGGTTCTACGCAGTATGTTTTTCAGGAAAGGGAAGATAATCAGAGATTCACACAGGGATTATAAACATCATTTCTTTTTTAAAATATTTTATTTATTTATTTGAAAGACAGAGTTGCAGAGAGGCAGAGATAGATAGATAGATAGATAGATAGATAGATAGATAGATAGATAGATAAATCTTCCATCTGCTGGTTTACTCCCCACATAGCTGCAGTAGCTGGAGCTGTGCTGATCTGAAGCCAGGAGCCAGGAGCTTCTTCTGGGTCTCCCATGTGGGTGCAGGGGCCCAAGGACTTCTACTGCTATCCCAGGCCATAGCAGACAGCTGGATTGGAAGGGGAGCAGCTGGGACTTGAACCAGCACCCATCTGGGATGCCAGCACTGCAGGCGGCAGCTTTACCGCTATGCCACAGCGCTGGCCTCATGAACATCATTTCTAAAAGTAATGATTAATTGTTTATTTTTGTGTTAACTGGAAACATCACTGAATATATTTCTTTGGCACTTTCCATGTCATCAAATCATTATAATCTACTTTTGGGAAACTGATTAAGATGCCTGGAACACTCACCGGCCCTGTAGCAACATGGCTTGTGAGTGCCCCGTCTTTAGTGTGAGGTCACTGGAATTTTCTCATTAGCACTCTCTGCTTCCAATGGAACCACTCACTTGTGGCTTATTGTTTCTTGTGTACTCCCACAAAATTTTGCATTCTGAGATCAGAATATTTATAATTTGTGCTCTTCAGAAACAATGAATATACCCAAAGGAAAATAATATAGTAATCCATTTTGCATTGTTTAGTGGATACATTAAGTGTTCCAACACTTCTCTGTTCCTAAAGCAATCTGAGAACTTGGTAAGACGGATGGGTGGGACTCTGCTCAACTAAGGTATGGGGGCGATGCCTCTATGAACAATATATTAATAATAATATTAGCTAAATAGTGCGGTTCAAAATCCTCTGCCATTTTCATGGGTTCTTCTATTTTCTATCCTTCATCAATTGCATACTGAGCTTTGAATAGGAATATCGAAATCTTAGTAGCGTTTCCCTACATCTCTTTGATCTAATGAAGAGTGTGAACAAGAATAATTTAAACCGGGAAGAACTGGACAAATCACTGATTATATGGAATTATGACAATAATGTAATTTTACATTTATCACATAATAACAATGTGTTTTACAGTAACCCAATAAAATTTCCAGCTTGTCAACAGACTGACAGATTTTAATTCCTAACCATTGTATTCTAAAATTATTTTCACGGGTGGGCATTTGGCATAGTGATTAAGATGCCACTTGGGTGGCCAACATCCCATTTTGGAATGCTTGAATTTGAGTCCTGGCTCTTCTCCAAATTCCAGCTTCCTGCTGATGCACACCCTGGGAAGCAGCATGTGATGGCTTAAGTAGTTTGATCCCCCCTTGCATGTGGGAAACCTGGATTGAGTTCCTGGCTGTCTCCATTGGCCTGGCCCAATTCTGGCTGTTTTTTTTATGTATCTGGGGAATGAACCAGTGAATGGAGTTCTCTGTCTGTGACTCTCTGCCTTTCAGATAAATGAAATAAATAAATAATTTTAAAATGGCTAATGGAAGCTGGTGCCGCAGCTCACTAGGCTAATCCTCCGCCTTGGGGCGCCAGCACACCGGGTTCTAGTCCCGGTCGGGGTGCCAGATTCTGTCCCAGTTGCCCCTCTTCCAGGCCAGCTCTCTGCTGTGGCCCAGGAGCGCAGTGGAGGATGGCCCAAGTGCTTGGGCCCTGCACCCGCATGGGAGACTAGGAGAAGCACCTGGTTCCCGGCTTCAGATCAGTGCGGTGCGCTGGCCGCAGCAGCCATTGGAGGGTGAACCAACAGTAGAGGAAGACCTTTCTCTCTCTCTCTCTCTCACTGTCCACTCTGCCTGTCAAAAAATAAAAAAAAAATGGCTAATGGAAAAGAGAATGGAAATATAAGTTTATATAGATATTATTTTCATACTAATAGAAAACTAAAAATTTTAATCTGATCTGAGATTTATATCAAAACCATAAAAATGCATCTTCATATATTTTGTTTCCTTAAAATTTTAATTAAAATATTTCAAATATTTATAAAGAAATAAAAGTCAATATACCCCATGTACCAAACACACAATTTAAAAAATAATACATTGTTTATGAAATTACTGATACAAGAAATCCTCTTTGAATCCCCCAATCTCCACTTCTATTCTCTGAGGAAATCATGTTCCTGAAATTGTTATGTAAAATTCCATGCACTTCTCTATATGTTTGCATCATACATATGATTTAATTTTCATGTACTATTCTACCAAACTGGATGCATACTTCTACCCATTGGTTTTATTGCTTAATATAATAAATACCTGAGATTCATCATGGTGGTGTAGGTAGTTCCATTTTATTCATTTTCAGGGCATTGGGTAAATGCACTGTCATTAATCTCTTCTGTATATGGACATAGCTATTTCAATTTTTTCAGTATTATAAATAACACCGCCCAAAGCAATCCTGGGCTTGTACCCTTGTATCATTCATGAAAGTTTCTGTAGGGTATATAATTAGAAGTGGAATTGCTGGATTCTTGGACATTCCATCTTCAACTTTTGCTAACAATTGTCAAGTTTTGCAAATTGTCCCAATTTACACAGTCTTGATGGTGAAGGAGTTTTCACTTTTCTGTCTTGTCAACTCTTTGTATTGCCAGATTATCTTTTCTTAAATCTAGTGAGTGGGTAAGTGGCACTTTCTACATTTCAGAAGAGCCCAAGCCCAATTTAATCTCTGACATAAGTGCTCCTGTTTCCTTTGCTGTGAATTGGTGAGCTTGTACTTTTTGCTCAGCTTTTTTTGTGTGTTGGTTGTAAGAGTGAGCCCCTTATTAGTAGACAAACACTTGTAATTTTGAGTGTTTATATATAAGTATATATGTAAAATAAGTATATATATAAGTATATATAAAATAAGTACATATGCATGCATACAGACAAGGGTATTTCCAAAAGTCTGAGGAAAAAAGGAATTAAAACTGTAGATCTCCATCAATATGTTGAAGCACCCTTGTGTGCTTCACACGCACACAAATACACACATAGAAAAGGCTTAGGATGATATTCAGCCCTGGGTACTGGAATTAAGAATTTTTTCCTTTATAAAATCTATCTGTAGTCCCTATAAATGTATTTGAACTATAAGTGTGTACTGTTTGATTTTGTAAAAAACAATTAAAATGATTTTTAATTTTTAAAAAGACAATGTTTCCTTGTGTAAATGAACCATATTTATTTGTCTATTCTTCTATGATCATTATGACCATTAAGCATGGCTCTCTGGTTATTTTTGGATAATACAACCTGTGCTGTCCCAGCTGTCTTCTCATTAGAGATCATTAATTTCTGGTCCTATGATTTCTGTAAAACAAATAATCTTAAGAATTGAAATCACTGGAAGCCAGCACTGTGGCGCAGTAGGTTAATGCCCTGAATCGCCAGCATCCCATATGGGCACCAGTTCGAGACCCGGCTGCTTCACTTCTGATCCAGCTCCCTGTTATGGCCTGGGAAAGCAGTAGAGGATGGCCCAAGTCTTTGGGCCCCTGCACCCACATGGGAGACCCAGAAGAAGCTTCCGGCTCCTGGCTTCGGATCAGCGCAGCTCTGGCCATTGCGGTCAATTGGGGAATGAACCATCAGATGGGAAACCTCTCCCTCTCTCTCTCTGCCTCTCCTCCCTCTGTGTAACTCTTTCAGATAAATAAATATATCTTAAAAAAAGAATTGAAATTGCTATATCTAATAATGTAATTGTGGTTTGATCTTTTTTTCTTAAAAAAATTGAGGTGAAATTCACATATCAGGAAGTCATCCTTTTAAAGTGTACAATTCAGTGTTTTTTAGAATACTCAGTTGTACAACAATCTGTAGCTTCAGGAAACTTTTATTGCCCTAAACAAAATCCTAACATGCTTTAGTGGCTACTCTCCAGGTTCCCCATGCCTCAGGTCCTGACAGTCACTAAGCCACTTTTGGGCTTTCTGGATTTGCCAGTTCCAGCCATCTAATTTAAAGGGCATCATACAATATGTGATCCAGTATCTGACTTCTTTGGCTTAGTGTGCTTTTTAGCTCAACCATGTTGAAGTACACATTAGTTATTCATGCATATGTGTGGCTGAATAATATTCTGTTTTTTGCATGTACTACATTTTTTTACCCACTCATGAAATGATGGGCATTTGTATTATTTCCATTTATTCTGCCATTAAATGCAATATGTAGATGCATGTATTTGGTTCTCTTGAATATATACTTAAGAAGGAATTGTTCAGTCATCTTGTAACTCTTCAAATTTTTGAGAAACTGTCTAGGGCTTTTCCAAATTGATTGTACTATTTGACATCTTTTACATTGAAGTATGAAGATTCTGATTCCTCCACATCTCCACCAGCACTTGATCTTGTCTCTGTTTTTGATTATAGCCATCCTAGTGGGCATGACTTGATATCTCGTTGTGGGATTTTTTTTTTTTTGTATTTTCCTAACTACTAATGTTGTTTAGCATCTTTTAAAAAATATATATTTAAAAGTATATAAGTGATTATAAGTATTATAAATATGTTTATAAGTATACTTTTAAAATATATATATATATATATATTTGAAAGTATGTATATATACTTCAGAGGCAGAGTTGCAGAGTTACAGAGAGAGGCAGAGACAGGGAGAAAGGTCTTCCACCTGCTGGTTTACTCCCAAAATGGCTGCAACGGCCAGAGCTGGGCTGATCCGATGCAGCTTCAGGGGCCCAAGGAATCAAGCCATCTTCTACTGCTTTCCCAGGCCATAGCAGAGAGCTAGATGGGAAGTTGGGCAGCCTGTACTTGAACCAGCACCCACAAGGGATGCCAACACCGCGGGCTGCGGCTTTATCTGCTACACCGCAGCACTGGCCCTGCATCTTTTCATTTGCTTCTTGGTCATTTGTATATCTTCTTTGGAGAACTGTCTGTCCAAATCCTTTGCCTGATCCAAAAATCAAATTTTTAATTGGATTGGGTTTTAAGAGTTCTGTTTATATTTTGGAGATACGTCTCTTATTGGATATGTGGTCTGCAAAAGACATATTATCTCATTCTACTTTTTTTTTTTGCCTCCACTTTCTTCATGGAATCTTTTAAAGTGTAAGAGTTTAAAATTTTATTTTGTCATATCTTTTGAAGAAACCATTGTCTACTTCACAAAAATTTATGTGCTTGTGATTTTTTTTTCTCTAAGATTTTTGTAATGGTAGTCTTTTTTTTTTTAACTTTTATTTAATGAATATAAATTTCCAAAGTACGGCTTATGGATTACAATGGCTTCCCCCCATAACGTCCCTCCCACCCGCAACCCTCCCCTCTCCCACTCCCTCTCCCCTTCCATTCACATCAAGATTCATTTTCGATTCTCTTTATATACAGAAGATCAGTTTAGCATACATTAAGTAAAGATTTCAACAGTTTGCTCCCACACAGAAACATAAAGTGAAAAATAATAGATGATTTTTAACTGATGATGAAATCAGATCAGACCTATTGTCATGTTTAATCCCAGTGAGAGTCAAGTTGGGAATTGATAATTTCTTCTTCTTTTTTTTTTTTTTTTTAACAGAAGATCAGTTTAGTATACATTAAGTAAAGATTTCAATCGTTTGCACCCCCATAGAAACACAAAGTGAAATATACTGTTTGAGTACTTGTTATAGCATTAAGTCTCAATGTACAGCACATTAAGGACAGAGATCCTACATGAGGAGTAAGTGCACAGTGACTCCTGTTGTTGACTTTACAAATTGACACTCTTGTTTATGGCCTCAGTAATCTCCCCATGCTCCAGTCATGAGTTTCCAAGGCTATGGAAGCCCTCTGAGTTCTCCGATTCTTATCTTGTTTAGACAAGGTTATAGTCAAAGTGGAGGTTCTCTCCTCCCTTCAGAGAAAGGTACCTCCTTCTTTGAAGACCTGTTCTTTCCACTGGGATCTCACTCACAGAGATCCTTCATTTAGTTGTTGTTTTTTTTTTTTTTTTTTTTTTTTTTTTTTTTGCCAGAGTGTCTTGGCTTTCCATGCCTGAAATACTCTCATGGGCTTTTCAGCCAGATCCGAATGCCTTTAGGGCTGATTCTGAGGCCAGAGTGCTGTTTAGGACATCTGCCATTCTATGAGTCTGCTGAGTATCTCGCTTCCTATGTTGGATCACTCTCCCCTTTATTTATTCTATCGGTTAGTATTGGCAGGCACTAGACTTGTTTATGTGATCCCTTTGACTCTTAGTCCTTTCATTATGATCAATTGTGAACTGAAATTGATCACTTGGACTAGTGAGATGGCATTGGTACATGCTACCTTGATGGGATTGAATTGGAGTCCTCTGGTATGTTTCTAACTCTACCATTTGGGGCAAGTCAGCTTGAGCATGTCCCAAATTATACATCTCTTCCCTCTCTTATTCCCACTCTTATGTTTAACAGGGATCACATTTCAGTTAAATTTCAACACTTAAGAATAACTGTGTATTAATTACAGAATTAAACCAGTCATATTAAGTAGAACAGACAAAAAAAACTACTAAGAGGGATAATGTATTAAGTTGTTCATTAACAGTCAGGGCTATGCTGATCAAGTCACCGTTTCTCATAGTATCCATGTAATGGTAGTCTTTACAATTTTGTCTTTAATTCATTTTTTTGCTAATTCTTTCTTGGATGAAAGTTAAGTTTCTAAAAATTATTTTGCATATAGATATACAGTTATCCTGATACCATTTGTTGAAAAGAATATTTTCCCCATCAAATTGTTATATACCCTGATCAGAAATCAACTGACCAAAAGTGTGTTTAATGGCATGTTTTGATGAGTAGAAGACTTTATGACATATTTTTGTCCATCTGTATTACACCCTGTTAAAAAAATCCTATCCTCTATCCTATGTTTCTAATTATTGTTAACTGTTTTCAGATTTTTTTTTTTTACCTGTAAGGCTTTACCTATCTTGACCATACACATTTTTTTAAAGATTTATTTATTTATTTTGAAAGTAATCATTACAGAGAGAAAGGGAGCGAGACAGAGGAAAGAGAGGCCTTCTATCTGCTGTTTCACTCCCCAGATGGCTGCAAAGGCCAGCCCTGGGCCTCCCAAGTGGGAGGCAGTGGTCCAAACACCTGGGCCATCTTCCACCACTTTTCCTGCGGCCGTTAGTGGGGAGGTGGATCTGAAGTAGAGCAGCTGGGACATCAACTGGCACCCATATCGGATGTCAGCATTCCAGGCAGTGGCTTTACCTGCTATACCACAATACCAGCTCTGATCATGCATGCTTTTAAATAGACATTCATTATTGAGAATTACATATGAAGAGCTAATTATCTCAAAACCATACGTTTAATAATCCACTCCCTTGTCACCAATCTGAAATGTCTTCTCTATTGTATTTCAAGTTTCCACATTTTCAAAAATCTATTTCTGGATGCTCTCTCCTTTTATCTTATCCTATATTAACACCAAAAGTAGAATTTTAAAATTCCTATAGCTTTTTACTACATCTTGATACATGAAAAGGCAGTCTATCACTAACTCTGTTCTGCCTGATTTTGAGGTTTTATTCAGCTATATATACATATATATTCTATAATTAATTGTTCATGTTCCAGAAAAAAATCTTCTTGGGATTTTAATTGGAATCACATTCAATTTATGACAAATTTAGCATTTTAATGTATCTGGTGATATCTATGAAAATGTTATCATTCTATCTCTGTCAATTTATTCTGTTTCAGTAGCTTTATCACATTCTGAGTTGAAGACATATTTTGTCAGATTTAGTGCTATACATCTTTTTTAAAGATTTATTCATTTATTTGAAAGGCAAAGTCACAGAGAGAGAGAGAGAGAAGAGACAGAGAGAGATCTTTTATCTGCTGGTTCACTCCCCAAAATGGCCGCAATGACCCGGGCTGGGTCAGGCCAAAGCCAGGGGCCAGGGAAGGAGCCAGGAGATTCCCTGGCCATTTTCCTCTGCTTTCCCAGGTGTATTAACAGGGAGCTGGATCAGAAATGGAGCAGCTGGTACTCGAATCAGTACCCATATGAAATGCTGGCACTGCAGGCTATGGCTTTAACCTACTGTGCCACAGAACCAGGCCCAGTGCTACATATCTTTAAGGTTTTTGTAGAAATTATAAATATAACATATTTGTATGTTATTATATAGGTATATTTTATAGTATATTTATAAAAACTGTTTTTAAGCATGATTTTTCTGTTTGTATATAAGGATGAACTTTTTGCTTATTAGTCAAATCTAGTATTTGATAAATTCACTTGCTTTAATTAAATTTACATAGTTTATTAAGATAGCCATATCATCTGTGGAGTTTATTTTATTAAAGATTTACTTATTTGTTTGAAAGGCGGGGGGGTGGGCAGAGAGAGGGAGAGATAGGTATCTCTTCCTTCTGCTGGTTCACTCCCCAAATGGTCACAACAACCGGGGCTGGGTCAGGCTGAAACCAGGAGCCAGGAACTCTGTCCTGTTTTCCTATACAGGCAATAGGAACTCAAGTACTTGAGCCATCACCCACTGCTTCCCAGGTACATTCCCAGGGAACTAGATTAGGAGTGGAGTATGCGGGACTCCTACTGGCACTCCATTATGCGATGTGCGTGTCCTAAGAGGCAGCTTAACCCACTGTGCCACAACACCAGCCCTCTCTGTGGATTTAAAAAAAATTTTTTTTTGACAGGCAGAGTGGACAGTGAGAGTGAGAGACAGAGAGAAATGTCTTCCTTTTTGCTGTTGGTTCACCCTCCAATGGCCGCTGCAGCCGGCGTGCTGCGGCCGGCGCACTGCGCTGATCCAAAGGCAGGAGCCAGGTGCTTCTCCTGGTCTCCCATGGGGTGCAGGGCCCAAGCACTTGGGCCATCCTCCACTGCACTCCCAGGCCACAGCAGAGAGCTGGCCTGGAAGAGGGGCAACTGGGACGGAAAGAATCTGGCACCCCGACCGGGACTAGAACCTGGTGTGCTGGCGCCCCAAGGCGGAGGATTAGCCTAGTGAGCCGCAGCGCCGGCCTGGATTTAAAAAATTAATTTCTCCTTTCCTAGTCCCCGTCCTTCTTTTTCTTGTCATAGTCCCCTGAATTTAACCCCTACAGACAATGTTGAATGAAAACAGTTTCAGCATGCACTCTGGTCTTACTCTTTACACATAATTTTCTGATTTCTTTTTGTTCTTTAAAATGTTACTTATTTCTTCCTCTTCTTGACTTCCACAAACAGTTATACTCATTTATTCTAGTACAGAGCTTTGCTTTGAATTTTTAAGAAAGTCAATGGATTTTTAGTTTTTAATTTTTTATTAACAAAATATTACCTTGAAATGGTAAAGAGTTTGGTGAACTAAATATTTTGTGAAATTCATAGAATCTTTTCCATCTGTAAATCTTTACAATTTTGTTTTTCATTTTAGCCTTTGCTTTCATTATTGCCCAACTTTACCTCCCTTAACTGTTCCTCTTCCCCAGGTGACTGCTGATGGAGTCTTGCTCTGTCAGCTTTCCTAGGCCATTGATTGGGTCATTGAGGTAAGTATCAGAGAATGATGTTTTATTTATTATTTTGGCTGCATCGCCTACATATCCTGGTCGATTCCCTAGTCACCTATTCTTCCAAATGTGATTTTTGACAAAATTCTAGTAAGTCCTAAACAGATTCTTCTGCAGGAAATCTCAGTGAACAAATATATGATGGAATCTCGCCTCCTTCCAGAGGGAAGAAGGTTGGCAGGCTTGTGTGTTCAGAGCTGACTTCCGGTGTTGGACACTAAGGTGTTGGTCTTAGGAGTCGTTACAGTAAAGTAAGGCTTCTGTCCCAGGCTGCAGTCATGAACATTGCAGGAAACAGTATACCACTACTCTTTATGTTTTGGGCTCAAAATCAATACCGATTAGTACGCTGACAGTACAAAAGACACAAACCCAGTATTTTAGAACACTGTGCCGAATTTCAGGAGTGGAAGCCTGGACTGTCTCACATTATGTGAGTGATGGCAAGGAGGGCCTTGGAAGTGAGAAACGGCCTCTCTATGGAGGCCTGTGTGAGTGCGGAGGCCTACGGTTCTTTGTTCTGAAGCATGGCCTGTTCCAACTCCCCAGTAAGGGGCCTGTGGGTGTGTTTGTCTTCTGCCACTCTTATCCAAATAAGCTGTTTTTCATTTAAAAGCTGTCACTCAAAGGGCAAGGAGATGTTTTTTGGTTAAATGTCCAGTAACAGGCACGACACCACCAGCACTGAGTCCCCTGAGTCAGCTGACAATCTTCTACAGCTAATTGCCATTATTTTGCTGCTTGTAGCAAGTGGCATTGTAAGTCACCCTACCTAGGACCCTGACTTCTTCTTGGAAAAAAAAAATGAAGAAGTCATGACAGGGTCATTATTGGTTCCATTGTCTGTTGGAAGGTCTTTCTTAGGAATTAAAAAAATTTTTTTTTCAACTCTTTTATCTTTTGCTATGGGGAGCAACTTGAGGTTAAGCTGGAAGCAGTTCCAGGATCAGAGGCCTGAAATGGAATCTGTTTGACTCTGCCTTCACTTCTTCCCGGTAGATTCCACTGTAACCGGGGCTCTTGCTGCTGCAGTAGACTACAGGAAGCTGCCCAGACATCTTACCCGTGCCTTCTGTGGTCCATTTGTCAATGTACTGAAGATAATTTAAATGATGTGACGCACTTGTCTCCCCAGTTATCATTTTAAAAAATGTGACAAATTAAGTGGGCATCCTCTGGCTTCATATGGAGAACCTGAAATATTAGCAGTGGAAACAATCTAAAATATTTAACAAGGAATCCGAGAACTGGCTCAGACTCCCTGACTTGGCACTGACCACAAAAGCAATACTAAGATACACAGTGAGAGCTCAAGCAGCTTCTGCTTTGGGTATCAGAGGGCATGGAGATAGAGACTTGAGTTCTTGACATCTGACGACAATCCAGGTAGGGCTGGTGCACAAAAAACCAAGTTTCAAAGAGGAACTAGAAAGTGACAAGAAAGAGGATCTATTCCAAATGCGATTTAAATCTCATTATGTTTTGAATATTCGGCGGGACTCTCCCAAGGTTTCTGTTTCTCCTTGGGAGTAAAATATGTTCTTAAAAGTGCATTCAGCTCTGCTGCTAAAGTATCGTTTACTAACAAATGATTGCAGCTGTACCCTGGTGGCCTCAAAGAGTTTTAATGTTGCTTCCAGATGTGCTTAATTTATTTCCAGGGTATAATGTTTGCCATGGGAGGCTTGGGTGATTTTCTCACTTATCAATGCCAATTTCTTGGAGGTAGGTGCAATTTTAGTCCTCTTCTGGATCGAGAGACAGAACAGAAAGAGATTATGGCTTCATTAATATCAAATGAGAAACCCTTAACAATCCTGAGAAAAAGACCAAATCCACTGTGTATTTCATGAGCGTAGGCACCTGGGCTTATGTTTCTGCAAGGGTTTCTGAGGACTGTTCTTGCCAATATTCAGCACTATGCTGATAATGGTATTTGTCAAGAATTTTAAGAATCTAGAATTTAAAAAAATCACCCTGTATGCTTAGCTTTCAAAAACTCCAGTGGTTGATTTGTTATGAAATATTAAGAGGGTGGAGTGAATCCAATTTTCAGCTACTCGAAGCACTACTGGGTGTAGCTATTAACAATCTTTGCATATTGGATATGAATAATAATATATGGTATTTATTACAGAGCAATCATATAAATTTTATTTTGGAGCACATTAAGATGGAGACCAGTTGAAATGTAAAATTCATAATGTATCTAGAGCAATTGTGAGTAGTTATTATGAAAACTACTTTGGTGAGGTGCAAACTATGCAATAGGATTTTAAGAGGTTTTCCATGAATATCAATTAAGTTGTTGAAGATATTCAAGTCTATTCAACTGAACTTAAATACTTAATAAAATAGATAAAACTAAACTAACATGTATCAGTATCATAGAAATCATCACCACACGAATGGTCACTTAGTGTAAGTACTAAATCCTAAATGTTGGTCTCCTGGCCCACATTTTTAATAATCTTTGTAAAGTAGTATATTGATCCTTAAAAATAACTGAAGCTATTTGCCCCAAAGCTATGGAAGAGCTTGGTTCCTTTTCTAGTATCAAAGTTATAAGAGGGTGTAGTTTTCTTAACCAAAGGGTTAAATATGTAAGTCAGTGACTAGGATGAGCATTGGAAAGTTGCATACTGCCAGAATTGCCCTTTATAATCTTTGGAAAAATTAGAATATGTCATTTTTTTCACATTAGTCAGGAAATCCTTAAATGACCCCCACATTCTTTATATAGGCTTGTGAAACATAAGTGTGGTGTCAAAGTGACTTGCATTTAACACTGATGAACACAAATGTTAAGATGTTCAAAGCTTCCTGTCTTTGGAAGTAATCTTCTCATGTGATACAACAGGAAGATTTTGGTAGAATGTAGGATAATGAGGGCTGAGAATTTTGCCAACTTTTTCTTCTTTTGAAAAATTTTACATATATATAAGGAGAACAAATTGCATGTATTTAATATAAATGCAGTTTTAAGAGCCCAATGCTACTTCCATCCCTACTCTCCCTTCGTTCCTTACTCCCACCCTCTCTCCTTCTTCCTTTCTTATTTTTCTTTTAATTTTCACAATGACTTCCAATTTTCTTTATAATCACAAGCTTAACCCTCCACAAAATAAAGAATTCAACAGGTTGTAAGTAGAAAAACCACTGTTTCTCAAGAGTAAAGACAAGGGATGTAAACAATAATCAAGTCTCAATATGTCAATCTTGCTCATATAATTACATTTTTTGTCCACTTTTTCCCACTGCAGTAATTCAGTCATTACCTAGTTCAATATTAGGCATGTAAATATACAACCAATGTGTTGAATAACTAAACTATGAATAAGATATGTTGAAAAAGTGAATGATGAAAGGGAATTGAATTCTTGCATGCTCTTAAATCTAGCTCATTGAGGTTTTAAGTTAACACCAAAATAACAATCTAAAACACTGGTCCTAAGGGTACCAGGAGGAAGCTCCTGGCTCCTGGCTTCAGATTGGCACAGCTCCGGCCAATGTGGCCATCAGGGTAGTGAAACAGTGGATGGAAGACCTCTCTCTCTCTTTGTCTCTGTCTCTCTGTAACTCTGCCATTCAAATAAATAAATAAATCTTAAGAAAAAAGAATCTCCCCAAATTTTCAGCTTTTTAAATATTTCTTGTGGCTTGGAAATATTCTGATATTTGAATAAGGTGATAAAATGCAATAGTTTTTAGTTGCTAAAGGTTGATAACTTCATGCATATGAAATGAGATGGCGAGTGCTCCTAAAGTAACAAGAGAGGGCCCAGCAATATGTCTACAGGATCACACACACACTCTGCAGAAGATTGCTCAAGAGAGGCACTGCCTTAAAACATTTTCTGCTGCTATTGTGAAATGTCTGAGGCAGAGAAATTCATAAAGAAACATGTAATACTTGCGGTTCTGAAAGTCTAACAGCATAGCACTGGCATTTGCTTAGCTTCTGATGAGGGCCTGATGGTGGGTGCACACATGGTAGGAAGTGGACAGGCAAGTAGGCTTCTGTGGACCAGAGAGAGTGAGGGCAGGTGACAGGTTCGCTTTAGCAACCAGCTCTCCAAAACCAATCAGTGTTAAGGGGTTGGGCCATAAAGAGATTCAAGGGAAGGTCTCAGACCAGGCCAAAAGCAGTCTGAGACATACATACACTGAACTTGGATGTTGTACTGTATATTTGTCTGGTTTTAGTCTTTATAAAGTCATTAGCTGTCCAAGTATATTTGGAGTATTCTACATATCCAGTAGAATAATTCACCCAGGTTTGTAGGCCAGAGGCCTTATGATATGAATGTATCTTTCAGCATTCAGAACCAGAAATATATGGGTAGATGATAGAAATGAGGTTTGAAGAATGTAGTTCCAGAGGCCAGTTTGTAGAAAATATTTAAAATTGATATTTAAAATTGTTAAGTGGAGGATTCAGTTAACATCAATACTCCATCAAAACAGACAGTCTCCTATCATGAATGTACTCAGTAGTGCACGTTAGAAAATTAAAAATGTACTGAACTTACTTTAATTTTTATGGGAATTTTGCAAAATACAATTTATCACAATTTCTATGTTATGGCACACAAACTTTAAGTAAACAAGTGGTGATTGTGTCTATTGAGGTTTTATGTTTTATACATCTCAACTACTAAAAAACCCAAACAAAATGCTTTTAAAATAAGATGTATTATGTATTTGAAAGGCACAGTGACAGAGAAACAGGGAAGATATAGATATATATATATATATATATATATATATATGTCGCTCCCCCTCTTCGTGGAGGAACGACACAGGACCCTGTGTTGTTCTTTTGTCTGCTCGGCCCTCCCCGGGTTTGCTGCTGGTTCTTCCCGGGTTGGCTACCGACCCTTCCACCTCCGTGGAAGGGCGGTTCCCCCTGCCACATTCCCCACTTCCGCGGGGGAGCGGCACACCTCCGGCCAGCTCTCTCGGGGGCTGCACAGGTGTTCCTTCAGATAGATGTTCCTGGTGCATGTTGTCTCTCTCCTCCTTTATAGTCCTCTTCCACCAATCCCAACTCTGCTACCCACACGCCGAGTATGCTGCTCTCCTCCAATCAGGAGCAGGTCCTACAGTTTATTGGTTGAACTGGAGGCAGCTGTGTAGAAGCTGTTTCCCTTCTCAGCGCCATATTGTGGGAGAGCAGATGCATAGAATAAGTCTTAATTCCAGTAACTTAGTCTAGTCCGAGTTGCTCCCAGTTGCTCCCCATATATATATATATATATATATATATATATATATGGAGAGAGAGAGAGAGAGAAAGAAAGAATCTTCCATCTGCTGGTTCATGCCTCAAGTGGCTACAACAGCCAGCTCCAGATTAGGATCTGGCCATACTGGGAGCCAGGAACTCCATTCCTATATCCCACGTGGCTGTCAGGTATCCAAGTACTTAGGCCATTACTTGTTACCTTTTCAGGCCTATTAATAGGGAGCTGGATCTCAACCAGAGCAGCTGGGACTCCAACAGGCACTCTGTTATGGAATGCTTCTGTCCTAAGTGGTAGTTTGCTCTGCTGCAGCACAGCATCATTCCCTAAAAAAAATTCTAACAACTACATTGAAGAGACTGAACTTATCTCTTTTTCTTCTTACAGAAAAATATTACAGGGGCTAGTGTTGTGGTATAGTGGGTAAAGCTGTGATGCTGGCATCTCTGTGGGTGCTGGTGGATGTCCTGGTTGCTCCACTTCTGATGCAATTCTCTGCTAATGGCTTGGGAAAAGCAGTGTAAGATGGCCTGAGTGCTTGGGTCCCTGCCACCCACATAGGACACCCAGGTGGAGCTTCTGGTTCCTGGCTTTGACTTGGTTGAGCCCTGGCCTTTGCGGCCACCTGGGGAGTGAAGCAGCAAATAGAAGGTCTCTCTCTCTCTGTCTATCCCTCTCTCTCTGTAGCTTTATCAACTAAATAAGTAAATCTTTTTAAAAATTCTAAAATTATTGTAATATGAAGATATTATCCAACAAAATGCAGATCTTCAAAATTTTATACAAGTTATACATGTTTCATGTATTTCATATAGGAAGATTTAGGATCATAGAGATACGTCCTCCCCTAGCCTCCTTCCTGCCTACTCCAACACTTCCTCCTCCCTCTCCTACTCCCACTTCTAATGTTTATAAAGATATATTTTGAGTTTACTTAATATTTGTAAGGTTAACCCTACACTAAGTAGAGTTCTGACAAATAATATGAAGAAAAAAAAACACTGCTCTTCAGCAAAAGAGACAAGGGCTGTAAACAATCATCAAGTCTCAAATGTCCATTTTATCCCAATACATTGCATTTTAGGTACTCATTAGTTACCTCAGATCAGGGAAAACATGGTAACTGTCATTTTGGGACTGGCTTATTTCACTAAGTATCATGGTTTCCAGTTTCATCCATTTTGTTGTAAAAGATAGGATTTCATGTATTTTTTTTTTCAACTGAGTAGTACTCCATAATGTGTGTGTGTGTGTATGTGTGTGTATATATATATATATATCATAATTTCTTTATCCAGTCATCATCAGATGGACATCTGGGTTGATTCCATATCTTAGCTATTGTGAATTGAGTTGCAATAAACATGGGCGAACAAATAATATATCCTGTTTTCAATTCCTTTGGGTAAATTCCCAGAGGTGGGATGGCTGGATCCTATGGTAGGTCTATATTCATCTTTCTGAGATATCTCCAATACTGTCTTCAACAGTGACTGCACCAGTTTTCTTCCAACCAACAGTGGCTTAGGTTTCCCTTTTCCCCACATTCTCGCCAGCATTCAGTGTTGATTTCTGTATGAGAGCCAGTCTAACTGGGGTGAGGTGAAACCTCATTGTGGTTTTGATTTGCATTTGCCTGATAGCTAGTGATCCTGAGCATTTTTTCATGTGTCTGTTGGCCATTTGAATTTCCTCTCTTGAAAAATGTCTGTTCAAATCCTTTGTCCATTTCTTAATTGGATTGTTTATTTTGTTGTTGTTTAATTTCTTGAGCTCTTTATAGATTCTAGAAATTAACCCTCTTCAGTTGCATAGCTAGCAAATACTTTTGCCAATTCTGTCAGCTGTGTCTTCTCTTTGCTGCATATTTCTTTTGCAGTGCAGAAGCTTCTCAGCTTGATGTAACCCCATTTGTCAGTTTTGGCTTTAATTGCCTGTGCCTCTGGGGCATTTTCTAAGAAGTCTTTGCCTATGCCAGTGTCTTGCATGGTTTCCCCAATGTTCTTTAGTAATTTGATGATATGGGTTGTATATTTAGTTATTTGATCCATTTTGAGTGGAATTATTGTAAGGTATAAGGTAGGGCTCTTGCTTCATATTTCTGCATGAAGATATCCAGTTTTCCCAGCACCATTTGTTGAAGAGACTCTCCTTGCTCCAGGGATTAATTTAGGCTCCTTTGAGAAAGGTAAGTTGGTTGTAGGTGCATAGATTGATTTCTGGAGTTTCTATTCTGTTCCATTGGTCTATACGTCTGGTTTTGTGCCAGTACCAGATTGATTTGATTATAACTGCCCTGGAGTATGTCTTTAAATCTAGTATTGTGTTGCCCCCTTCTTTGTTTTTGTTGTATAAGATTGATTTAGCTATACAGGGTCTCTTGTGTTTCCATATGAATTTTAGCATCTTTTTATTTCTAGATCTGGGAAGACTGTTATTGGTATTTTAACTGAGATCACATTGAATCTGTAAATTGCTTTCAATATTAAGGACATTTTGATGATATTGATTCTTCCAATCTATGAACATGGAAGACTTTCCCTTTTTTATGTCTTCTTATATTGCTTTCTTTAGCATTTTGTAACTTTCATCATAGAGATCTTTGGTATCCATGGTTAAATTTATTCCAAGGTATTGAATTTTTTTGTAGCTATTGTGAATGGGATTTATCTTACAAGTTTTTTCTCAGTATGGCATTGTCTGTTTATACAAAGGCTATATATTTTTGTGTGTTGATTTTATATCCTGCCACTTCACCAGACTCGTTTATGAGCTCCAGTAGTCTCTTAGTGGACTCTTTTGGATCTCCTCTGTATGGATCACGTCATCTGCAAATAGGAATAATTTGACTTCCTCCTTTCCAACTTATCCCTTTGATTTCTCTTTCCTGCCTAATGGCTATGGTTAAAACTTCTAGGACTACATTGAATAGCAATGGTGAGAGTGGGCATGCTTGTCTGGCTCTGAATCTAAGTGGAATGCTTTCATCTTTTTCCCATTCAATAGGATGTTGACCATAGGTTTGTCATAAATTGCCCTGAGTGTGTTGAGGAATGTTCCTTCTATACCCAGCTTTTCACCATGAAAGGATGTTGTATTTTATCAAATGCTTTCTCTGCATCTATTGAGATAACCATATGGGTTTTGTTCTTCTGTTTGTTACTGTGATGTATCATGTTTATTGATTTGCAAATGTTAAACCATCCCTGCATGCCAGTGTAGACTAAAACATTATAGGAGTCCTTGACAGCATCTATTAAAGTCTTACATTTAATTTTTCTGGATTTTGTAATGTTTGTGACACTTTTCAGTATTTTTACATTTGATTTTGCTGTGACTCCTTTTTTTCATCCAAAATAAATATTCATCCTCAAACCTAATTTTATATTCATTGTGTTGTAACCTCTTTCTCAAATATTTTAACCCAAATTATTCAGGCTCACAAAACCTGAATTCTCCCTTGTAACTGAAATAGAACAGCTGTAGATCTATATAGACAGAGTAGGAGTGCAAGGAGGTGCCGTGGGGGTAGAGTGGTGGAGTCATGGCATGGGCACAGACACCTTTTCATCTGTTTCTTTTGCTTTCCTTACTTCCTCTCTCTTGGGGGATATAATGGAAAAATGAGGTCCATGCACTTTTTTAAAGATGAGAGTGGTCCTCAGAATGCATCTGGAAGCCAATAAATTGGAATACAGGGTAGTCCATGGAGACCGAGGGCGACTTTTTCTCTCTCTGACATCCAGGTGTCTGAAATATGCCTCCATTGGCCATGGAACAGTTTCCACTCTGGAGATTTTTTATTGATTTTCCATGCTCTTCAGTGGAGCAGGTTAATGTTTCTTATACACTGCCTTGGATTGAGTCTTCATCCTTCTGGGACTCAGAAGACCCTGGGTATTGAGGAGCCAGTGGTGCTGCAGGACTTGGCGATGATGCCATCCAGGCATTACAGGACCCAGCTCCACGGTTGGTCCTGATTTTGTAGCAGTAATCCCCTGCAGTTGTTAAGGCCTGGCACTTTTCTCTATAGGATTTACCCCCTAGGGTTTGGGAAACTCTTTAAAGATCTACTAGAAAGCTCTTGCAAATGTTTCATCTGCTTTTGGTTTGTGGGTTCTGAGCACATGGTTTCCAAATGTCGCATTTGGAATGTGGAATTCAGTAATTCTCAAGCATTCTGATCAAATCATTGATTTTATCCATTGTCTTCTGTGAATAATACACCATGTCTGGTGCTTTTTCAAGCATGCCTCTTTCTCTCGTTATACATTGCAGAATCTTAGTTGATATGTTTTTCTCAAAGGTTGGGAGCATTTGGGAAACGTGTGTTTTGAAAAGAAAGGTGAACTCATTAGCTTCCCTTTCTAAATATTTTCATAATGTTTCTGAAACCTGGTATGCCATCTTTATTCACAACTTCTTTTCTGCCACAACTTGGCACTTATACTGAATGGCAATATATACTAATAAGCAGGCAGGTTAATAAGACTTGGGTTAACGATGATAATTATTCCTACATAGTGTATGCTGACAGCATGAGCAAAGATATTCACTCTTCAAAAAAGCCCCAAGGCATTGCAGATAATGCTGACATCTAGTATGTTATATGGGAAGAAGGTTACCAGTCTGTGTGATACCTGGCTTTTCTCTTCTTTTAAGTGAGCATTTTAATTACTTGAGAATAACATCCATGGTTAGAATTCAGTGAACAGGCATGGGGCCAATAACTTTTTCATGAGATCCCCAAGAGAGGGTTAGCATTTAATCATTAAAACTTATAGGCTTGCAAACATGGTGTTAGAAATAAACAAACAGTTAAGTATTAAGAAAAGGTCAGTGATTTTGCTCAATGTTTGAGCTAAAGTGGGTTCCTGGTTTCAAGTGAGTATTTTTTGACCCACGTGGTAAAAATATGAAATCATGAAGCTTCTGTTCATCTTTGTTCTTTCCAAGTCTACCAGATTCCCCACAAAACCAGCAAGCCGAAGTACTTGATTAGCCCAGGCTCCGTTTTCCGTTCCTGTAACCCGGCTTGCTCTTCAACCCTTCGTTTATGCCTGAACTCTTAATGACAAATGACTGATTAACAGATCAGAGCTACATTCCACTTCTTTCCACCCAGGGTTGATTGCCTTTTCAGAAGTATTAAACCTTAAATCAGGCATTTCAAATGAAACACTGGCCTCGACCTGTCAGGTGACATTAATGAGTGACGCTGGCCAAATGAGGCTTGCGGACAAGCTGAAAGTGAAGGGGACCAAAAGTAGGAGAGTCATTGCTTATCTCAGGCGATTATTCCTGTGTCCACATCTGTCCCAGATTTGGAAGACATTTAGTTTTTCAAGAAAGCTTGGAATTTGGATTTTTGGTGAATTCTTCTCTTGTTGTCAAGCACGTGTCTAGGGCTAGGAAGAGCCACGGGGCACAAGTTTGTGACTTCAGCTTTGAACTGAAGGGAGAAGCTGCAAAGAGTGTAATTCCACACTTCTCACAGGACCAAGAATTCGGAGGACCCATTTCTCAGATGCCCTTCCAACCCTCTGCTCTTCTTCATGCTGCTGCACTTGCTCCGGTGCCCCTCCTGTCTTCTCTGCCTGTGGGACTGCAATGATTTGACCAGGTTATGGCTCCTGAACTCATGCAGATGCTTAATTCTCCAGGTCATGGGTTGATGGTACTGAGAAGGTGGAGACTTAATCCAATGAAGGTGTCTAGGAGGTGGACCTTGTTGGAGATGCTTCCATCACTGGGAGTGTGTCCTTTAAACTAGTAGTTTGTTGAGAGGGTTGGTTACAAAAGCTGAGTTGGACTTGGCGACTTTCTCTGCTTGCTGGCTGGCTTTGTGATTGTTCCTCTGCACATTCTCTACCATCTGCTCTCCTCCAGCCTCACCAGACACAAGATAGCAGACATAGTGGAGTCTGTCCAACCTTGGGCTCTGAACCTCCTTGAGCTGAAATAAACCTCCTCGCTTAATAAGCAGCTTGCCTTAGGTGTTTCATTATACTACTGAAAAACTGACTAATGTAAGGACCTACTCATTGTTTCGAAAACAGATTTTATATTTTTATTTGGAACACAGTAATTGTACACATTTTGGGGACTGCAGTGTGATGTTTTATTACGTGTGTAACGATCAGATCAGAGTAACTGGCTGTTCACTTTTGATGGCTTTGGGTAAAAAAGTTGCCCTTTCCATAGAGCTTTCGAAGCCCCTTTTCTCTTTCCAAATCATTTCTTCACTACCTCCCTTCTTTGTGGGATGAATTCATTTTCTGATTATGTTGCTAGGGCATCTGGCACATACTATTGTAGTACTTATTGTGTGTAATAAAATTTGTGAATGCATTAGTCTTCCCAGGTACAATATGAAGTCCATATGGGCAGAGCCCCTTTCTTTTTCTTTTATCAGCATCACATAGTATCTGCCTCATAGTGGACAATAAATGCTTGCTCGGTAAATGAATGGATTAGTGAATGCCTATGAGAAAGATACTTAAAGGCTTATGGATCCTTATAAATCTCTCCACGCCTAGCAGGGCTGTGCACGTGGAAGGTACTCGGCACTTGTTTATTAAATGGAAAGCCAATGTAAAACAAGGCGTGGTGGCAGTTATTCTTTGAAGGATTTGGGAATCCCAGATAGGACATCCTGAGTGCTGTGCTCCCTAAATCATTTCCCACTGAGATAAAATAAGTTGCTAAATTCTCTCTCTGATACTATAATTCAATTAAAAATTAATAAAAATACCAAATATATAAATAAAATACATTAAAAGAAAATTAATACAATGCCATATATATTCTGTCATGAATATATATAAGGATACTTCAAAAATTCATGAGGCCGGTACTGTGGCACAGTAGGTTAGTCCTCTGCCTGCAGTGCCAGCATCCCATATGGACACAGGTTCTAGTCCCAGATGCTCCTCTTCCAGTCCGGCTTTCTGCTACAGCCTGGGAAAGTGGTAGAAGGTGGCCCAAGCACTTAGACCCCTGTACCTGTGTGGGAGACCTGGAAGAAACAACTGGCTCTTGGTTTCAGTCGGCCCAACTCTGGCTGTTGCAGCCACTTGGGGAGTGGATGAAGACCTCTCTCTCTCTCTCTCTCTCTGTGTGTGTGTGTGTCTCTACCTCTCCCTGTAACTCTGTCTTTCAAGTAAATAAAATAACTCTTTTTTTTAAAAGATTTATTTATTTATTTGAAAGTCAGAATTACACAGAAAGAAGAGAAGCAGAGAGAGAGAGCAAGAGAAAGAATGAGGTCTTCCATCCTCTGGATCACTCTCCAGATGGCCGTAACGGCTGGAGCTGTACTGATTCAAAGCCAGGATCCAGGAGCTTCTTCCAGGTCTCCTACGGGTTTTCAGGGGCCTAAGGACTTGGGCCATCTTTTTTTTTTTTTTTTTTGACAGGCATAGTGGACAGTGAGAGAGAGAGACAGAGAGAAAGGTCTTCCTTTTCCGTTGGTTCACCCCCCCAGTGGCCACTGTGGCCGGCGCACTGCGCTGATCTGAAGCCAGGAGCCAGGTGTTTCTCCTGGTCTCCCATGCGGGTGCAAGGCCCAAGCACTTGGGCCATCCTCCACTGCCTTCCTGGGCCACAGCAGAGAGCTGGACAGGAAGAGGAGTGACTGGGACAGAATCCAGCACCCTGACCAGGACTAGAACCTCGGGTGCCGGTGCTGCAGGCGGAGGTTTAGCCTATTGAGCTGCGGCACCGGCCCTGGGCCATCTTCTAATGCTTTCCCAGGCCATAGCAGAGAGCTGGACTGGAAGAGGAGCAGCCAGGGCTTGAACCAGCACCCATATGGGATGCCGGCACTGCAGTCGGTAGCTTTACCCACTATGCCACAGCGCTGGCCCCTTAAATAAAATAACTCTTTTTAAAAACGTTCATGGAAATGAAATTAAAAGGTAAGTTTATTTTGCTGCAAAAATCTTGAAATTCATGGCATTTTCCATGAACTTTCTGAAGACCCTCCTATGTGCGACAGAGATGTATTAACCGTTTTTCATCATGAAGATGTAACATTTCCCTCAGTACTTCTTTTAATTGAGGCAAATCTCTGTCTCATTATCACTGTTGAGGCAATAGTGCATCTCAAAAGTCTAGTGGTTATAGAGAATTTTTTCAGGGGCAAGTCAGGATGAATTTGAATTAAAAAAAAAATCTGCCAGTACTCCATCCAATTGGTACTTATTGTAAATGCACACACAATTATTTAAAATAATTTATTTACATCCAAATTGCCTAGTTCATTCATCACGTTAGGGAAAATCCTGCCTTCCTGCGTGTCCTGAGAGACTCTTTACTGAGAGCCTGATTTTGCCTAGGGACGCTGGATTAACTTGGAAATGTGCCAATGGTGAAGTTAACGATCTGGTATAAAAGGGTTGCCCAAGAACCTGATCTTGCGTGCTGACCAAGGCAGGCATAGAAAGATGCTTCCTTTATAATAGGTATTCTGCCAGGCTTGGAGTCAGCTCTTTCTTTTTGCAGGGAAAGCATCAGTGGAAGACTAGTTAATTGTTCTGTAGATGAATCTAGCTAGCTGAATAGTTTGCAGACAAAAATAAGATGATGCAGGCCCATTGTGTAGTCATTTGTACATTTTGATAATAACTCATTATAGAATCAATTGTGTAAAAATCAGCCAATGATTTAACAATCTAAGTGTGCAGGCAGCCATGATCACTTGTTATTTTAAGAAGAAAAAAGTTCTTTGTTGCTATCTTGCTGTCTGTTAGCACGCTGCATACATAGCCTGTCATCCTCTCGGGGAGCTTGTGCCATTTGGCGCCACGCTGGCACTTCAACAACGAGCAGTCATGATTCATGCACATTTTCTCCAGTTGAGCCATCGCATACAATTCAATGGGAGGACATTCAAATGAGCCGACTTTGAGAGTGTATTTGAAGCTCTTCCTGAGGCTAATAGAGACCTGCCCCTGGTCTCTCCATTTTCGTTGGTAAGCCCTTCTATTTTCAGCAGTGGAAAATAAAACAACAAATGTTATTCAGCAGAAAGATAAAAGCTCAATCTATGTAAAGTGAGACAGAAGAAATGGCAACATGGCATGTGGGTTTTGCATGCTGAGCCTCATAAAATGCAAGCGTGAATTTCCTCTCGTAGTGAGTGTGGTCCAACATTAAACGAAGCATGGGGCATGATTATGAGATAAGATCAGTAGTTGGAGAACATACAGCAAGCTGTTTTACCCACATTGAATATAATTTCACTCTTCTGATCTGGTAGGCCCTCTTGGTGCACATCTTTGTAGATTTTTTTTGCAAGTTCTCAGGAATGCATTAAAAACCCCTACAGGCTGTAACTAAAATTACTGAATATTTTTTAATGTCTCACATGTTGACGGTCCTGATTTTTGTTATGTAAGAAATCACTGTCGATAGTGCTATTTAAATCCCTACTCTTTAGACTTGTGAGTGCTAATGGCCGGGCTGGAGAACTTCAGCTTTTTCTGTAATCGTTATTCCTGGCTTCCTGCAGTGGATATGTATCGAACATAAGAAATTAGCTGTAGAGAGAATTAGAGGGTCTAAGTCTGAGTCATGTAAATGCCAAAAGCTTTTTGTGACATTTTTCAGACTTTAAAAATGGAAATATGTTATTTGCGCAGTAGCTCCTGATGGAATATGACATACTGCAGCGATGTGGTGGGTTTCAGATGGGGCTGCAGGCCATTAGGAGCCCTGTGTGTGAGAGCCTGGGCCCTGAGCAGAGCAATGGGAGAGAGCTACTTGGTAGAAGTGTGGCATTTGCCAACGATCCAAAGAATCCTCGTTAGGTCAAGAACGCTAATGAGAATTAAAGAGCTTGCTCGAACCTGTTATCCTAAATATGGTTTAGGAGTATAATTTTCAAGCATGATGTAACTTTTTGTGTTTGCTCCAGATGATTTTACATCATCATCATTATATCATTGGATTAAAAAAATATTATAGGGCTAAATATGTACTTTCACGCATGTTTCAATGAAGGCTGAGTCAGCTAATCCAGTCAAAATAAGGCATTTTCCTAAGTAGATTGAGAGCCTTTGTTGTGTCCTGGAAGGCATGGGGAGTGGGTGTAAGGGTAATATTCGAAGTTTCTCTAGAATCAAGCAGACTTGCCATCCATATCTGTCCTTTGTCCCTCATCTCTTGTGCCAACACCTTGTGGCTTTGAAGAGCCTCCTGGGGAGGCAGGAACTGTCTTCTTGGATTTCACCTGGGGCATTCAGGGTGGATTTCCCCAGACAGCCAGTACCATGGGGTGAGAGTGGTAGTGAAGGCTAGAGGGGTAGCCTCGCAGTCCCCTGAGCCCACACCCCCAGTGAACCGTCGTTGCTGGGAGCATAGCCTCCTTCTTCTTTTCTTTCTTTCCTTCTTTTTCTGGGGATAAAGGCACTTGGTAATCTCATGCTGATTTTGCCATTTTGCTGCAGGAAGTAAAGGACTTTCATGAGAAATAAGCTCATTGAAACATTCCAGCTTCCTGTTCTAGATAATTCAGTGTTCAGTTATTGAAAGATAGGGTCTCTGGAAAAATGGATTCTATATGGAAGAAGAGGAAACGGACAAGCAAGAGGATTTCTAAAGGAATTTTGCAAGCGTGGACAAGAGGTAGGTGATGACGATGAGTGAAACAACATAAAGCAGGGGGCACAGGCCTCCTTTTCCTTTGACGAAAGCCTCCTGGCAGCCTCTGTTTAGACTTCCTTCCCTGCACTCCAGCAATGCAATCCAGTTCTTTCCCTTAGAGTCTTAGCGATGCTTGAGGTCACCACGCCTGTTCCCTGCCATCCATGACAGTGACCTCTTCATCTCCCTGAACTCATCTCCAAGACTTGATGATCCGATTGCAAATCTGTCCTTGGTTCTTTTTGCTCTTATCACTCTGAGTCCTGGGTCTAAATTTAACTAAATTTAACTCAACTAGATTGGGCAACTTTAACTGAACTCTTGGCCTCTTTTCTCACCCCACGTCTCCTACTTGGCTGTTTCCATAACTATTTTAGGTTGCTTCTCTTTTTGCCCTCTACAGGTTAGAAACATAATTATATCTAGTGCAGCATATAGTAAAACAACCAGATTTTGTGAAATAGTAATACATTTTTTCCCCCTTCTCTTCAGATGTCCAGGCACCTTGCAACTCTGTGTGAGTCTGACACAGGTAGTTTGTTGCCTCCAGGGAGCCTTGAAACCCACGAACATGTCCTTTCTCTTCCTGCTCTCTGGAAGATCCATCTCTTTCTTATCCAGAGAAAAATGTCTACATCAACAGCCAGAGCTGTTGACAATTTGGTCCTTCCTTACCTATCTGATTCACTTGGTATTTCCCACTTTGTGCTGCTATTCAGTGGTCAAGCTAACCATCTTAGGGCTCATGAATTGTCAGTCATTTTCATAACAACTTCCTTTCTTCAGTTCCCCATCTGACAAACATCTATTCATTCTTCAAGACTCCATCTCTTCTACATTTTTGTGATTCTCTCAGGAGGAGTTGGGGTTTTCTCCCCACACCGGGCCTTAACTCTTTGATATCTATTTACTTGTTTTTATGTCCATAATATGACAAACCCTTCAGGATAACAACTTGGCTTCAATCATCCTCAGATTTCTAGCTTTTAGCACTGTAACCACAATGCAAGCCAAATTGAAATGAAAAAGATTATTGAAGTGAATAAGTAAGTGAATGAATTATGGATACAGCTACTAATACTTCTGCATCATTTGTGAATAGTAGAAATCCAATCCATTATGTGTGTAGAACATGAGCCAGGAAGCAGCAGATTCATAGAATGAGGAAGCACCTGCTTTTTTGCCTTGCGTTGAACACAGTTGCTGCTCATTTTGAAGTTGACTCGTCAACGCCATTATAAGAAGCATTGTTCTGCTAACAATGTGCCTCTTTATTGAATTCTGTTAGAGAATTTCACTACAGGTTTAATTATTGCTCACCTTGGTGTCAGGCTGCTTTCTCTTTATGAACTAATCATCTATTGGCCCAGGGGGGTTCCTGTAGCTTCCAGGTTTCTCAAGATTTGTCAAATCAGGTTATGTGCTGTTATTTCACAAGTATTAAAATAGAAGTTTTTTTCTAATCTCGGGGAAGAAACTATCTCCCCTTGCTTTACACAGGCAAACTATACCAAGATATGCATTTGAGCTGAGGTAGTCATTTGAGTTTTATTAATTAACCTTGGAAAAGAGAGCTGAATCAGAATAGTGAAGAGATACATTTGATGAAGTTGCTGCTTTAATATACAGTTCAGAGTATTTTAGAATTGTGACAATTATTTCTAAATACTCATTGTGGAGGAGAGATAACAGATTAGCCTTGGTGTACACCATTGTGGCATTGTCATTGTTGATCATTTATTTTTGCTTTACCAACTCTCAGATAAGAAGAGTCTCTGAATTGGGCTGGCCTTCAAGTAACACTTATTTGGAAACCATTTTTGTTGATTCCAATTGATCTGCTGAGAATTATTGTGATAAAGCCTAGCTTTCTAGAAGCCTTTCATGTGGAAATCTTGTGAACTTAAAGGTGAGGTATTCTGAAATATCACAAAGTACCACATGGCATAAAATGTGTCAGAAGTATCTTCTGATTTTTAACCAATTCAAAGACTTAAGTTCAGTGTTTAATGATCTTTTGGAGCATACTTGAGTCCCTTTAAATTTATAGTCTACGAAGTTTACTTATTTATTTTTCATAGATAATAAAATTTACCACTATTCTTTAGAAATCTTGGGATGTAAGGTTTTTTTTTTTTTTTTTTAATAAAAAAAACAGGCCCAATATGTGCTCAATATAATGTTAGGTCTTTTATGTTAAACACATATGATCAGTAAACTTATTTGCATGAATTAGATCAGAAAACACAGAACTCATGTACCTTATCCACATAAATGAGATAAGCTGGTGCAAATATGAGAATTTGTGATCTTTTGAATATTTCATTGTATTTAACAATAATTCAGAACTTAATCCATAATTAATGGATATGGAAAATACTCATATTTTCCCTATTATAGTAATTATTATTTTCTGAAGATTTTAGTATTATTTTTACTTGAAAAATGTGATACTGACTTTGACATAATTTCAGTATGATAGCAAACTTCCATAGGAAAGCCAACCTTAACAGAAAAACATAACTGAGTTATAAATCCATTCCAGTGCTATTTGTAAGTTATATGACTTGATTTTTCTCTAGAATCAACCTTAAGAATGACATTTGAAGGCCATACTTTTTCTTCTTCATTTCATTATTTAACAATCTGTACACTATAACTAAAATTTTTTTCAGTTATTACATTGCTGTGTGAATTTGATTTCATAGTTCTCTATATAATAATAATACTCCATTTATTTTGTCATAGATTTTTCAGTTTTTTATATTTATTTGTGTTTAAATAAGGTTTTGATGCCTACTTTCTTTTTGTGGGGAGCAAATGGGAGCAACTCGGACTAGACTAAGTTACTGGAATTAAGACTTATTCTATGCATCTGCTCTCCCACAATATGGCGCTGAGAAGGGAAACAGCTTCTACACAGCTGCCTCCAGTTCAACCAATAAACTGTAGGACCTGCTCCTGATTGGAGGAGAGCAGCGTACTCGGCGTGTGGGTAGCAGAGTTGGGATTGGTGGAAGAGGACTATAAAGGAGGAGAGAGACAACATGCACGAGGAACATCTAAGAGGAACACCTGAGGAACACCTGTGCAGCCCCCGAGAGAGCCGGCCGGCGGTGTGCCACTCCCCTGCGGAAGTGGGGAAAGTGGCTAGGGGCAATCGCCCTTCCACGGAGGTGGAAGGGACGGTAGCCAACCCGGGAAGAACCAGCAGCAAACCCGGGGAGGGCCGAGCAGACGAAAGAACAACGCAGGGTCCTGTGTCGTTCCTCCGCGAAGAGGGGGAGCGACATAATGGTGCCGTGACTCGGATATGAAGCCTAGGCAGGGCTTAGTGTCGTTCCTCCACGAAGAGGGGGAGCGACACTTTTTTATTGCATTATTTTTTTAAAAATTATTAATTTGAAAAGCAGAGTTATAGAAAGAGAGAGAGAGGGAAAGAGAAATCTTCCATTCACAGGCACCAGTGGCAAAAATTTGGTCAGAAGCTATGAGCCCAGAACTCCATCTAGGTCTCCCACATGGGTGGCAGGGACACAAGTACTTGGACCATCTTCCACCGCTTTTCCTGGTGTATTGCAGGGAGCTGCATTGGAAATGGAGCAGCTGGGACTCCAACTTTATGGGATGCTGGTGTTGCAGGTGGCGGCTTTACATACTGTGCCACAATGCCGTCTCCTATTGTCCTTTTGATTTAATAAAACTTCTTACAAATATCCTGAGTTCAGATTGTTAGTGATTTTTAAAAAGCCAACTATATTAAGATATAATTTTATATAATAAAATACACATATTTAAAAGTTCATAAAATTTTTATTTTTTTTTATTTTTTTTATCTTTTATTTAATGAATATAAATTTCCAAAGTACGACTCATGGGTTACAATGGCTTCCCCCCCCCATACCGTCCCTCCCACCCACAACCCTCCCCTTTCCCACTCCCTCTCCCCTTCCATTCACATCAAGATTCATTTTCGATTATCTTAATATACAGAAGATCAGCTTAGTATACCTTAAGTAAGGATTTCAACAGTTTGCTCCCACACAGAAACATAAAGTGAAAAATAATAGATGATTTCTTTAAATGATGATGAAGTCAGATCAGACCTATTGTCATGTTTAATCCCAGTGAGAGTCAAGTTGGGAATTGATAATTTCTTTTTATTTATTTATTTTTTTACAGAAGATCAGTTTAGTGTACATTAAGTAAAGATTTCAATCGTTTGCACCCCCATAGAAACACAAAGTGAAATATACTGTTTGAGTACTCGTTACAGCATTAAGCCTCAGTGTACAGCACATTAAGGACAGAGATCCTACATGAGGAGTAAGTGCACAGTGACTCCTGTTGTTGACTTTACAAATTGACACTCCTGTTTATGGCATCAGTAATCTCCCTATGCACCAGTCATGAGTTTCCAAGGCTATGGAAGCCCCTTGAGTTCTCCGACTCTTATCTTGTTTAGACACGGTCATAGTCAAAGTGGAGGTTCTCTCCTCCCTTCAGAGAAAGGCACCTCCCTCTTTGAAGACCTGTTCTTTCCACTGGGATCTCACTCACAGAGATCTTTTTGCCAGAGTGTCTTGGCTTTCCATGCCTGAAATACTCTCATGGGCTTTTCAGCCAGATCCACATGCCTTTAGGGCTGATTCTGAGGCCAGAGTGCTGTTTAGGACATCCGCCATTCTATGAGTCTGCTGAGTATCTCACTTCCCATGTTGGATCACTCTCCCCTTTATTTATTCTATCGGTTAGTATTAGCAGGCACTAGACTTGTTTATGTGATCCCTTTGACTCTTAGTCCTTTCATTATGATCAATTGTGAACTGAAATTGATCACTTGGAATAGTGAGATGGCATTGGCACATGCCACCTTGATGGGATTGAATTGGAATCCCCTGGTATGTTTCCAACTCTACCAATTGGGGCAAGTCAGCCCAAGTATGCCCCAAATTATACATCTCTTCCCTCTCTTATTCCCACTCTTATGTTTAACAGGGATCACATTTCAGTTAATTTTCAACACTTAAGAATAACTGTGTGATAATTACAGAATTAAACCAGTCATATTAAGTAGAACAGACAAAAAAAAATACTATGAGGGATAATGTATTAAGTTGTCCATTAGCAGTCAGGGCTATGCTGATCAAGTCACCATTTCTCATAGTGTCCATTTCACTTCAGGAGGTTTCCTTTTTGGTGTTGAGTCAGTTGTCACCGATCAGGGAGAACATATGATATTTGTCCCTTTGGGACTGGCTTACTTCACTCAGCATGATGTGTTCCAGATTCCTCCATTTTGTTGCAAATGACTGGATTTCGTTGTTTCTTACTGCGGTATAGTATTCTAAAGAGTACATATCCCATAATTTCTTTATCCAGTCTATCGTTGATGGGCATTTAGGTTGGTTCCAGGTCTTAGCTATTGTGAATTGAGCTGCAATAAACATTAGGGTGCAGACCTCTTTTTTGTTTGCCAATTTAAATTCCTTTGGGTAAATTCCAAGGAGTGGGATGGCTGGGTCGAACGGTAGGGTTATCTTCAGGTTTCTGAGGAATCTCCAGACTGATTTCCATAGTGGCTTGACCAGTTTGCATTCCCACCAACAGTGGGTTAGTGTCCCTTTTTCCCCACATCCTCGCCAGCATCTGTTGTTGGTAGATTTCTGCATGTGAGCCATTCTAACCGGGGTGAGGTGAAACCTCATTGTGCTTTTGATTTGCATTTCCCTGATTGCTAGTGACCTTGATAAAAGTTCATAAAATTTAAGAAAGGGAATGTGTGTAGGCATTTCATCTGGAGGTTAAGATACTGCTTGGGATGCCTGTATCCCATAACAGTGACAGTGTCTGGGCTCAAGTCCCCGTTCTGCTCCTTTTTAAAAATATTTTATTTATTTATTTGAGAAGTAGAGTTACAGACAGTGAGAGGGAGAGACAGAGAGAAAGGTCTTCCTCCTGTTGATTCTGAGCCAGTCTCTGGTATGGCGGGCATTTGAGGAGTGACACAGTGAATGGGAGCTCTCCATCAGTCTCTTTGCCTCATAAATTAAGTAATACATTCCCATAAAGGTCAGAAATATAGATGCAACCTATCTCTCCCATCAAGCTATAGAACATTTCCACCACCCTAGAAAGTTCCCTTCCAGTCTTTACGGTCATTTCCACACTGCTTTCCACCGCACACAACCAAAGGTGATTTATTTATTTTCATTTGGAAGGCAGTTACAGAGAGAGGAAGGTCTTCCATCTGCTGATTCTCCTGATATGACTGCTGAAGCCAGTAGCCAGGAGCTTCATCCGGGTCTCTCACATAGGTGGCAGGGGCCCAAGCACTTGGATCATCTTCTGTTGCTCTCCCAGGCACAATAGCAGGGAAATGGATAAGAAGTGGAGCAGCCAGGACTCAAATTGGTGCTCATATGGGATGCTGGCATTGTAGGCAGTGGCCCAACCCTTTGCGCCATGACAGCCCCCCACAGGTCAAATTTTACTCCCAATTGATTAATCTTGGGCCTCACATAAACTCTTCTGCTTGACATTTGTGTGTGTCAGTCAGTACTCTTTCTTTCTATGGGAGGTCATAGATGCTTAATTTATCTGTTTAGCTGCTCATGGACATTGGGCTGTTTCCCTTTTTGTCCTGTTGTGACTAATGCTGCTTTGAATATTCACGCACATGTCTTTTTTTCTGTGTTGTGGCCGTTTTCCCATTTCCTTGCATAAGTAGGAGTGGAATTACTCAGCAATGTGTATGTTTAACTTGGTAAGAAAACACCGACTTGCCGTCCAGATTTTCGGTTCCACATCACATCTGCAGCAGCAATGCACTGGGACTTCCAGTTGCTCTCACTCTACATCCACACACACGTTTGCTTTCCTTACCTCTTTGAATACCAGCTATTCCTGTTGTTATGAAATTGTTTCAGATTGTGATTTTAATTTGAATTTCTCTGGTGACTCATGATTTTCTTGTTTTGCTTTTAAACAAATTTTTAGGAGTTCCTTATACATTTAGAATATCAACCCTTTATCAGATACATGCATTGCACATGTTTTCTCCTTGCTGTGTCTGGACATTTCACTGTTTTAAAAGGGAATTTTTTTAAAAAATAATTTTAATTTAAAAAGTTAAGACTATTTAAGAAAAATCATTTTAATTTAAAAAGTTAAAGCTATTTGAAAGGCAGAGAGATAGAAATAGAGATCTTCCTTCTGCTAGTTCACTCCCCAAATGCCTACAACAACCAGAGCTGAGCCAAGCTGAAGACAACAGCCCAGCGCTCCATCTGGGCTTCCCTTGTGGGTGGTAGGGACCCAGTTACTTGAGCTATCATTTCTGCTTCTCAAGGTGTGCATTAACAGGAAGCTGGTTTGGAAGCGGAGTTCCAGGACTTGAAGCAGGCACTCTGATTTAGGATGCACACATCTCGTGTAGGGATTTAATAACTGTGCCACACACCTGCCCCAGGGGCATTTTTGTAGAACCGAAGGTTTTAATATTGATGAAATGTAGTTTACCAATATTTTATTTTTGGCTTCTGTTTTCTTTTTTTAAAAAAGATTTTATTTATTTGAAAGACAGAGTTACAGAGAGAGGTAGAGACAGAAAGAGAGGTTGGTTCCCTCCTCAAATGGCCGCAATGGCTGGAGCTGTGCCTATCTGAAGTTAGGAGCCAGGAGCTTCTTCTGGGTCTCCCATGTGAGTACAGGGGCCCAAGGACTTGGGCCATTTTCCACTGCTTTCCCAGGCCATAGCAGAGAGCTGGATCGGAAGTGGAGCAGCTGGGACTCAAACCGGCGCCCATATGGGATGCAGGCGCTTCAGGCCAGGGCTGGAACCCGCTGTGCCACAGCACCGGCCTCTTGGCTTCTGTTTTCTTCTTCTGTCTATAACTGTCTTGCCAAACCCATGGTCATTAAAGTTTTTTCTTCCAGAAATTGTACCATTTTATCTTTTGCATTGAAGTTTTATGACCCATTTTGACTTACTTTTTCAATTTGTTGTAGATTCAGTATTTATTTTAATTTTCAAGAGCTTGATGTCCATATATAAAAATACATTTGACATTTATATGTTTTGTTTCTTACTTATAAAGCCATTTGCTAAATATAAAAACTGTTTTTGAGATCTTTAAGGATTTCCTATGAACACCTTTGATATTTGGGAATATGTAGAGCTTTAATTCTTTGTTTCAATAGTTATGCCTTTTATTTATTTTTCTTGCCTATTATCCTACCCAAAACCTCTATTAGAATATTAAATAAAGCTTGTGAGAGGAGAAATAATTGTTCACTTACCATAGTAAGAGAAAACATTTTATAAGTTGCCGTTTAGTATGAGGGCAGCTATATTTAAAAAAAAAATAGATGTGCTTATCAAATAAAGAAATTCTGCCTATTCCTAATTTTTGCAATTTTTAAATTATAACTAGCTGCTGAAATTTTTCAAATGCTTTCCTTTTTTTTATATGAATACTTGTTGCTATAAATGTCCCTCAGTATTGTTGTAACTATTTCTCATAAGACTTTTTGTTATGTTTCCATTTTAAGGAATTTTTGAATTTCCCTTTTGATTTCTTCAATAACTCATTTTTCATTCAGGAGCATGTTGTTCAGTCTCCATGTATTTTCATTTCTAAAATTTCTCTTGTTATTGGTATTTAATTTTATTCTGTTGTGGTGAGAAAGATTCATGATAGGCCAAGTTTTTTTTTGTTGTTGTTGTTGTTGAAATTTGTTCTGTGGCTTAATATATGATCTGTCCAAGAGAATGTCCCATGGGCTTATGAAAATAATGTATATCATGCATCTTTGTGTATAATATTCTGTAAATTTCTAATAGGTTCATTTGGTGTTTAATGTTGTTTAACTCTGTAGTTTTGTTGTTGATTTTTGTCTAGTTGCTCTGTTCATTGATGAAAATGGAGTGTTGAAGTCTTCATTATTATTATTATAATGGAACTTATCTCTCCCTTTAATCATGTTTTAATTTTGAATTAAACTAATTGCTCTGCCATGAGGTTTGGATACATTTCTAATCATCATATATTCTCATTGACTTGGTCCCTTGATTATAATTTAGTGACTATCTTTGCTTCTTTTTATTGTTTTTGTCTTGAAATCTATTTTAACTGATACCAGTGCAGCTACTCCTGCTCATTTGTGGTATCTGTTTGTGATATACTTGTTTTTTTTTTTTTCACTTTTTTTCAATTTCAGCCTGTGTATGACTTCACTAGGGAATTGAGTTAATTATAGGCAACATAACATTAGATCTGTTTTTTTAAAAATCTCTTCAGCCAGTCTATATCTTTTAATCAGGAGATTTAGCTTGTATACATTCAAAGTTATCATAAATAGTAGGTTAGTCCTATTGTTTTATTCTTTAATGTTTCTTGGGATTGTTTTGAATATCCTTTGCTTTTTTTCCTAGTGGGTTTTATACTTTTATGTTTTCATGATGTAATTGTCTTTTCTGTTTATGTACATAGGATACCTTTTGTAAGGCTGAACTGGTAGTGATAAATTCCTTTAAGTTTTGCTTGTTTTGGAAAGTTTTTATTTCTCCTTTAATTATGAAAAATAGCTTTTCTGGTTAAAGTATTCTTGGCTATAAGTTCTTTTCTGTCAGAACTTGGAGTATATCATTCCACTCACTCTTGGTCTGTGATGTTTCTGATGAAAAATCTGCTGTTAATCTACAGTGGTTCCCTTAAAAGTAACCTGGTACTTTTCTCTTGGAAATTTTGGAATTCTCTGTTTTTGTTGTATTTTTGAGAGTTTTACAATAATGTGTCATGTTGAGGATCTTTCCCAGTCATGCTGTACTTGACTATCCATGTTTTTCTCCAAACTGTGGAAGGTTTCAGCTATTATTGCATTGACTAGATTTTCTGTGCCTTTACTTTTCTCATTATTTTAAGGAATAGCCGTAATGTGAATTTAGCTCAAAGATCACCAACGTTGCCTTCCTTCTTTCAATTATTTTTTACTTTTATCTCTCTGGGATATTTCAGAAGATTGGTCTTCAAGTTCAGATTTTTTTTTTATTCTGCTTGAACTAGTTTATTGTTGATGCTTTCAATTGTGTTTCCTTTTTTATGTGACTTATTGCAGTCTTCATCTTTAAGATTTCTGTTTGATTTTTTCAGATCTCAATCTCTGCTACTTTTCTCATTAATTGATTTCCTGATTTTGTTTAACTGAAGGTCTGCATTATCCTGTATCATTTTGAGGATCCTTACAATCATTCTTTTGCATTCTTTATCAGGAATTTCAAGAGTTTCTCTTTCTTTGTAGTCTGATACTAAAGCATTATTATATTCCTTTCAGGGAATTATTAAAATTTTTTTCATACTTCCTGTGTCTTTACATTGTTTTTGTACATCTGGATGAGCTTTGTTTCAATCAACTTTTTTTTTTTTAAGATTTTATTTATTTATTTGACAGGCAGAGTTACAGACAGTGAGAGGGAGAGACAGAGAGAAAGATCTTCCTTCCATTGGTTCACTCCCCAAATGGCCACAATGGCCAGAGCTGCACTGATCCGAAGCCAGGAGTCAGGTGCCTCTTGTTGGTCTCCCATGTGGGTGCAGGGGCCCAAGCACTTGGGCCATCCTCCACTGCTATCCCAGGCCACAGCAGAGAGCTGGACTGGAAGAAGAGTAGTCGGGACTAGAACCTGTGCCACAGGCAGAGGATTAACCTAGTGCATCACGGTACCGGCCCCTCAATCATCTTTTTTTCTTAAGATTTATTTATTTATTTGAAAGACAGAGTTACAGAGAAGCAGAGACAGAGAGAGAAAGAGAGAGAGAGAGAAAGAGAAATCTTCTATCCACTGGTTCACTCCCCAAATAGCTTCAACGACTGGAGCTGGGCCAATCCAAAGCCACAATCTAGGAGCTTCTTCCAGGTCTCCCATGTGGGTGCAGGGGCCCAAGAATTTTGGCCATCTTCTGTTGCTTCCCAGGTCATAGCAGAGAGCTGGATTATAAGTGGAATAGTGAGTGCTTGAACCAGCACCAGTATGGATTGCCAGCACTTCAGGCAGCAGCTTAACCCACTATGCCACAGTGCTGGCCCAGTTTCTATCAACTTTTAAAGGGTGATTTTCATCAATTGAGAGTCTTTTACTGAAGATGCATCTCCTTGTGTAAGTTTGGTAGGTTATTTTGTCTTTAGTTCTACTTGGACCTTGTAGTGTATTTCCCTATATCCTCTTTTGATGTAAAGAATAGATGCTGTGATGAGGGTCAGGGATCTCCTAGTGTCCAATGTGGTTTCTCAGATCAGCATGTACTCTGGCGATTTGGGGTGATGTAAGTGAGTTCCTTCTCTGAATCAAAGCAACCAACCATGGATCTCCAGGCAGCTCTCCTCATTGGACTCCTGCTCTGTGTTGCCTGTGGATTCTTCCTGCAGCTAGGATTGCCTGCTAAGATGATCATACAGATGAGCGTGCTGAGTCTCTCTCATTCACTCTTTCCCCTGCAATGGGAATGTCCCCTGGCCATTGAGCTGGGGTTTCAATTGCATTTTGCCTTTGTTCTTCTCTCTATGCTTTCATCTCATGTCTCTAAAGCCCCTCATGTTCTTGTTATTCCTCTATGGGGGGCCCTTGTTCTTCCTTGGGTAGTTGCTTTAAGATGCTCCTATTTATTTATTGCTTGGGCTCTTTGTGCATAAGGAGGTAAACATGGGGCACTTCCATTTGTGTATCTTGGGTGTCCCCTACTTTTTCTTTATTCCCTGAACTCTTTATCTTTGGTTTATAGCAATTTTACTATGATGTGCTTTGATTTTTTTTATTGTCTTTATTTGGTATTTAGTATGATTTTCATATCTATAATGTGAGTTTTTTTCTTCATCAATTTGGGACAACATCCACTATTATATCTTCAAATACTTATTTCATGACTTTATATTACCTTGCCTTTTGAGACTCTAACTATAGATATGTTTGAATGCTTGATGATTACCCCTAGGTATTGACAGCATGATTTGTTTCTCTTCTACATTTTCTCTGTAGCTAGTTTGATTGCAGTCAAACCATAATTGAGCTTACTGACCCTTTCTTGTCTTATCCCCACACTCTGTCAAGCTAATTAAAGTGAAATTTTCATTTCAGACATTTTAATTTTTTTGACAGGCAGAGTTAGACAGTGAGAGAGAGAAAGAGAGACAGAGACAGAGAGAAAAGTCTTCCTTCCGTTGGTTCACCCCCCAAAATGGCCACTGCTGTCGGCGCGCTGCTCTGATCTGAAGCCAGGAGCCAGGTGCTTCTCCTGGTCTCCCATGTGGGTGCAGGGCCCAAGCACTTGGGCCATCCTCCACTGCACTCCCTGGCCACAGCAGAGAGCTGGACTGGAAGAGGACCAACCGGGACAGAATCTGGTGCCCTGACTGGGACTAGAACCTGGGTTGCCGGTGCCACAGGCAGAGGATTAGTCAAGTGAGCCGTGGCGCCAGCCAGACATTTTAATTTTTAATACCAGGTTTCAATTTAGTCTGCTTCTTTCCTTTTCTTCTTCCTCTGGATCCTTCTAGTTTCTTTTTTATTCTGATGTTTCTTATCTCTTTACTCATTAAGACCATAGTTTATTTTAAATCTTTTAGCATCTTTCTGGTAACTATGCTAACATTGTTAATCCTAACATAGGCAACATCCTAGAGTCATATTATACTCACTATTTTATTTCTTTATCATGGATGGTCATATTTTTCTTCCTATTTGTATGTTTTAAACTTTTTCTATTGTTTTAGGACATCTATGGGTGATATATCATAGATGATATGAATAACACAGTCTTTCATTGTTTTGACAGTGTAGTAATTTACCTTCATAAATCAATGCATGGTTTAAGCCTGGGTTCGGCTCTATTAGGGTCTGGTCCCTATCTGTAAAGTAGATTTTCTAGTTTTTTTTCACTGAAGGCCTAGGTTCTTCATGAATTCTTTCATGTGTGGCTGGTCAGGAACATAAATATCTTCTCATTCCCATGCTGTGTAACCTATACTATTTTTATTTCATGCCCAAATCTGTAAGTTCCACTCTGTGATAGGCATCTCAAAGTCTTATCATCACGTGTCCAGTTCAACCTACAATCTAAGAACCCTACACAAATTTCTGGGACTACTCTTCTCTCTAATACCTGATCCTGTACATTATAACTGTTCTAGCAGCTGTAAATTCTGAACTTTGCCTCCTCAGCTAAGTATCTCTGTCTTGTTTCTGTTGGCCTCCAATTCCTTATGCTGTTTTAGGGAAACAGTCTTAGGCGGAAAGCCTGGGTGATCAGGAGTTCATCTTTTGTGTTTTCCCTTTTTGTGGGCATTAGTGTCTCATATCGCCTGTTGTTCAGTGTCAGATAATAGTCATTTCATTGACATTGTTCAGTTTTGTAGTTGTTTATCATATGTGGGTAAATCTGGTACAAGTTAATCTTTCATATTTGGAAGGGGAAGTTCCATATTATCATCTTTTAAAGAATAGAATGACTTCTCAATGGCATCTGGAACTGAATCACTATGAATCTAATCTTGTACAAGGGATGCACAGAGATGTGTGTGTGTGTATGTATGTATGTGTGTATGTGTGTTTTACTAGTAATATGCATTGTAACACTTGGGACAACAAAACAATGACACTTTACTTGTTTCAGATAAAGGCATAGGGCAAGATGTAGGATATCTTCTATTTTGGCATTATGATATGCATTGTCACCAAAAGTGATTCCTGACTTTGATATCTAGTGTTTCCTTTTATTGGCAATATCATCTAGACAAAAATGCAGCAGGGATGAGCTAAAACCAAAATACAAATCTGGCAGGCTAGTAAATATTTATAAATTGAATCCATGTTCATTTTTCAAAATTGAGAGTGAAAAATAACTTTATACATTTCAACATGTAATAGGAGACATTAAAAACATCTGAAGTTGTCATGTGATACTAAAAATTCCTGGATTCTAAAGCTTATCACATTTCACTGGATGAATAACAGTTGAAAGGATGTGGTTAAAATTAATATGATTTGAGAATTTCAAGTTTCAAGTTTCTTTTTTTCATGAGTTTCCAATTTTCAGATTTTGTGTTACCTAACTGTATATTTTCAACACAAAATATATTTCATCATAGTAGGTGTGTCATTAACAAAGAGAGAAAGACATGTGTTAAACATAGAATTTTACATGGGAAGGAATTGGGCATGGTTCAGATTACAGGGGCTATTTTTGATCCTAACAAAGCCCATGTTTTCTCATTTGATCTTGAGTGAACACTGAAACAGCTGGGTCCCATCCTCTCTGGTCATCCTACAGATCCAAGAGTCCTGTTTTTTTAACTGACACTTCTAGCAATTCTCTCTCTGTTTTTTAATTTAAACTCACTCCAATCCTTCAAAAATGTTCCACACATTTTTCTTCTTATTAATTTTTGATATATATATATGACTGCAAACTGTCTTTTTTCCTAGTATTACACACAAAAAAAGTTTGCCTTTGTATTCCATTTTTTACTTGGCATCTCACTTTCAGATGTCTGTGTCTTGTGAAATCATCCGCTGAACCAACTCCTCCCCAACATTGAGAGCCAAGTTTCCTAAGCTCTCTGAGGTTGAAGATCCCAGGGAGACTCTGCGTCCTGTGTGATAGTCAGACTTTAAGGGGGTTATGTTCTAAAAGAAACTATGAAAGCTCATATTAAAGTGCTCACTTTTACAAAAGTAAAGCAATGAAGGTATCTGGTTTCATTTGATCTTACTTAGTAATAGTATGTACTGTACTATTAGTATCTATAAACCATTTGTTTGCTCAAAATAATGAATGTCCCTCCTTCTCCTGTATTCCTTTGTTTCAGCTAAAAGTGCATTGAGTCCGTGCAAATAAATGATGAATTTGTGACTCTAAGACTCGGGCTGATGGGCTCCCTGTGCCCCAGGGGAGTGGCATGACTCATTATTACTCGAGATGACTAATCATATTCCTCTCATCTTTGCATCACTTCCACTCATTCCTACATTCTATGTCTCTCCTCCACCCTGAGGAGAGACATCATTTCATATTCCATCCTTTCATATTCTGTCCAGGAAAAATGATTCATGATTTACATACACTTACTTGATTTTCATGTAAGGAGAATTTGAACTTGGAAATGATTTGATATGTCTATTTGTATAGTTTAAAGATTTAGAAAACATTTCATTTTGGAATATCTCTTTTAAAATTGCTTTAAAATTACCCCCTTTGTAATATTTAGTTCCTTATCATCTTTATGGGTAAGTCTGAGTGTTCTGCAATAAGAGGTTGACACTGGTTGTTACTGCAAAATCAACTTAATTGAGATGATTTTGAATAACCTATGACTTATGAAAGCAGATAGAGTTAGTAAACATTAAAATATTGGACTTCAACTCCAAGTATGAGGATACTCCATTTTGAAATCTCTGCATAGTTTTTTTATAATATGCATTGCCAATGATTTTTGAAGATCTCTTATTATATATGGATTTAAACTATTTTTTTGCAATGAAATAAACTCATCTTTTAATTCCATTTACAATGACCTTTCTGGAGTTCTCTTGTACGTATTTAAAAACCAACTCCACACGTGCATCTTAGTTTAAATACTCGAAATTTTCACTTTCAGAGCCAACTCCCACCTTGTCCTCTTGCTCACATGGCCACCTTCTCCATGCTTCCACACTTCTTGCTCTTAAACATCAATACCATCCATGACTCTTCTCTTTTCTCTAGTCCCCTGAAACAAATCCACCTGTAAATAACCTCATCTCTAGTCTCTACGTGCCTGGAACATGGCTCCTCCACTGTGACTCGTGTCACTGTGATTCAACATCAGTTCTTGCCTAGATTGGCAGTACAATCTCCTAAGTGGTTTCCCGGCTTCTAACCTTGTCCCTCTGGCTCAAGATCATCAAGTAATTGAGTTCAAACGCATGTTACCCCACACCCCTCCTCTACCAAAGCTGGCCTATGGCTTCCCAGATCACTGATGGTAAAAATCAAAGCTTTTTGTATAACTCACAAAGCCAGCAGGAATTGGCCTCTTTGTCACTAACTCCCTCCTTGGTCTTATTTCCTGTTAATTCTTCCCCTTATCCACATGGTTCCAGCTGCCACTGATGTCCGTGCTGACTGTTGAATAGTCCAAGTGCATTACAAGCTGGCCTTTTAGCTTGAAACACTCTCCCTTTCGTTTGTAAAGGACTTCTTTTTGGTCTTGCCACACAAGTCACGTTTTGAGGATTATCCTGATCACTTTATTCAAAATTTGCAACTCCACATGCAATAGTTCCTGTCCTCATCATCTATGTTTCCCTCTTCAATGCTCATTACTGTTTAACATAACATTTACTTTAGTTGGTTATTTTGCTTATTTTTAACCTCCCTTTCCACACTCCCAGCCAGATTGTAAGATTCATGAGGGCAGAACTTCAGTTTGTCTGTTGTACTTACGTTAGCGTCTGGCAGTGAAGACGGTTAATATGTATTTGTTGAATCAAGTTATTTAGGGGCACTATGATCTAGATGCAGTGCTTAGAGCTTTACCTGCATGATCCGTGATCATCATTAGTCTTCCTAATTACATCAAGAGGTGATTTCTAATCCTATCTGGGTTCTTAGGCAACCTAGACTATTTTTAAAAAGATTTGTTTATTTATTTGAATCAATAAACCAATCTTTACAAAGAAGGAGAAGTTACAGAGAAAGAGAGAGAGAGAGAAGAGAGAGAAAGATGAGAGAGAGAGAGAGAGAGAGATCTTCTATCCACTGGTTCACTCCCTAAATGGCCGTAATAGCTGGAACTGGGCGAGGCCAAAATCAGGAGCTAGGAGTTTCATCTGGGTCTCTCACATGGGTGCAAGGACCCAAGCACTTGGGCCATCTTCTGCTGCTTTCCCAGGCCATAGCAGAGAGCTGGATAGGAAGAAGAGCAGCCGGGACTAGAACTGACTCCCATATGGAATGCCGAAGCTTCAAGCCAGGGCATTAACCCGCTGCACCACAGAACCAGCCCCAGGAACCTAGATTTTAAAACATAATTTCCCTTAGTTCATACAGATCAGAAATGGCAGAGCTGGGTTGTTAACCCAATTTGTTTAATTCCATAACAGGACTGACAACATCTCCATGAATCCTAAGCTTTGTGTCAATCTGAATTCTAGCAGCTAAAACCTAGAGCAATGTGAAGATAAAACACTATGGTCTGAGGCTTTTTAAAAACAATAAATCTATGAGTAGAATTATAAGGGTAATTGTTTTACTTCCTTAACTCTGACTATAAATGGCGAGAACAGTGCAGCGTTTGTGATTTTGCCCTGTTTTTAAGCTAACAGTTTAGTCTGTTAGACCACAGATTATCAGATCGGGAGTTTTAGTACATAATTGGTCTTTAAGGCTCAGGCCTGGCGAAACATCCTTCTCACATGTTAGTCTGCTTTCATAGCACATTACTGTGTTCTGTTTAAGTGTGCTAGGAAATCTCATGTCAATTTCATAGCTATACAGATCAGAAATAGGGGTGAGGAGGGCATTGAATACTTTTTTTTGTAGATTTACACACTTAATTGGATTCCTTGTTCTCAGCTCAGTCCTTGGGCAGAATCACTTCAAAATAACTGAAGGTGATGGGAAAATCAGCATGTCTGAGCTAACAGTTTCAAGCACCAAAATATTTTCTTCTATTTACTAATAATTTGCATGTTGTATGGTATATTAGCAACTCTTCTACATTGTATTATTTCTTAACAAAGCATAACTCAGAAGAGTTTAGGATAAATTCTGTGTTCAGGTAGCTTTCAGTGTGCCCTAAAGAAAGGAAGATATAAAAACACTTCTAGTTGATTGAAGCATTAACTAATTCTCGAGAAAGCATCTGTCCAGTGCCCAATACAAAGTCAGCATACTTTAGAAAGATTCAAATTGGTATCTGGTATCTGTCCTTATAATTTCTCCATATTGGTGTCACTGTTTGAGTAAACTTTTTTTCTCACAACAGTTTTTATTTATTTCTTATTTTAAATGCATTTTAAAATGTGTACAAAGGCAAAGAACTGTTGCTCCATGATGGCAGAGTTTGAAGCAATGTCTTTGCATACCCAGGGCACAGGCAGCAAGAACAGATCTCGAAAATGTGCTCTGGGCAGGACCGTGGCAGGCGTGGAGAATGAGTAATGGGAGAAGAGAGACGCTGATGGCTGGGAGTCTTGCATTTTTTGCTAGTGAAGTTGACATAGCCCTAAGCAGATTTGCTCTTCAGTGCTTTAACAAAACATTTTGTCCAAAGGGTAGTTCCAAATCCATATTTAGGATGTATTTATTGAGTCCAACTGCTACAGACAAAACCCAAATAGAATTTTGATGAGTATTAATACAAAGGATCTTGATTATACTGATGTTAAGCAATGAGGTATCCTAGTTCAGGCTGTTATAACAGAGAATACCATAGCCTAGGTGACCTGTAAACTACAGACATCTATTTATCACAGTTCTAGAGGCTGAAAGTCTGAGATCAGGATGCCAGCAGGGGCAGGCTCTGGTGAGGGCCCTCTTCCAGGCTGCAGATTTCCTGGTTTCTTCCTGAATGGTGGAAAGGGCCAGAGAGCACTTTGAGGTCCCTTCTACAAGAGCACAAATCTCATTTATTTATATATTTATTTATTAAAGATTTACTTATGTATTTGAAAGTCAGAGTTTCACAGAGAGAAGGAGAGGCAGAGAGAGAAAGGGGGGTCTTCCACCTGCTGGTTCACTCCCCAACTGGCCACAACAGCCAGAGCTGTGCCAATCTGAAGCCAGGAACCAGGAGCTTCCTCTGGATCTCCCATGTGGGTGCAGAGGGAAGCCCAAGAATTAGGGCCATCTTCTACTACTCTCCCAGGTCATACAGAGAACTGGATCAGATGTGGAGCAGCCAGGGCTTGAACCGGCACCTATTTGGGATGCCAGCATTGCAGGCGGCAGTTTTACCTGCTAAGCCACAGTGCTGGCCCCTAATCTCATTTGTGAAGGCTCTACCCTCATGACCTAATTAACCCTCAAAGGTTTTACCTCCTAATACCATCATGTTGACAGAATTTAAAAGTAGGAATTTTGTGGTGGCACAAACACTTGCTCCCTGTTTGAGAGCTATGATAAAGCTTGCAGAGGGATTGGCAGGCCAGCCGGGATCTTCAATGCTTTCTGCCCGGAGACATTTCCTATTTATAACAACAGTCTTTATGCATTGAATCAATTCCCATTTTCATTTTATGTTTTAATTAAGGCTTGTATATCTGAAAATCTGAGACATCACTTAGGTGACTCAAAAGGTTTTCCACAAATGGTTCCATTTAATGTCTGATGTGACCTTCTTGAAAGAATGTAATTTTTAAGTAAAAAAGATTTTTCATCTTGCATCTAAACTTCCAGTTGTGAATTCTAAACCTGAGAAAGAAAGGAGTGATTGCACCTAATTAAATATCACGTCCAGTGAGTGGTCTCCAGCCAATGAATGAGAAGACTTCAAAAAGTTCATGGAAAAGGGAATTAAAAGATAACTTTATTTTGGTATATAAAATTTTTAAATCTACTCAATTTTTTCATAAAATGGATTTTTCATGAATTTTTTGGAGACCCCTCTTGCTTCCTTAATTTAGATTTTTAAAAACAAATGCACAGTACTAGGAGTTTTAGCTTTTTATTGCAAAAGTATAAAATCAGGATTCAGGGGCTGATACTGTGGCCCACCAGGTTAAGCCATTGCCTGCAAAGCCAGCATGCCGATGGGAGTTGGTTTGTGTCTGAACCTGGGAAGGCAATGGAGGATGGCCCAAGTGGTTTAGTCCCTGCTACCCTTGTGGGTGATCTGAATGGAGATCCCTGCTCCTGGTTTCAGCCTCACCCCAGCGGCCATATGGGGAGTGAACCACTGGACAGATCTCTCTGTCTCCTCCTGTAACTTTCTGATAGATAACTCTTTAAAGAAAAAAATAATACAAATGAAAAAAATAAATCAGGACTCAAATCCGCAAATAATTTTGTTTTGTATGTGATTGAATTTTAATGTTTATTCAATGTCTACAGAATAGGTATTCTCTCAAGACATTCTATAATTCTTTCTCCGATCTCCAAAACTGCCTAATGACAGATGTGTCATTTTTTCTATTTGACAGGCTACTGTTCTTGCTGATCGCTTTTCCAACTGTCTAGAAACCTCATTTTTATTATGTTTTAGCCTGGAAATTGTCACCCTCTCCACTTTTAGTTTGCTCTTGGTGTGGTTGTCATAGTTTAGTTTATTAAATAGAATATCTCATAGGTGCTCTGTGTCATCTGGTATTTAAATATATGGATGTGTATTCCACTTAGCTCTAATATTTTTCTGTCTTTTATGCATTCGAGATACATTGTTTAATTATATGAGAGTAGATATCTTCTGAAGACTTTAAAAATTTTGGTTTAAGATTTACTCCTGCATTGAAAATTCACAAGCATTTATTTTGCCATTTTCTTAATACTACAAAAGATTCATGATTTATAAATTAGTTTATAAATTTAGAATTATTAATAATATCAGAAGCTAGCCTTAGAATTTGAAATTTTGTAAGATTATAATATCCAATAAAGAAGACTTTTAAGGTCACTCCCCAATTGGCCACGATGACTGAAGCTGTACCGATCTGAAGCCAGGAGCCAGGAGCTTCTTCCAGGTCTCCCACATGGGTGCAAGGGCCCAAGGACTTGAGCCATCTTCTACTGCTTTCCCAGGCCATAGCAGAGAGCTGGATCGGAAGTGGAGCAGCTGGGACTCAAACCGGCACCCATATGGGATGCAGGCACTGCAGGCAGTGACTTTAAGCACTATGCCACAGCACCAGCACCACGCATTTTTAATAAAGGGCTTATTTATTTAGTTGAAAGGCAGAGCTACAGGGAGAGAGGGAAAGTCAAGGAAGAGAAAGATGCTCCATCCACTGGTTTACTCCCCAAATGACTGCAACAGCCTGGTCTGTGCCAGGATGAAGCCAGGAACCAGGAGCTACATCCTATCTCTTTACACAGATGGCAGGTGCCCAAGTACTTGTGGCATTATCTGCTGTCTTCCCAGGTGCATTCCAAGAAAGCTGGATGGGAAATGGAGCAACTGAGTCTTGAACTGGCATTCTGACATGGGATGCTTGCTATGGCTTAACCCTCTGTGCCACAAAATTGGTCTCAATGTGTGTAACCCTTGACCCATTACATTTCACAAATATCTTCCAGAAAATGATTATTTACAAAAAAAGATGGTAGCTCAATACATATTAAAATCAGGTTTTTGTCTAAATAGCTAAAAATATTAACCAAGTACAATATGAAAGACGCTGAAGCAGTCATCAAAATGACAATGGCTAATATTTTATTGAGTGCTATTATTACATGCTGGATATTATTCTAAATCTTTAAATGTGCTATCACTTTTCATTGTAAGTGTAATTTCATGAGGTAGACACTTCTATTTTTCTTCGTTTTGTAGATGAGAAATTGAAGCATCAAAAGTTCAGTAACTTGTCCAGTGAGAAGTTTGCAAAGATGCACAGAAATACTGAATTTGTCCTGGTTCAAAACCCAGGAAAGGCATTTGGGAGACACACAGGAAAAGGAGGGTGTCCTGGAGACCAGCGCCAGAGGGGAAGCATAGGAAGAGGAGGGGAAGCTGAGGCTAAGATAGTGCAAATGGGGTGCAGGTGTGATGGAAACCTCTCAAGTTCCCAGCAGACCCCGACGGGAGTTCAGGAGCTGGGCTGGCTCTTCAGAGCATCCTGAATTGAAGGTGGGTGACTGTGCCTTTCTGCCCCGGTGAGGCATGGGCACTGAGGAGCAGTGTGGGTGGGAGAAGAAGGGGTGTGACTCTGGGAGCCCGCTCTCCCCGGCCAACAGCAGTTCCCTAGGAATGCCAGTGCTCAGAGTGCCACTGGCTAACCCTCCTGGCAATGGAGCAAGCGAATGCTTGGGTCCTGAAGGGGGCTCCTGGCACTGAAGTCTGCATCTGTTGTGCATGCAATAGTAAATCAGTACACGTTCATGTAATGTGAAGACACAAACAGCTATACACATGTACATGTATGCTTTACTCCATATAGATATCCGGTACATCCATCATCCATGCATGACCCCCCCCCCCCCCCCCCGCCCATGAACGCATGAGGGCGCTTCAAAAAGTTCATGGAAAATGGAACTAAATGATAAGTTTATTTTGGTAAAAAAATATTTTTTAAGATTTATTTTATTTATTTGAAAGACAGAGTCACAGAGAGAGGTAGAGACAGAGAGGTCTTCCATCCGCTGGTTCACTCCCCAATTGGCCGCAACAGCTAGAGCTGTGCTGATCCGAAGCCAGGAATCAGGAGCTTCTTCCAGGTGTCCCACACGGGTGCAGGGGCCAAAGGACTTGGGCCATCTTCTACTGCTCTCCCAGGCCATAGCAGGGAGCTGGATTGGAAGAGAAGCAGCCGGGACCAGAACTGACTCCCATATGGAATGCTAGCACTTCAGGTCAGGGCATTAACCTGCTGCACCACAGCACTGGCCCCAAGTAAAAAAAATATTTTTAACTCTATGTATAATTATTTCATAATCTGCATTTTTCACAAACCTTCTGAAGACCTCTCATATGTATGATTTCAATTTCCTTTACATACTAATAAGCTTATTTATTAAAAAAGTTTTAGTTTTTAAAAGAATGTTTTTTATTCATTTTCATTTGTTTGAAAGGTACAGAGAAATAGAGGTAGATTTTTCATCTGCCTGTTTACTCCCTAAAGGCCTACAACAGCTAGGGCTGAGCCAGTCCAAATCCAGGAGCCCAGAACTTCATGGGAGTGTCCCACATGAGTGGCAGGGACTCACGTACTTGACCGTCACTTGCTGCCTCCTGGAGTGGAAGCGCAGGTGGGACGCCAACCCAGGTGCCCTGACACAGAGTGTGAGTGTCCCAAGTGACATCTTCACTGCCATGCCAAATGCCTGCCTTATACACTTATTTTTTTTTAAAGATTTATTTTATTTATTTGAAAGATGGAGTTACAGAGAGAGGTAGAGATAGAGAGAGAGGTCTTCCATCCACTGGCTCACTCCCCAGATGTCTGCAATGGCCAGAGCTGCGCCAATCCGAAGCCAGGATCTAGGAACTTCCTCCAGGTCTCCCATGTGGGTGCAGGGGCCCAAGGACTTCGGCCATCTTCTACTGCTATCCCAGGCCATAGCAGAGAGCTGGTTCAGAAGAGGAGCAGCTGGGACTAGAACCGGCGCCCATATAGGATGCTGGCGCTTCAGGCCAGGGCTTTAACCTGCTGTGCCACAGTGCCGGCCCCTGTACCCTTATTTTTTTAACTGCATTTTCCCCCCCAGGAACATTTTGAAATCTCTTTGTATTCCTTCATGGTAGAGAATAAGTGATTCTTTCTTAATTTAAATTACCTCTTTTGTAAACGTACACACTTTAAAGAAATAACAGATCACTCTCAAAACTTCCTTCAACCCAGTGAATTGAAAAAATTCCAGGTGTGTAAGATTTTTCTAACGTACATATTGGAATATGTAAAATAACAATTATATCAATGGAGAGAAGCTGGTGGTTTCAAAAGACTATTAATTCCCTATTTGAATAAGAAGGATGGCTAGAGTTGTGTCAGGTACTTATAATCTATGTACTTATGAAAGTTTCATATAATAAAATGTAACTTTCTTATTACTGTTAGGAAGTTCTGTAATTAGAAGAACTCCTTTCAGCGAGAAACTTCAAAGACAAAATCCATTTGCAGTTAGATAATATGAAGTATTTGACCATATGCAATTTGCTTCTGGAGTTAATCTAATAGACTTTACATTTCAGCTCGCATTTCCTCATTTTTGCATTCTCGTTTCCATTGGAAAAAAAAAAAAAGCAGAGCGAGCCCAGAAAAGACCAGGAAGGCAAAGAACGTGGAGTCAGAGCAGGAGATGACATAGTGGAGATTGATGGCAGGAGTGACTGCTCCTGGGTGTGTCAAGGGTACAATTTAGCTCGGCCCCTGGGCAGCTTTCAATATTCCTGGCCAGCACCAAGGTGCCGGCTGCAGATTGCCTCTGGCTATTGCAGAGATCATTTCCACAAATATAAACTGGTCTTTTACAATTTTCTCATCTTTGCTCTGAGCTCTCGCCCGTGTGCCCTGCTCTTAGGAGACCCAATATCAATTTGACAGTCACTTTAGGCGCTCATTCCCTATATTCTTCTTGGTGCTTTTAAAGCCAATGCTTCCTTTTCATGCAATTTATTTTCTCCCTATCATTGCCGTGATTGGGAATCCAGGAGGGGAGGCTGGGACTTATTGATCTGACCGATGAAGGCAACACTTGAGCTGTAGCTGGAAGGGACATATGTGGTGAGAACAGGAATGTCTCAAAAGACACATTCTTGGATGAGACTTTATTGTGTTTCAGGACATCTACATTTTTTTTCAATTTTATTTAATAGATATAAATTTCCAAAGTACAACTTCTGAATTATAGCAGCTTTCCCCCCCAATAACCTCCCTCTCACCCACAACCATCCCATCTCCCACACTCTCTCCCATCCCATTCTTCATCAAGATTCATTTTCAATTATCTTTATATACAGAAGATCAACTTAGTATACACTAAGTAAAGATTTCAACAGACTGCACCCACAAAGACACAGAAAGTATAGAGTATTGTTTGGGTAGTAGTTTTATCGTTAATTCACATAGTACAACACATTAAGGACAGAGGTACTACATGGGGAGCAGGTGCACAGTGACTCCTGTTGTTGATTTAACAATTGACACTCTTATTTATGGTGTCAGTAATCACCCTAGGCTCTTGTCAAGAGCTGCCAAGGCTATGGAAGCCTCTTGAGTTCACCAACTCCGATCTTATTTAGACAAGGCCATGTTCAAAGTGGAAGTTCACTCCTCCCTTCAGAGAAAGGTACCTCCTTCTTTGATGGCCCGTTCTTTCCATTGGGATCTCACTCAGAGAGATCTTTCATTTAGGTCATTTTTTTTGCCACAGTGTCTTGGCTGGACATCTACATTTTTAGGAATTTTTGTTTAGGAATCTGTCCATTTTTAGGAATCCTGAAGGAGCAAGTCTTTGCTCCTGGGAGCTGAACAGACATTTGACCTGAGGGCTATCACACAGACTCACGTGGGCCAGATTTGGACCCAGCTATGTAGCTGATGGATTTGTGTCACAAGAGAAAAGGATGTGACAATAGGAGATGTGGGCTGAATGGGAATCCAGGGCAGACTGACATGGGGAGGGCGGTAGAGGTCATCAGTAGTGCTCTGCCTTTGGGAACACCTGGTAGGATTACCCTTCTACCCAAGTGACTAGTGCTAACTGCTGCTGTGAGTGGAAGTGATAGTGTCACTTCTGGCTAGAGTATTTAGCTGCTGGTCTGAGACTCTCTGTGGTGCTTTCTGTCTTCCAGTGAACAGCACAATGCCAGATACTGGCTTGTATCAGTCTGAGCTTCCTAGAAAGGCCAAGGCAAAGCCGTGTGGCCTGTGACTTGGGCTAAGCAATTCGTGTCATTGAGAAACAGACTTTGCTGCTTTTAGCCTCAGCACAGCTTTGCTCGTCATGACTGCTCTCCTGGCCACCATGGCAGCCTTTGGGGTGTGCAAGCAACAGCAGATCCAGTTGGTTTTCCGCTGGTGTCCTTCAACCTGGTTCTGAAGCCTGCTTTTGGGCTGTCTCTTGACAATAGTCTTCAGTCTGGTTCTGCATCCTTTTCAACATTCCTGTGAAGCACATGACATCATTCTAGAAGATTCTTTTCTGTCTAAACAACAAGAACCAGCTTAACTCTGCCCAGTGCAACTTCCAAAGAGCTTTATGTACTTATCCTCTGTGTCCTGCTGTATATGTATAAAATCTATTGAAACTATTTTGAAAATCTAAACCTGTACTCCAGAGTAACAAATTTCATGCTTTTACTACATGTATAGAAGGTGTGTAGGATATTTGCATCTAAATTTATGACTTTTAGATTTTTTATTTATTTATTTGAAAGGTAGAGTTACAGACAATGAGACAGAGTGAAAGGTCTTCCTTCTGTTGGTTCACTCCCCAAATGGCTGCCACAGCCAGGTGCTTCCCCCTGGTCTCCCATGCAGGTGCAGGGGCCCAAGGACTTGGGCCATCCTCAATTGCCCTTCCAGGCCACAGCAGAGAGCTGGACTGGAAGAGGAGCAACCGGGACAAGAACCCAGCACCCATAGGGGATGCCAGCGCCACAAGGAGAGGATTAACCAAGTGAGCCACGGCGCCAGCCCCTAAATTTATGACTTTTAAGCTTGAAGGGTTGAATCTTAATTCTTGGACAATAGTATTTGATTAATAACTATCTGTTGACCCCTGTTTCCCTTAATCATGCCCATAACCTCAGTAATCTGCACCCCACCTTTTGCTCTGCAGACTGAGCTATCCTGATTCCACTCAATGGATCATTTCCTCCCACGGGCTTCTAGGGCTGGGCCAACCACTACAAGTCCATCCACTATTCTTCTCTCTCTGACCACTGCCAGCCAGGAGTCTGCAAACCATGGGGAAGCACACAGCACACCCTGGCAATGGTGCCAACCTGTCTCTCTGTTAGTGAGTCCTGGGCTATACAACCTTTCCACTCCCTTCCAATGCCAAGCCTTTACGATATCTGTCGCTCCCCCTCTTCGTGGAGGAACGACACTAAACCCTGCCTAGGCTTCATTTCCGAGTCACGGCACCATTATGTCGCTCCCCCTCTTCGTGGAGGAACGACACAGGACCCTGCGCTGTTCTTTTGCCTGCTCGGCCCTTCCCGGGTTTGCTGCTGGTTCTTCCCGGGTTGGCTACCGACCCTTCCACCTCCGTGGAAGGGCGGTTCCCCCTGCCACTTTCCCCACTTCCGCGGGGGAGCAGCACACCGCCGGCCGGCTCTCTAGGGGGCTGCACAGGTGTTCCTCTTAGATGTTCCCTTTTAGATGTTCCCCGTGCATGTTGTCTCTCTCCTCCTTTATAGTCCTCTTCCACCAATCCCAACTCTGCTACCCACACGCCGAGTACGCTGCTCTCCTCCAATCAGGAGCAGGTCCTGCTGCTTATTGGTTGAACTGGAGGCAGCTGTGTAGAAGCTGTTTTTACTCCTCTCCCAGCGCCATATTGTGGGAGAGCAGATGCATAGAATAAGTCCTAATTCCAGTAACTTAGTCTAGTCTGAGTTGCTCCCCACAGATATCTTTCTTTCCTAAGCACTGACTTGCAGTTCAGGACCCATCTTACTGTAGATGTAGGACGTGGGCATTTATTTTCTCCTTTTACTTTTGTTCATTCTGGAGTGAAGGGACCTCCTTGAGCGTGGAGTGCGAGTGCTCCCTCTTGGCACAGTAAGGTTTAGAGCTGGATACTTCTTCGTTTCAGGTACAGGAGTGCCTTGTTCTTGGTGGCATGTTTGGTAGCATTCTTGCTGTCTCTCCATCACATGCCACTCCTATCCCTGCAGTGGTGATGAATAAAAATGTCTCAGGACGCTGTCCAAGAGACCCTTAGGGCAAAATTAGATGAGAATCTCCTGATGTAGAGGGTCTCTATTTGTATAAGACTTTAATTCCCAAAGGAGCTGTTTCATGTGCAGACTTGAGGGTTTCAATCTGTAATGCCCCTTTTAGATAATTCATAAAGCTATTAATGTTAATTCCACATAAGGAAATAGCAACATAATCTCATTGCAATCACCAATAAACTTTTCTCATCATGAGGGGACATAGTCAGAGACTACAAATAAAAACATTTACAGTTTGTGAGACTGGAGTGTCCAACCACTGCGTCTCCTCTTCAGACACACGCAGTAAACTCTTCTGTAGAATTTTAGCTCTTTCAAACGCCTGCAAATCCCAAATGACAAGGGTGAGCTAATTCTTCTTTTTCTCCTCCTTAGAAAAAGACAATTTTCTGCCTGAGAAGTCTAAAATGTTTTTAAGTGTCCTCTCTGCAGAGGGTATGAGGAATTAAGTTTTTATTATTCTATGTATTTAGTGATCACATCACTGTTGGTGATAAAATCTCCATTGTAAGAAGAATTTATTTATTTATGACTTTTTGCTGCTCCTGTTCTTGTGCCCTTTGACCTGGAGGCCACTGATAATCCAAGTGAAAAAGCCAGAAAGGGCACACAGTGACAGATGACAGATCTGTTTGGGTGGCAGTGGGTGTGCGCATGTATGTGTGGGAGTGTGATTTGTCTGCACACATCCAGGCAACCAGTGCTGTTGTTTATTTATTTATTTTTTTTGGTGTGGGAGACAGATGTCCACCTTAATCATTTTCATTGATAACCCTGTGACTAGAAATTTACTTGCTATGTATGATAAAGTGAAAAGGAGGCCTAGCCAGATAAAGAGGAAATGAAATAGAGTCTGCAAAGGAGAAAATGAGCATGGAGTCAATAGGTGGGAAAGAGGTTGGTGCACAGCGACGCAGCGTCATGTGATCCATGCAGGGGAGAATGCGGGGGGTGGGTAGCAAGCCATGCGGTTGTTTAGGGCTCTATCTACAAATCAGTCACTTGGCCGCCTGAGAGATGACTTGTTATTCAGTGCTGAATGGGTGATGTGAACGTGAGAGAGGCAAGAGACGCCGCTGAACCAGAACAGCCAGGGTCATGAATGGTCACGTGGATAGATGCTGTTTGGATCAGGAATTCTTGTGACAAAAAAAAAAAAAAAAAAAAAAGGCGTGAGGTGAAGATTTTAATGTTTTTGCTATTAGCACTAATCTTTAATAATATATACACTGCTTTGTTTTTAGAAGAAGCGAGCTGGGGCGGCGCTGTGGCACAGCGAGTTATCGCCCTGGCCTGAAGTGCTGGCATCCCACATGGGCGCCGGTATGAGACCCGGCTGTTCCACATCTGATCCAGCTCTCTGCTGTGGCCTGGGATAGCAGTAGAAGAAGGCCCAAGTCCTTGGACCCCTGCACCCACGTGGGAGACCCAGAAGAAGTTCCTGACTCCTGGATTTGGATCAGTGCAGCTCCGGCCATTGCGGCCTATTGGGGAGTAAATCATTGGATGGAAGACCTCTCTTCTCTCTCTCTCTCTCTCTGCCTCTCCTCTCTGTAACACTGACTTTCAAATAAATAGATAAATCTTAAAAAAAAAAAAAGAGGAAGTAAGCTACAGCGAGGTCAAAGGCCAAGAAAAAAACAGGCAGATGTCCCTAAAAGGACGAGGGGACTTCCAAAACTTGTGAAAATGAGGATATAGTTTGATATAAAATATTTGAATTCCGTGCAGAGTTTTGTTTTAATAATATGCATTTTCCTGTTCTGTTTGAAAATCCTTTTATACATATAGATTCCTTTTTTTAAAGATTTATTTATTTGAAAGGCAGAGTTACACAGAGAGAGGGAGAGATAGAGAAAGAGAGAGAGATCTTCTATCTGCTGATTCACTCCCCAAATGGCCACAACAACCAGGATTGGGCCAGGCCGATGTCAGGAGCCTGGAACTGCATTTGAGTCTCCAATATAGTTGGCAGGTGCCCAAACACTTGGGCCATTTTCTTCTGCTTAGCCAAGTGCATTCACAGGGAGCTATATTGGAAGCGGAGCAACTGGGACTCAAATTGGCACTCATTTGGGATGCTGGTGTCTCACGCGGTAGCTTAACTTGTTGTGCCACAACTCTAACCCCATATGCACGTATTCCCAACTGTTATGCACCAACATAAACTTACCTTTTAATTTTCTTTTCTATGAACTTTTTGAAGTACACTCCTGTGAACATGAGTTTGAAAATTAAAAGGAAGCCAGTGTCAGAAGGAAGAGGCAGCTTGAAGGGGGCAGACCAGTGTGACTCCTCTGACACCTTTGATTGCTGATGGTTGCCCTGTTCAGTGTTCTTAGGGTCTCTCCATTGTCATCCTTTTAAACTTCTTTTAAGACTATGATTTTTTTTTTTTTTTCATTTGACAGATAGAGTTAGACAGTGAGAGAGAGAGACAGAGAGAAAGGTCTTCCTTCCGTTGGTTCACCCCGAAATGGCCACTATGGCCAGTGCTGCGCCAATCTGAAGCCAGGAGCCAGGCGCTTTCTCCTGGTCTCCCATGTGGATGCAGGGGCCCAAGCACATGGGCCATCTTCTGCTTTCCCAGGCCACAGCAGAGAGCTGGACTGGAAGAGGAGCAACCAGGACTAGAACCCGGCGCCCATATGGGATGCTGGCACTGCAGGCGGAGGATTAACCAAGTGAGCCACAGCCCTGGCCCCAGACTATGATTTGAGAAGCAGAGAGCAGAAAGAAGGAGATACAGATCAACAAAGAGAAGTTCCATCTGCTAGTTTACTTGCCAAACACCTGCAGTGGTTGGAGGCACGTGAATGCAGTTTCCCATTGAGGAAGCCAGAACAATTACTTGGGCCATCAACACTGAACCCCAGGGTCTACATTAACAGAAAGTCTGAGTCAGGAGTCAGAGCTAGGAAATGAACCCAGGCCCTCTGACATGGGTTGTGGGCATTTCAGCCAGCCTCCTAACCACTAGGCCAAATGCTGCCCCTCCACTGTTATCTTTCGAAAATGTTATTTGCTTTGCTTCAAGTCTGACTCAGGAATCCGTCTTAACGAAATTTATTATTTTGCTATGTTGAACTTAAAAAGCGCCTCTTTGTTTTGGTTTCTCATGAGTTTTGAAATATTTTCATCATATGCCTGAAGATATGTTTAACACAGCAGGTGCTAAGGATCCAGTGAGGTCTGTTGGACAAATGATTCATAAATATGTGTTTTCCTGCTGTACAATAGTTGAATAGAACCACACAGATGGAGCCACCCTATTCTATTGAGGAAGTGGTATGTGTTTTTGTACAAACTGTGATACACATGGTTTTTAGCCAAGGAACCAGACTCTGAGAAAGTTTTTGGAATAATTTACTTATGTTGTACTGATTTGTGCAGTGGGAGTGTGATGTAAATATACCCTGACTGCATATTACTGAAAGGCCTGCGAGGGTCTTAATAAAAGAAATTTGAGGCATATTCAGGGGAACCGTGACAAAAATACAGAGAAAATGGATGCTGCTGATGAAAAAGCTGTTCTCTCGTATGTTTGAAGTGACGGAGATGAAGAAGCAAGCTTTAGTTCTTGGATGAAGGACATGTTTTGAATCAAATAGAGGGTGAATAAAGACTAGCTCTTGATTCCAACATGTTCTGTTTTGCTACAAATGTGATACTGGTGAGCAGGAAACAGAACTGTGCTGTGCAGGGCCTTTTTCCATCGTGTTTGAGCTGCAGATTACTGACTGCAATGGCCAGGTTGGAATCCCCAGGCATTGCATCTCATGCTGCACCTTCATGATGGTTTTGTGTGTGTGTGTGAGAGAGACAGGCAGAGTGGACAATGAGAGAGAGAGACAGAGAGAGAGAAAGGCCTTCCTTTTACCGTTGGTTCATCCTCCAGTGGCCGCGGCGGCCGGCTGGCGCACTGTGCTGATCCGAAGCCAGGAGCCAGGTGCTTCTCCTGGTCTCCCATGGGGTGCAGGGTCCAAGCACTTGGGCCATTCTCCACTGCACTCCCTGGCCACAGCAGAGAGCTGGCCTGGAAGAGGGGCAACCGGGACAGAATCTGGCACCCTGACTGGGATTAGAACCCTGTGTGCCAGTGCCGCAGGCGGGGGATTATCCTATTGAGCCACGGCACCAGCCCTTCATGATGTTTTGATGGTGTATTCAGGCAGGCAGGAGAGAGCTTGCTGCACCCCATCACATGGAAACACCTTTTAATTTGTCCCCACATTACTGCAAGCGTTTCCTCCTTGGGTAGCGCTTCCCGAGGGTGCCGATCAGTGAGGAGACCCGCGGGGCTGGTTAGCAAAGGACTTTGACTCCGAGCAGGAGCAGTTTCGTCCACATCCTACACACATATGCCATGCATCAACTGTACCTGAGTTTTATCCGTGCCTAATTGGTTATCAGAGGAACAGAAATCAGCAATGCAATTGAAGAAGAGTTTGGAGAGACAGGAGGAGGGGGAGGAGTGTGAAGAGAGGGAAAGCAGAGTTTTGCATACCCTTTTCCTTCTTAATAAAAAGGCTATAAAATCATCTGCTATAGAGGGAGCCAAGAATGAAACACGCGGGCTTGGCATTTTCCTGAATAAGTTCTTGTTTGATGGCTTTTCCTGGTTAATTGCACTGCTGCTTGGTTAATTGTGTTGTTAGCTTGAAAGTCAAGGGCAATAAAGGGATAAAGCCTGTTTCCCACTGAGCACAGGTGAAGGCAAACCTTTGATTGGTGACTATAACTCTAGCTAAAGTGTTTGTCACCATTTTCAAGTTGCTTGCTGGATTCATAATTTACATGAAAATGGCTAATAGGTGTGCAGCTGCTGGCTTCCTTGGCTGGCCACTTGGTGTTTTTGGAAGCTCCATTTCAGTGAATTCTGGAACTACTTCTTCCGTCCTCCCCAGTTCTAACTTCCTCTTTCAGCCGCCTGTATAATTAGTTGCTGAGAACCACATTGCTTTTTCTGGTTGAACTGGTTCAAAGCAATAGTCTCATATTTTAAATGGGATCAGCGAGATTTTTCTTATGGAGGACCTTTATTTCTGTTTAGGAATTCTTTATGTGAAAGTGGTGAGATTTCATAAGAAGTTGTCCCTATGTGCATGCGTTTTGTCTATGAAGGGAATATGTGTGCAGAGGTGTGTGAGGGTGGAAGGGGGAGATGGAACAGAAGAACTTGGATTTTTCCCTTTTTAGACTAAAGGCCAATTGGTCTGTCGTCAGAATGTGCTGATGACATTTCAATCAGATTTTAATTTTTTCTTGTGTCTTGGTTAGTTAAGTTAATACTTTTCCCAGTGGAGTATGATTTGGAAAACCGATACACATTGGATGGTATGGGAATTAGATTCAGTAGGAGCTAGACCCTTACTCCCTTCCTATTTTTCTTTATATTTGAAAATTGGAATTAGAATTTACTACTATAAACCACAAAGCATTTGCATACTACCTAAGGATGATATGTTACTCTTATTTTTCAGGAAAGCGTTTTCAGACTTATATAACCCATACATCTGTTGATGTAGCACTAATGCCACTTCAAGTATCAAAAGATTTGATGTAGATGGAAGATATAGTCCCCATAAAACCATGTATTGGTCAGAGATCTTTGCCTGTGTATTAGTAATCAAGCCAAGTATGCATCGTTAACATTTTAGAATTGAAAATTTCACAAATAATCTCAACATGTACAGTGAACACGCATATCATATCTCTAGCACCATTGGCCCAGTGTTTTGTGGGTCAGCAACTGGAAGGATTCAGGACAGAGGACCAGTTTGAGACATAAATTTTATTGTTGCATTTAAATTCAAGATCTGGATGAGATCCCTAAGAATGAGATTGGAAGGAGAGAGGAGATGTGAAAGAGGGTATGTATGAGGCCTGGGTCGTGTTGCTGTTCAGAATTCTGGAAAATAAGGACTCTCCTCCCATCTCTGTATCTCTATGTACACATGAATCTTCATCTATGAAGCTATTTTGAAAAGTTCATTGAAAAAGGCAATTAAAAGATAAGTTTATTTTGGTGTAACATTTTTTGAAATCCTTGCAATCTTCAAAATAGTTTTGAGAAATAATCTTATCATTATTTGTATCAAAATGAATCTCTGTTTTAATTTCACTTTCTAGAAACTTTTTGAAGTTCCCTTGTATAGCTAGATGTGTTCCTATCCATATCTCTATGTCTGTATGTAAGTCTATATGTACATATATATGACATACATATGACATACATATGTATGTCAACTTTCCTAGCTCTATCCATATATACATAGACATACATATCCATATATATCAAAATGTTTGCAAAAGAGATTATACTACATTCAATCTTGGATGCTTTGTTTTCAGTTTATTAGTACGTCATGTCTTGGGAGCAAGTATTTGGCTTAATGGTTGAAATACCAGTTGGGATCCTGGTTTCCTTTATCAGAGTGCCTGGGTTCAAGTCATGGTTCCACTTCCAATTCTAGCTCTCTGCTAATGTGCATCCTGGGAGGCAGTGCTGATGTCTCAAGTAGTTGGCTCCCTGCTACCCACATGGGAGACTTGGATTCAGTTCCTGGCTTTGGCCCTGGCTCAGTCCTGGCCTTGAAGGCATTTGGGGGACTGGGCCAATAGATGGGAACTCTTTCTCACTCTGTCCTTCTGCATCTGAAATACATATGTATAAATCTACATAAAAGTAGTGCTCCTTGGAAATCTTCCCATGTCATTATATTCAGCTTCGTCTCATTCTCTTCTAGTAAGAGAATGGTGTTGTGTTGTTTTGGAACATAATAGTTTGAGTTACTCATTGAACAACATTAAGTTGTCCCACTTCTGTTTGCCTTTAACAGTGTTCCAGGGAACATCCTTGTCTCTATGTCAGTGCACACATATAGATGTGTACCTGTAGGATATCTTCCTTTTTCTTTAAAGATTTATTGTATTTATTTGAAACACAGAGTTACAGACAGAGGTAGAGATAGAGAGAGAGGTCTTCCATCCACTGGCTCACTCCCCAGATGGCTGCAATGACCAGAGCTGTGCCGATCCAAAGCCAGGAGCCAGGAGCTTCCTCTGGGTCTCCCACACAGGCACAGGGAACCAAGGACTTGGGCCATCTTCCTCTGCTTTCCCAGGCCATAGCAGAAAGCTGGATCGGAAGAGGAGCAGCCGGGACTAGAACCGGCGCCCATGTGGGATGCCGGTGCTTCAGGCCAGGACTTCAACCTGCTGCGCCTCAGTGCTGGCCCCCAGGATATATTCCAATCAGGGGTGGGGAATGTCTGACCCATGGGCCACATCAAGCCCACAAATTATTTGCCCTGGCTTTACTGAGGCAACTGCAGGTGGGGCTCAAGTTTCAATAAATCTGTAGCAGGCTAATTTTTAAGATAATAATTTTGATTGGCCTGTGAATAATGTTATAAATGTCCAAATGGCCCTTGGCAGAGAAAAGGTTCCCCATCCCCGCTAGATGAATTTCTGGGTCAAAATTACCTGCATGTTTCAGTTTGATACACGTTATCAAAATCCTTTGCCAAAGGAGTGCCCTCTTATTATAGTATATGAGTTGTTTTAATGGTTATAAGTTGAGTAACTACTATGTCAGTTGATAATATTTGTCTAAAATCAGAATAGTGACAGACTCAAGTCAGAGAGAACAAAGTTTTGGTTGGTGCTGGAGGGAAAGGCAGGGGAGGCTGCCAGAGGATTGCCCTGGATCAGCTGGGCAGGGGTCCGTCCTGGTTCTGTGAATGACCAAACCACAGCAGATGTTTTTTTTTTAAAGATTTATTTAAATCTTTACACAGAGAGAGAAGGAAAAGGAGAGAGAGAGAGAGAGAGAGAGAGAGAGAGAGAGAGAGAGAGAAAGAGAGAAAGGGCCTCCATCTGCTGATTCACTCCCCAATTGGCCACAATGGCTGGAGCTGCGCTGGTCCAAAGCCAGGAGCCAGGAGCTTCCTCTGGGTCTTCCCATGCAGGTACAGGGGCCCAAGGACTTGGGCCATCTTCTACTGCTTTCCCAGGCCATAGCAGAGAGCTGGATCAGAAGGGGAGCAGCCGGGTCTCGAACCAACACCCATATGGGATGCCTGCAAGGCAGGCGGTGGCTTTGCCCACTACACCACACCAGCTGCTCCACTTCTTCTGATTCAGCTCCCTGCTAATGTGCCCAGGGAAACCAGTGGGGATGGATCAAGTGCTTGAGACCCAGCAGGTCCTAGCTCTTTGCTTTGGACCAGCCCAGCTCTGGCTGTTGCGGTCATTTGGGAAGTAAACCAGTGGATAGAAGATCTCTCTGTCTCACTGTCTCTCTCCCTGTGACTCTGCCTTTCAAAAAAATTTCCTTCTAGAGATGGGTTTGTAAATGTACTCATAAGAGGAAAGGACTTTTAAAAGTTACAAAAAAAAGAAAAAAATTGCTAAATTTTATAAGAAAGGAATGTTTAGCCTAAATTACTAAATTAAGACAATATTTTAGAAGATCATATGATAAAATGTAAAGTGCAAGGTTAATATTGACCATAACAAATATCAATATATTAGCATATCACGGGCTCTCGCTCTCTCTCTCTCTCTCTCTCCTTCTCTCTCTGTCACTCAAAAAAAAAAAAAGGCACAAACCAAGCAAAATAATCTTGTGACTTAAGAAAATGGGCCACAGCATGAGAAATTATATTAAAGAGAAATTAGAAGCATAAGCACATATAGAGAATTATGATATTCAGTTTCACTAGAAACAAAATAAACACCATGACATGACAGTTAATCTCAACTACAAGAAACAATTGAGAAGACACTGAGAAAAATCATGTGGCTGGACAAAGCGGAATGAAATAGACATTTGTATACATTCCTGGTTGGAAAGCAATATAGTCATACATATCACATTTTGAGATGTTATCATGTATGCATGAAATAAAAAAACATTAAAATTATTAATAGTAACAATGTTTAGGAAAGCAAAAACTTTTATTCTACTGAAATATTAAATAAGAAGGAAGTAGATACCTATAAATATACCTATGTGATGGATTGCTGTGCAGAATTTAGCATTGCTTAAGAGGAGTAAGTAAAAATAAGGACATGATGATTATTATTTAAAAAGTGAAAAAATGCACAAATTGCAATGAACATTGTGATTAGAGCTTTGGAGAGAAATGCTCACCAATGGATTTTTTAAAAAAGAGATACCTCAAAATGTTTCTACTGCTCATACATAGTTTAACTGGTGGTAAGTATTTTCTAAAATTATATACTTCCAAAGCAGGCATCTGGCCTCGTTATTAACAGGTTTATCTCCTAAATTTGAGTATCTAGGTCAAATTTATCGCTCTGGCTCCTAACTCTAACTTCCCACCAATGTAGACCCTGGGAGGCAGTGATGATGCCTCAAGCAATTGGGTTCGTGGACTGGGTTCCTGGGCTCCCTCCTTTGGCCCTGCCCAAGTCTAGTCCTGTCTCTTGTGGGCATTTGGGGAATGAACCAGTTCACGGGCTCACTCTCTCTCTCTCTCTCTCTTTCTCTCTCTGTCACTCAAAAAGAAAAAGCACAATTATGCATAATATGTGAAATGATCTTTATTTAAAACGTACAATTGTGGTAACATGAAATGTGCAATTGTTATGGCAACATAAATGTTTTAAGACCATGATTTCATAAAATGAAAAGCATTCTTTTTGCCTTGTAACAATTCACTCTGATTATTCTCTTTTGGTTTTAGTGAAATAAATAATCTCTAGGTCCTGAGGCCTTTTCCTAGACTCCATATGATAGGTATCCAAGACTAACTTGACTGAAGAACTACATAGCTGGAAAATTCTCATGGCATTAATTTCGCATTTTAAAGGATTTTCAGGGTTCCCCAGACAGTCTTCAAAGTGCTCCCTTCCATCCTGTCTGTGAAATACGGATTCTGTGTTGTGTCTGCATCGTGTAAGTGCCAATTTTGAGAACAGGCAGTGACAACCCTCCTTCTCCTTGAACTTGTATCATTGCATCCATTTAAAAGTTTCTGAGAGTGTAAATCACGCTCAGTGCTTTGAATCTGCAGAGAATCTATCAGTGGGGCTGGCAAGCTGCCACAGACTGTGCCCCAGAGCAGGGAACAGAGAAAGAAAATTGAGGCCTTAAGTGGGTTGCCCACCGTAGAGTAGTTGCAAAGAAAATTGATACTCAAAATTCCCACTAAGTGATCTCCAGGTCTTTTAGATTTTTCAAACCACTTGGATACACTGAAGTGTTTAAATTTGTTCTCTTCTTATGACCACTGAGTTTGCCAAATGGAAACTTGGGAATGTGAGTGACAGAATGATTGGTAGCCAAGTTTCTCTTGAGGGCTAGCCTGGCTACTCAAGGTAGGAGTAGATATGCATTCTGAGGATTAGGACTTTCTCACAGAACTTTGCTGCATCTACCTCCCAGAAAAATCAAAGGCTTCGCATTTTTAATAGACTGTGTCACAGCTGAATCGTGAGTCAGTATAGAGATTAATCAATAAACTGAATGTGCATGCGCATATATAAGTATATATATGGGACAAAAATTACACATAGTCACTCTTCACACCCCTGTTATAAATCGAAGACTAAAGTGAAATGAACACTATGAGCTTCTTAAATATATGCTGGACTATTTCCTGTGCCAACACCAAATTTCTCAACAATTATCTAATTAAATTCTTTGAAGAGATGTAATATTTGCTCATTTAGAAAACACCAGGCCAGCCGGCACTGTGGCTCATTTGGCTAATCCTCCGCCTGTGGCGCCGGCACCCTGGGTTCTAGTCCCGGTTGGGGTGCTGGATTCTGTCCCAGTTGCTCCTCTTCCAGTCCAGCTCTGCTGTGGTCCAGGAAGGCAATGGAGGATGGCCCAAGTGCTTGGGCCCTGCACCCGCATGGGAGACCAGGAGGAAGCACGTGGATCCTGGCTTCGAATCAGCGCAGCGCACAGGCCGTAGCATCCATTTGGGGGGTGAACCAACGGAAGGAAGACTTTTCTCTGTCTCTGTCTCTCTCTCTCTCACTGTGTAACTCTGCCTGTGAAAGAAAGGAAAGGAAAGGAAAAGAAAGGAAAAGAAAAGAAAAGACCAGGCCACTCTTCTTTAAAGTAGTATGCTATGTATGCTATGTCAATTAATTTACTCTTCTGTGTAGGTGCAGATAAGTATAAGTAGGTTGTAGGTTGTCTGCAACCTCTGATGTGCTTTCTCTATGTGTCATTGTGAAGAATAAAAGATAATGCATTAAGCTGGTGATGGAGTGGTCTGTATTTTTGACACTGATTCTTCAAGGTAATGGCCAAAGTCTCTCAAAATACATTGGTTTGCCATCATTTGGGATATTGGCCAACTTATCAATACATTCCCCTGGAGATCTCACAGGGCTGTCCATTTTTAAGAGCCACTTAGCACGACCAGGGAGCTATAGGCAGGCTCTGGCGTCCCAGCTCTTCCATCTGGCCTGAGTTTCGCTGCTTCAATTTGCACATCTCCACATGAGGAGCACTCTAGGAACTAAAAACTGTTCTCCCCTTCATTATGCATGTGGCGTGCGATGCAATATACCACCTAACAGATGTCAGAGCTGAAGTACCCAGGATCGTGTCATGATTCATTCATCTTAAGACAAGCTGCTCCAGAAACACAAGGCTTTTTATAAATTGGGAGAATTTGGTTTTTGAGTAATTTTAGGGCAGGCTGTCTGTTTATAATTTTAATTTTTTCTTGAGACACAGTCTCAAGATTTCAGGTTGTTTGTTTGCAGGTTAGCTGTCTCTTTTTAGCTCCACTTTGGATTCTTCTGCCACTGCAAAAAAAATCATAAACAACAATTTTTTTGAGCAAAATGGTTATTGAGGTAACTCTGGATATTATCCTAAAATTGAGATTTTTGAAGTCTAGGCAAATCTGGTGAAATGTTATATCTCTGCCCTCATAAAGCAGCCAAGAAATTCCTGCCGGGTGGTATTTTACATAATATTGCCATTAAACATGGTCTATCTTTAGCGGAAGAAGCAGACGGTAATAAGTCAAATAGGGATGAAGAATTATCTAAATCTGAGGAGGTACATTTGCAAATGAGTAACTGAAATTATTATTAGAGGTAGAAATATGACATCCAGATTAATAGAGCAAAAGGTTGAAAGAAATGTTTAACTACTGGGAGTCATTATCAAAAGGCTTTTTTGTATGAGAACATGCTACATGGGCTCCTATTTTTGGAGGCTTATTTTTCTATGCTAGAATAAAGAAGCCATAGATTCCTCATTGCAGCTGTTTTGGCCTTGATTAATCTAAGAACTGTAACCATAAAAGGAAAAGTAGCTTAATTAAAAAATGTTAGAGCAGAATAGAATGCATTTGCAATAATTTCCCTTCTCTTTTTGGCTAAATGCAAGGAATAACATCATCATCTTTTCTTTTAAGGGGAGCAAATCAATATCTGTGCCCTTTCAGTTACCCTCAACACACATGTTGTATGTGTGGATGCTCAAATAAAGAAATCATAGGTTTAAACCGTATCCCTCAGCATTAAAAGAAAGACAGAACTATTTATGCCAGCTACGTTTATTTTGGTTCCCCACCCCAGCCAAACATTATCATTGCAACTTCCAATCTTAATGCTATCAATATAAACATGTGTAAGCTCACTCTATATTACTTAACTGTATTTAATTTCTCCCCAAAGGGATTCCGATTGATTTCCTTATTACCTTGAGGTGAATACATCTTGTTGGGTTGATGATGAGATTGTTTATAAAATAAATTTATCCTTTAAGATTTACAAAACTATGGAGAAGTAGGAGGCAAAGCCACTGCAGTTGGGACTTGTGTGTTTTCCTCTCCTGTGACTATAGAAATTGATTTCCTGTGTGCATTTGTTGGAACCCTATGGGAGATAGTTTTCTTATGATTGTGCTGTCAATTGCTTTCAGTAAGTATCTGTAATGATAGGCTATCATCGGAGAGAATATATAGTTTCCACAAGAACAGGTGGATATTTAAAATTTTGATTGTATGTTCGTAGAAGTTTCCTTTTTGAAAGTTTGAGAATACACCTAAATTTCTTCAATAGTCACAATAGGCAGAAACTGCATTAGGCAGAGTGTTTTGTAGCATTCATCAGAAAGATCTGTAATTCTAATATCTTTGTCTTACCTTCCCCAGCAATTATCTCAGTTGATTTAGCATATAACCAACCTTGTTCCACTGTGGTTACTTTGCATCATGTCTGAGACAGATTACGATCCAGACGTAATTTATTTCAGTGGGAATTTCCTATTAAAAATGGAACTGTTATCTTCAATTCTGCCCTGTGTTCGGTTAAAGTTTCAAAGAGGTTTTACTACTCCATGTGAAAATAATGAAGCATTTAATAATGCCCAATAATACTGTATACAAAAATCAAACCAAGTACCACCCACCATTTAGCTCCCAAGAGTCCATATTAAAGGCAAAACAAAATATACCACACAAAATTAAGGGAAGGAATGGGACCTAACTGGGCTAAACAATAGAAGAGTATTTTATTCCCTTGGCTTAACTTACAAAGCCAGCCATGTTCCTTATATAAAATTGAAAACCATATTTTTTTGCAGATCCTCCAGGAATAGAGAGAGGAGGGCAATTTTGTTCCTACATGTTCCAGTTATTTTACTTTTGGCTAAATTGAGGTCTGTCAATGGAATATGTTTGAAAAAGAAACTCTTGTTTTGTTTCTAGAAATGTATGAGGGAATTTCCATATTTTTTATATCATAGACTCTCCGTTTCTTCAATGCAGAAAAATAAATGTGCCTGTTTTCCAGTGGGTTACTTCAGAACGAGGACCATCCAGATGTGGACAAAAGTAACCAAGAAGATTCAATTCTCCAGATGTCTTGGGTTGTCCTTGAATTGACTGAAAACTTCAAAGACTTGATGGCCAAAACTTAGAAAGTACAATAAGCTATCTTTGAAGGGACATTCTTATTCAAAACTCACAACAAAGAACATCTACCCTTGACTTATTTGCTGAGGGAGGAGACCCTGGATCTCCTGACAGTTACATCATGTGAGGTTTTCTCAGTCACCCTTTCTATTAGATCACACGGTCTCCATTCTCAGGTTCATGTTCCTGTGGAGTCTATGCAAGTCACGTGACTCAGTGAAGCCAGGCAAGTGAGGTATGAGTGTGTGTGGGCAATTAGTAATTGAATTTGTAGTGAAGGGGAGAGAAAGCGCACACTTGTTTTTGTGTGAATACACTCAGCAGACACAGAGTACACAACTCTAACTGTGCGATTGGCCACAGCTGGTATCCGTTCCCTTCTTCCCACTCACTCTATATTTATTGCTTCTATCCCAGCTTTCTCTCTGTCCCTGTATAGACACAGAGCACAAGTGTAGGCACACCACTGTATTAGCATTCCTGCAAGGGTGGGGAACCTTTCTCTGCCAAGGGCCATTTGGATATTTGTAACATCATTCATGGGCCACACCAAATTATCACCTTAAAAATTAGCCTGCTATAGAGGTATTGAATTTCGAGTTCTGCCTGTGGTTGCCTTGGGAGGGCCAGACCAAATGATTTCATGGGCCTTATGCAACCCCCTGGCCAGACATTCCCAACCTCTGTAGGAAGCAGAATTGATAGCATATGTCTATTGATGTATGAGAGTGCATTTATTAGTGGAATTAGCCCCCATGGTTCTGGCACTTCAGGAAGTCCTTTTCTGCATGCTGGAGACCCTAGGTAGGATGCTGGTAGTCTAGCCCAGTCCAAGACCCAAGGCCTCAAAGCTAGGGAAGTTGAACATGTAACTCTCAGTTCAAGGAGGAAAGCTGCAGTACCCAGTGCAGGGGCCACGAGTGTGTGTCTTGGAGACCCAAGATTGGAAATTCTGGAGTTCAAATGCTCAAGGTGAGAGATGAGGATGTCTCAGCTTTCAGAGAGGCCAATTTGCCCTCTCACCCTCTATTCTTCCTTCCTTCCCTCCTTCCCTCCTTCCTCCCTCCCTCCCTCCTCCCTCCCTCCCTCCCTCCCTCCCTTCCTTCCTTCCTTCCTTCTTCCTTTCTTTTTCATTAGGAAATCTGATGTAATAATTTTGAAATTACTTGGGAAAATATGTCAAAAATATTCAATGAAATATGCTTAATACAGAATACAGTGAAAGACAAAGATTTTGAAATTTCCATGGAAAGTCTACTTACTTCCTGATCAATGTTCTGAATTTCCTAAATTAAATAATTCAATGTATCTCTTACCTATTAGGAAACCTTCCCTCACTTTTATTCTTTTTTTAAAAAAATTATATAAGTAATGCAAACTTCATGCATTTCATATATAAAAATTTAGGAACATAGTGATTCTTCCCACCCTGCCTCCCTCCAACCTATACTCCAAAACTTCTTCCTCCTCCCTCTCTCATTCTCATTCTTATTTTTTAAATTTTTAAATTATCTTTAAAAAATATTTACAGAGAGGCAGAGGCAGAAGGAGAGAGAGAGAGAGAGAGAGAGAGAGAGAGAGAGAGACAAAGAAAGAGAGAGGTATTCCAACTGCTGGTTCACTCCCCAAATGGTCATAATGGCTATAGCTGACCCAATACAAAGCCAGGAGCCAGCATTTTTATTGGTTGATTCCATATTTTAGCTATTATAAATTGAGTGGCAATGAACATGGGGGGCACAGACAACTCTTTCATATGCTGTTTTAATTTCCTTTGGGTAATTCCCAGGAGTGGGATGGCTGGGTCATATGGTAGGTCTATACTCAGCTTTCTGAGATATCTCCATACTGTGTTCCACAGTGGCTGCACCAGTTTACATTCCCACCAACAGTGGATTAGGGTATTTTTGCCCCCACATCATCACCAGCATTTCTTGTTTGTTGATTTCTGAATGAAAGCCATTTTAACTGGGGTGAAGTGAACCCTTACTGTAGTTTTGATTTGGATTGCCCTGATGGCTAGTGATCCTGAGCATTTTTTCAGGTGTCTGTTGATCATTTCAATTTCTTCTCTTGAAAAATGTCTTTTTAGGTCCTTTGTCCATTTATTAACTAGATTGCTTGTTTTGTTGTTGTTGAGTTTCTTGAGCTCCTCATAGATTCTGGAAATTAATCCTTTACAAGTTGCATAGTTTGCAAATAATTTCTCATTCTATTGATTGCCTCCTCACTTTGCTGAGTGTTCCTCTTATAGTGCAGAAGCTTCTCAGTTTGATGAAATCCCATTTGTCAAATTTGGCTTTGATTGCCTGTGCTTCTGTTTTGTTTTTTGTTTTTTTTTTGATAAGTCTTTCCTATGCCAATGTTTTATAGACTTCCCCAATCTTTTTTAGTAATTCGATGTTACTGAGTCATAAATTTAGGTCTTTGATATGTTTTGAGTGGATTTTTGTGTAGGGTATAAGGTAGGGGTCTTACTTCATACTTCTGTTTTCCCAGCACCATTTGTTGAAGAGACTATCTTTGCTCCAGGGATTTTTGTTTTTGCTCTTCTGTCAAAGACGAGTTGGTTGTAGATGTGTGGATTGATTTCTGGAGTTTCTATTCTGTTCCATTGGTCCACTTGTCTGTTTTTTTTTTTTTTTTTTTTTTTTTGCCAGTACCATCCTTTTTTGATTATAAATTCCCTGTGGTATGTCTTGAAATCTAGTATTGTGATGCTTCCAGGTTTGTTTTTGTTGTATAAGATTGCTTTAGCTAGTTTGGGTCTCTTGTATTTCCATATGAATTTTAGCATCATTTTTTCTAGATCTGAGAAGAATGTTGTTGGCATTTTGTTTGGGATCACATTTAATCTATAAATTGATATAGATTGATATTGATTCTTCCAATCCATGAACATGGTAGACTTTTCCATTTTTTATGTCTTCTTCTATTTCTTTCTTTAATGTTTTGTAATTTTCATTGTAGAGATCTTTGACATCCTTGGTTAAATTTATTCCAATGTATTTAATTTTTAATAGTTATTGTGAATGAGGTTGATCATAAAAATTTGTTCTCAGTATGGCATTATCTGTGTATACAAAAGCTATTGATTTTTATGTGTTGGTTTCATATTCTGCCTCTTTACCCAACTCTCAGTGGAGTCTTTTGGATTCCCTACACATAGAATCATGTCATCTGCAAATAGTGATAGTTTGACTTCTTCCTTCCTAATTTCTATCCCTTTGATTTCTTTTTCTTGCCTAATGGCTCTGGCTAAAACTTCTAGGACTATATTGAATTGCAATGGTGGGAGTGAGCATCCTTGTCTGGTGTTGAATCTAATGAGAATGCCTCCAAATTTTCCCCATTCAATAGGATGATGGGTGTGGATTTGTCATAGATTGCCTTGATTATGGTGCCAGTTACATGTTATAGTGGACCAAACCCTCCACCTGCGGTGCCAACATCCTATATGAGTCCAGTTCTAGTCCAAGATGCTCCTCTTCCAATGCAGCTCTCTGCTATGGCCTGGAAAAGCAGTTGAAGATGGCCTAAGTCCTTGGGCTGCTGCACCTGGGTGGAATACCTGGAAGAAGCTCCTGGCTCCTGACTTCATGTTGGCCCAGCTTCAGCCATTACAGCCATTTGGGGAGTAGACCAGTGGATGTAAGACCTTTCTCTCCATCTCTCTTTCTCTCTGTCTATAATTCTACCTCTCAAATAAATAAAATAAAGCCTTGATTATATTAAGGAATGTTTTTTCTAAACCTAATTTGCTTAAGGTTTTCATCATAAAAGCATGTTGTATTTTATCAAATGTTTTCTCTGCATCTATTGAGATAATCAAATGGTTTTTTTCTTCAGTTTGTTAATGTGATGCATCATGTTTATTGATCTGCTTATATTGAACTATCCATGCATACCAGGGATAAATCCTGCTTGGTCTGGGCACATAATCTTTTTTATGTGTGTTGGATCAAATTGCCTACTATTTTGTTAAGGATTTTGCATCCATGATCATCAGGGATATTGGTCTATACTTCTTTTTCTTGTTTCTTTTTCTGGTTTAGGAATTAAGATAACGCTGGCTTTATGGAAGGAGTTTGGGAGGATTCTCTCCTTTTCAACTGTATTGAATAGCTTGAGAAGAATTGAAATTAGTTCTTAAATGTCTGGTAGAATTCGGCAGAGAATCCATTGGAATCTGGGCTTTCTTCATTGGGAGGGTCTTTATTAATGATTCAATCTCTGTCTTGGTTGTTGGTCTATATAGGTTTCCTATGTCGCCATGACTCAGTTTTGGTAGATTGTATGTGTCCAAGAATCTTTCCATTTCTTCTAGGTTTCTTGATTTGTTGGCATATAGCTGTTTGTAGTAATTTGTGATGATTCTTTTTATTTCTGTGGCATCTATTGTTACATTTCTGTTTTCATCTCTGATTTTATTGATTTGGGTCTTCTTCCTCTTTTTTTTTTCTTTTTTTTTTTGGTTAGTTGGGCCAATGGTGTGTCTATTTTGTTTATTTTTTTAAACCAGCTCTTCATTTCTCTTTTGTATTGTTTTGTTGGCATCAATTTTGTTTATTTCTTCTCTAATTTTAATTATTTCTTTCTTGCTACCAATTTTGGGTTTCATTTGTTGTTTTTCTAGGTCGTTGAGATGCATTGATAGCTCATTTATTTGGTGCCTTTTCAATTTTTTGCTTACATCAAAAAATTGAAGCACCAATTGTGTATAGCACCAATTGTGTAAGCACCAATTGCTATAAACTTCCCTCTTAACACTGCTTTTGCTGTATCTCGTAAGTTTTGGTGTGATGTATTGTCATCTTAATTCATTTCTAGAATTTTTTTGATTTCTTCTAGGACCCACTATTTATTCAGGATTTTCTGCCTTCACATTCTTTCATAGATGGCTACCCCTCTGTTTCTGTGTGTAGAACATCCTTAACCATATTTTGTAGGGCTGGATGAGTTGTGACAAATTATTTCAATTTCTGTTTGTTATGGTATTTATTTCACCTTCATTCATAAGTGAGAGCTTTGCATGGTACAATATTCTGGGTTGATCATTTTTTTTCCCTTAACGCTTGGACTATATCTCACCAGTATCTCTTAGTCTGTAGAGTTTCTGATGAGAAGTCAGCTGTGAGTCTAATTGGAGATCCTCTGAAAGTAATTTGGCATTTGCTTGTGCACATTTTAAGATCTTTTCTTTATGCTTTACTATGAAAAGTTTAACTACAATGTGTTGTGGTGAAGATCTTTTCTGGTCATGTCTGTTAGGAGTTCTATGTGCTTCCTGGGCTTGGGTGTCCCTTTCTTTCTCCAAATTAGGGAAGTTATCTGTAATTATTTCATTAAACTGGCCTCCTAATCCATTCTCTTTTTCCATGCCTTCAGGAACTCCTAAGACCCATATGTTGGGTTCTTTGATAGTGTCCCATGTATCTCCAATCCCCTTTTTTTTAGTTTTCTAATTTCTTCTTGTTTGCTTTTTCTTTTTGGTTTGACTGAAGGATTTCTAAAGATTTGTCTTCTAGCTCAGATATTCTTTCCTCTGCCTCACCAAGTCTATTTTTAAGGTCTTCCACTACATTTTTCATTTGGTCTATTGACTTTGTCATTTCCAATATTTTATTTTATTTCTCTTTAAAATCTTAACTTCATTGGAAACATTTTCATTCATGTCCTGCATATTTTTTTAACCTTGTGGATTTCCTTCTGATTGCTTTTGAGTAACCCTATGACTAATTTTTCAAATTTCATTTCTAGCATTTCATCAATCTCTTCATCTTTACATTCTAATATTGAAATGTTGTTGTGTTCCTTTGTGGGGGTAGCAGTGGTCAGGGTATATTCTTCATTCTTGTTTCTTGAGTTTCAGCTTTTTATTATTTGTCAGGTAGAGTTATAGACAGCGAGAGAGAGAGAGAGAGAGAGAGACAGAAAGAAAGGTCTTCCTTCCATTGGTTCACTCCCCAAATGGCTGCTACGGCCATAGCTGTGCCGATCTGAAGCCAGGATCCAGGTTGTTCTTCTTGGCCTCCCATGTGGGTGCCGGGGCCCAAGAACTTGGGCCATCCTCCACTGCCCTCCTGGCCACAGCAGACAGCTGGACTGGAAGAGGAGCAACCAGGACTAGAACCCGGCACCCATATGGAATGCTGGCGCTGCAGGCAGAGGATTAACCAAGTGAGCCACGGCACCGGCTCAGAGTTTCAGCTTTTATTTTTAGGAATTTATAGAGTTAATTGGCTTTTATCTTTGAACTATACCTCTGTGGCTTAGTGGAATGGCTGCACTTTCAGATAATACCAAGAGGTGTGTGTTGGGTGTGGCCAGGGAGCTCTGGTTGGTGCTCTAGCATGGAACAAGTTTCCAGGATAACACCCAGGTTGGGAATGATGTATTTCCTCTTATTAATAGAAGGGGGAGATGGTCACCTCAGTTGGTGTGATTGCCCCCTCACCTCTTCTCCTCCATGCTCAGCAATGCCTGGGTGTTAGCCTCCAGTGAGTTCAACACTTATCTATGTGGTTGTATAAACCAATGAATGCAGTCCTCACTTTGAGCATGGTTCCACTGCAATGAGCTGCTTCAGGCAACCAAGTGCTTCATGCTTGTAGAGTCGCACCCAGTGATTGCCCAGAGATCATTCATGCCATCACAGTGTTTCCACAGTCTCAACACCTAAGGCTTCCATGGTCAGGGAGTGCAAGAGGATCCACTCCTCCATGGTATCCTCTCCCATCCACAGAGACAGAGGTATTCCCAGAGCTGCTGCCTGTGTGTGTTCCACCCAGGCAGATGGGGCTGATCCTCACAGCCAGACTCAAAGTCAATGGAGAATGTGGTCTTCCTTCCATTGGTTCACTCCCCAAATGGCTGCTACGGCCGGAGCTGTGCTGATCTGAAGCCAGGAGCCAGGTTGTTCTTCTTGGCCTCCCATGTGGGTGCCGGGGCACCCTCCAAGCTGGAGGCATCACAATAACTGACTTCAAGGCATGCTACAAAACTATTTTTGTCATTAAAAAAGCATGGTACTGGCATAAAAGCAGACATATGGATCAATGGAACAGACTAGAGAGCATAGAAATTAATCCTTGTACATACAGTCAACTGAGTTTTGCCAGAAGTGCCCAAACCATGCATTGGAGAAAGGATAATCTCTTCAATAAGTGATGCTGGTAAATAGGATGTATACATATAAAAGACTGAAATTAGTTCCCTACCTGTCACCATACATAAAATCAATTCAAAGCAGATCAAAGACCTCAATTTAAGACCAGAGACGGTGAAGTTGCTGGAAGAAAATATAGGGGAACTACTTCAAGACATTAGTGCAGGTGATGACTTCTTGGATAAGATCTCCAAAGCACAAGCAGCAGAAGCGAAACCAGACACATGGGATTATATCAAACTCAGAAGCTTCTGCACAGCAAAGGAAACAATCAACAGTGTGAGTAGATATTCAGTAGAACAGGAACAAAATATTTGCAAGCTAACTATCTGACCATGGATTAATATCTGGAATATATTAGCAACTCAAAAAACAAGTTAAGAAATGGGCAAAGCAGTGCTGCCACCTCAGCCTGCAGTGCTGGCATCCATATGGGCACTAGTTCTAGTCCTGGCTGCTGCATATCCAATACAGCTCCCTGCTAATGCGGCTGCCTGGCAAGGCAGCAGAGGATGACCCATGCTCTTGAGACCCTACACCCACCTGGGAGACCTGGAAAAGGCTCCTGGCTCCTGGATTTGGCCTGGCCCAGCATTGGTCATTGTGACCATTTGTAAAGTGGACCAGTGGGTTGAAGATCTCTCTCTCTCTCTCTCTCTCTCTCTCTCTCTCTCTCTCTCTCTCTCCCTCCATCCATCCCTCCCTCTCCTTCTCTCCCTCTCTCTCTGTGTCCTTTTTCTGTGCAACTCTGCATTTAAATAATGAATAATTCATTTTTTAAAGAAAAGGGCAAAGGACTTCAATAGATAGCTCTCAAAAGATGTATTACAAATGGCCAACAAATATATGAAAGAATCCTCAACATCACCAGCCATCAGGGAAATGCAAATCAAAACCTCAGTGAGATATTCCTCACCCCTTAAGAATGGCTCAAATCCAAAACACAGAGAGTAAAGCAATGCTGCTGAGGATGTGGGCAAAGGGGAACTCTTATATGTTGTTGGTAGGAAAGTAAATTAGTGCAGTTACTGTGGAAAACAGTACGGAGATTTCTTTAAAAACTAGAAATGGGTTTACCATATGATCCAGCAATTCCACTTCTGGGTATATACCCAAAGCCATGAACACATCATAGCCAAAGAGATACCTTCATATCATGTTTATGGCAGCACTGTTCACAATAGACAAAATATAGAATTAACCAAGGTGTTAAATTGTATCACTTGCATCAAAATGGATACAACTGGAGGGTCAGTGACTATTTTAAAATTTGTTGTAAAAGAAAAAGAATCTGGACAATGTGACTTTCTAGATTAACTGAAATTTCATGAAACTGTCAAGAATGATTTTCTAGGGGCTGGCACTATGGTGTAGCTGGTTGCAGTGCCAGCATCCCATATAGGCACCAGTTTGAGTGGTGGTTGCTCAACTTCCAATCCTGCTCTCTGCTATGGCCTGGGAAAGCAGTAGATGGCCCAAGTCCTTGGGCCTCGTCACCTGTGTGGGAGACCTGGAAGAAGCTTCTGGCTCCTAGCTTTGGATTGGCCCAGCTCGCTCGCGCGCTCTCTCTCTCTCTCTCTCTCTCTCTCCCCCCTCTCTCTCTGTGCCTCTGTAACTCCACTTTTCAAATAAATAAATAAATCTTAAAAAAAAATGAATGAGTTTCTTGGAGCCAGTGCTGTGGTGCAGTGGGCTAAGCCTCCACCTGTGGTGCCAGCATTACATGTGAGCTCTGGTTCATATCCTGGTTGCTCTCTGCTATGACCTGGGAAAGCAGTGGAAGATGACTCAAGTGCTTGGGCCCCTTCACCTGTGTGGGACACCCAGCAGAAGCTCCTTGCTCTTGGCTTCAGATTGGCCTAGCTGCAGCCATTGAAGCCATTTGGGCAGTGACCCAGCGGATAGAAGATTGCCTCTCTCTGTGTCTCTCGCTCTCTCTGTCTGTGGCTCTACTTCTCAAAGAAATAAATAAAATCTAAAAACAATGGTCTGCTTAACATAAATGTACAATGCTTGAAAGGAGAGAGATAAAGAAGCATCTGTAAGTGTGTGTTGTGTATGTGTGCACACACACACAAAGTCAGTGCTGCTGGAGGCAATGAGATGGTGTCCACATGGTGTTTGCCGTCCCTAAATTTAGCAGTCTACTTTTTATTGTACATTTCTCTGGAAAGAGTGTACGTAGTAGAAATGTTCAGTTTTATAGTTGCTTATGTTTTAAGGAGATGACATGAGGAAAAATAAAATTTTTCCTTTTCTTTTTTCACACAGTGAATATAAGAAATATTTAGGGGTAGCAAAAATGAATTTTTTTTCCCTATAACAAAAACACAGAAACAGCAGCAACTTAAAACCATGGCCAACACAACCAAAAAACACCCTGGGACATGTGGTTATTTTAAAATAGCTTAGATACTGTTTGTTTTTGTGGTTTATGAGTATCAATTCATTACAAATAGCTGAAAACTTCTGAACATTTAAACATGTTTCAAACACGGTTTGAGGTGGCAGAATTTATTATTATGAAATCATTTTTAAACCATCTTAACATTGTGGTTTTCTAACTTCTTTCCCAACCAGAGCAAAACAAACCAAAGAAAAACAAAAATAAAAATAAACAAAGGGCATAAAAGAAAAAGAAAGAGGAGAATCCAAAGTGGTTAGGAGAAGCAAATAAACTAGACATCATGTTTTGGTGTTCAAGTCATGTGGCTCATACCAGCTACACAAGCACATTTTTGGAACATGTAGGGTATGTACACATTCAAGAGGAGTTTCGAAAATAGCACGGTTTAGGTGGGGGGATGTTTCGTACTTTGGGTGACAGAAAATCCAGTTCTTGTCTGAATCCCTAAAAGTGACCCTCAATGCCCCAGCCATGGTGTTCCCCAGTCTTTAGGTAGACACAGAGATAACCATATTACCTTTCTATCCTAATTCCACCAGGTCCTAAAGAGTGTTTGGGTGTCAGGGTTCCTCAACTGCCTATGGAATGCCTGACTCATTAAAGGCTCTTACGGATTGTTTTACAGATAGTTTGGATCTATTAGGTCCCAGATGTCCACCGATGCTTGTAAGCCCAGAACAGAACATTGGAATTTTGTTAACATCCTAGACCTAGATCATCATGTTGATTAATTTCCTAGGTTAAATAAACAAAATAATTTCTAAACAATGTGATTAGTTGATTTCATTTAAATTAATCGGAGTGAAGAAATGCTATTGATTTTTGAAAATAAAGATTTTTTAATATAGAAAAACACATATAGCACAAAGTTTCCTGTTAGCTCAGTGGGTCAGCCAAGTCCACCCACACGGCTGTGCACCACCCCCAGCACCCATCCTGGAGCTTTCTTCCTCCCAGACAGAAACTGTGCCCTGTGAAACAACTCCTCTCTGGCCCCCTCTCCAGGCTCCAGCCCCCGGCAAGCGGAATTCTGCTTTCTGTCTCTGATCTGACTATACTCCAGGTCCCTACTGAAGTGGAACTGTGCAATGTTGGTCCGACTGTGCTGGCGGTTTCACTTAGAGTCATGTCTTTAAGCTTCTCCCCTATTGTAGCATGTGTCAGAAGGTTGAAGAGCGTTCTTCGCACGTGCATACCACGTTGTGTTTATCCATTCGTCTGTGGTGGGACATTTGGGCTGTTAACTTTTTGGTTATCATGACTAGTACTGCTGCGGACACTGGTGTACCCGTATCTGTCTCGGTGCCTGCCTTCCATTCCTCTGTGATACCCTCCCCCGGGGAACTGGTGTGTCATGGAGTGATTCTGTGCTTAATTTTTTTGAGAAACTGCCATTCTGAAGCTGCACTCTGTAGAAGCTTCCCTTGCTGACATTCCCAGCAGCAATGTCTCCACATTCCTTCCTTCCTTCCTCTCTGGTTTTAAAAACATCCCGATCATCCTAAGGGATGTGAAGAGATCTCCCATTGGGATTTTGATTTGTGTTTACCTACTGACTGATGCTGTTGAGCTTCTGAAAAGAAAGTAATTTTACATTTCACCTTTAAGCTCAACCAACACTAGACCAGATAAACTATATTTTTAAAATCCTTTGTGCCGACCTAATATTATTTTATTTAAAAAAAATTGCCAAAAATCACTGCATATTAAATTAAAAGTTGAGTTACATTCACTGTATGAATAAATGAACATAACTGTCTTTTTGACTGAAATAGTGCAAAAATACTTTCTACACCTTGTACATTGCTAATTTACTCTCTCATTTTCAGATTATGTGAGCAGCAGATTCCAATTAGGTAAAAAGCATTCTGAAAAACGAAGAAAATGTGAACATCAAAAGAAGACACATCAAACAAGCAAACTACAGTCTTAACCAGAGCAATCATCAGGCTGAGTGTGGAGAAATGTGGAGAAAGTTCAGTAGAAAATTTTACGTTTTAATTTTTTGAAACAAAAGAGATAGTGACAATTTAAGGAGGCTGCGAAGTGAATGAATGTTCTCATTTCATAGATGTTTTTTATCTTGTAGATAGGTAATGGGAAACATAGCTGGAAAAAGCATGAAGAGCAACGTTTAAGGCAAAGAATATGGTCTGTTTAAAAACAGATGCTTGCAAAAATCAGATTTTATGAAGGAGGGTTTGGGGGAATTTTGTTGGTTGGATTTAAGAGGGTTTTTTTTTTTTTCCCTCTGAATATTTCCATTTGATCAGAGAGCTTTGTGGTGATATTTCTGAAGCAAGTGATTCTGATGCTGCCAGCCGAGGAGTTTCAATGGTTTTCTCTGAAAACTAGTTTCATACTTCCTTTTCCAAGACAGTAAATTACCCAAACAAAAGTAACATGTGTAGTTTGCTGGAGGCCATATAAAGAAAGAGAGAAATGTGTTTGCGCAGCAACAAAAGACTGTGGCTTTATTGGCAACACCATCAAAGCTAATCCATTTGCTTGCCAAGGCAGTGTGAATCCATTGCAAGATGTGTCAAATCTGTTAGAGAAATAATTTTCCGGAGTACCCACTTGCAGACTGCAGCTCTCTCTCCAGGCCTCCGATTGAGAGGGCAGACTTTCTGAGTGTCACAGCACAGGCTGCATTCCCTCCTCAGAAATTACGGAGGGAAGTAACAATTTCAATTCTCATTGGTCAGCAATTTTTTTTTAATCAAATGATTGAAAAGATTTACTCTGGAACCCTCTCCTAGCTGTCTGGTTAACTTCCATTTCTGATCTTAATGAGCTGGAATTACTTAAGATGTGATTCTAAGACTTACGGTGAACCATTTCAATCTACCGATTAAAAGTGTTCATCAATCGTTATAAAGACATTTTGGAGAATTAATAAGGAATATTCCAAGTTAGAGAAATTCCACCTTTGTTTATGATAATGTATGCTAACTCTGTAAAAATGGATAATACAAATCCACAAAAATCTTATTTAGCTTCAATCCAAAGATGTTTCTATTTCTTAAGCTCTCATTTAAAAACAATGAAGGATTTAAGTTAAAGTCCTTTTGCTTTTGAATGTAAACCTGTATACTGTGGACCACTGAACATCCTGGTATCTGGTCGAGCCTGCAGCCAGCTACAAAGACACAAATGAACAAGAAAAATAAAACCGCAGAACCCTGGTCCATATTATAAAGATCTTGACTTTGAATCTTAATGTAATGACCTAGATACTATAAATAATTCTGTTGTAATTTTTGTACATGTAATTTAGTATCTTTCACTTGCTTTTTTCCTTAAACATTGTTCATTTTGCCTTAAGTAGTGTAGGAATGGTCAATATTAAATGAAATCCAAAAAAAAAAAAAAAACAAAAACCCTGATACACTCTTAAGGTTAGGAATGAAAAATAGGTTTCAGTGCACATGTAATATCACTTTTAAAAAAGATTTTATTTGTTTATTTGAGAGCTGGAGTTACAGAGAGATGGAGAGACAAAGATAGAGGTCTTCCGTCCACTGGTTCACTCCACAAATGGTGGCAATGGTTGGAGACCACTTCTTTAAGCAATACTAAAATGATAGCTTCGTTGAGAAATCTCTAGGAAACTGTACAGAGGATTTGTTCCGTAGTAGTCCAGGAATCATTTTTCACTGCTAACATGAAGTAGATACTTAATAAATAGAATTGAACAAGTTCTCAGGGTTTAAATGATTATTTTTCTTGATTATCTACATGGCAAATGAGTTAGACAATTGTAAAATTGTCTCTTCAGATTTTCAATTATTTGTGTTTTTAAAAACATTCAGTTTTATGAGAATGTCTGCGAGCTTATTCTAAGGAGTAAGAAATTGGAGAGAAAGACTGTGTGTGTGTGTGTGTGTGTGTTCTCTAGGAAGAAAATATACACTAGATGGAAACCATTCTCTTCAGAAGCTGTTTTTAGCGACCTTTAATGCCTGATTGAGATGATCTACTACAACATGGTGAGAAAAGTGATGGACATTTTAAAATCCATGTCAAAATCGTGTAAGTTAAAAATATACTTATGAATCTAGATCATAGAATCACATGGACAATATGTCCAGGTTCTTTCTCTTCAGAAATTTGCCTTGATAACAAGCAAACTCTATGTGTTCTGGTCATGAAAATTCAGTGTAATACATGACTGGTGTTTTATATTAAGTGCTCACTTTGCTTGTTTCCACCATGCAGAAATTATTCCCAACACGGTCATTGTTGCACTCAACGTGCTGGTTCTTGCCCCCTGTAGCAGACTGGTTAGTTAGCACTGTACTATTATTTAATTAGAGGAAGAACAACAGTCACACATTAGTGATCAACTTGGGGCGGGCGTTGTGGCACGGCAGGTCCAGTGGCCAGCTGGGACGCCCACATCCTGCACCGGGTGCTGGCTGGAATGCTGATGACTCTGTGCTTCTGCTCCATCCCTGGGGAAGCAGTGGATGAAGGCTCACGTGGTTGGGCCCTGCCACTCATGATGGGGCCCAAGAGTCTCCTTCTGGTTCCTGGCTTCTGGGCGTGGACCAGTGGATGGACAATCTCTCTCTCTCTGTCTGTCTCTCTCTCTCCCCCCCCCCCTCTCTCTGTCCCTCTTTCAGATAAAGTAGATATATCTTGAAAAAATAGCCAGCAACAGATATTTCTATTGGCTGTCTCACTTAATCCTTACGATAACCCTGTGAGGTGGATTGTATTAATACAAAAAATTGAAATGCAGAGGATTCAATAACTTCCTCAATTCACATCGCTACTAATGGAAAAATCAGAGACGAGTCCCCTTCTGTGTGGCTTTGAAATCCACCAGAGAAAAGGCCTCTCTGATGGATACAGCACACGTCTTGGCATTAGCCATTTGTTTGATGAAAAATACTCTTGGGAATAAAGCTGAGAATAGAAAATCACTATTCCTGGAGAAACATTTTCAATCACACATTCAAGGTGGTCATTTCATCTTCCATCCATCTGTTTAAAAAGCCAGGTTCTGTGGTTTCAACCAGGCCATTGCTCTAAATTAAAGAAAAATTAGTTTGAGTAACCTTCTTGACAACATATTATTATAATTAATTGATCTGGCATAACATTTACTGATTTCTTTCCTTTTGGAAAATGCTGCGTTTCTCCTCAAATGTGATTTCTTTGTGCGACAGATAAAATTTTTGAAAGCTAAAGTTTGAACTTTTGAAAAGATATTATTTTCCAAACTAGATTTTTAAAGAATGCATCTTTTATAGCAAATACAGCTAAGTAACCCAACAATTCTTGCACACTTACTACATATGCTGCGGTGACTACTTTGAGTTTAGCGATGAGTGACACTTTCTCTCTCCAAGACAGGTATGTGTACAATTAATACGATGGCCATGAGTGATACAGCAATTGAGGAGTTCACTGGATGCCATCCATTCATTGAAAAAGGAGTGATGGGGCCAGCACTGTGGTGTAGCGGGTGAAGCCGCTGGCTGCACTGCTGGCATCCCACATGGGCACCGGTTCTAGTCCTGCCTGCTCCAGTTCTGATCCAGCTCTCTGCTATGGCCTAGGAAAGCAGTAGAGGATGGCCCAAGTCCTTGGCCCCTGCACCCATGTGGGAGACCCGGAAGAAGCTCCTGGCTCCTGGCTTCGGATCAGCTCAGCTTTGGCCGTTGTGGCCATCTGGGGAGTGAACCAGTGGATGGAAGACCTCTCTCTCTCTCTCTCTCTCTCTCTCTCTCTCTCTGCCTCTGCCTCTGCTCTCTGTATCTCTGCCTTTCAAATAAGTACATAAATCTTAAAAAAAAAAAAGAGTGATGAGGAAATCTGGAGGAAATGATGGAGGGAGGCAGATGAATTTGCTGTGGAAAAACTATCAAGGAGGTAAAACACTTACTAGCACATCTTTGGAACGATTTATTTCTAATACTTTGTGCTAAAATCAGCTTATTTAATATTTGGATCATTGAAAACAGTGTGGGAAGGTAGTTGCTTGAACACATCTCATCTCTCTTTCTTGTCCAGCCTCAATCTCTCTGTGTCCCCTGAGGAAAGTGGCTTCTGGGATTGTGGACAGCTGAGTATGAGTTAGATAAAGGATCCTTGGTGGGGAGAAGTAGGAAATGGCTTTCGCTCCCCTGGGTCTGGCAGCAACCTGGAGAGTCAGCTCAGAAAGCTAAGAACTGGGGGCTGGCATTGTGGCCCAGTGGGTTAGACCACCTGCGACTCTGGCATCCCATATTGAACTGTCTGTTTGAGTCCAGCTGCTCTCTTCCTATTCAGTCTCCTGCTAACGTGCCTGGGAAAGCAGTGGACGGTGATGCAAATACGTAGGCCCCTGCCACCCACCAGGGAGACCAGGATGGAGTTCTAAGCTCCTGGCTTTGACTAGGCTCAGACCAGGCTGTGGTGGCCATTTGAGGAGTGAACCAGCAGATGGAAGATCTCTCTCCTCTTTCTGGCACTCTGCCTTTCAAATAAATAAATAAAATAATCTTTCTTTTTTAAGTGAGAGGTAAGGATGCACACAGAGTGGGTGCTGGAAGTGGATTCCTTTAGAGTCTAGAAGACACAGAGAATTTAGAAAACAGAAGCAACACATTGGGAGTTGGCTGACAAGAATCTGAGAAATTGCTGACTGTTGATGCTGCTACTGCTTTGTCTGTGAGGCGGAGAAAATATGAGGAGACAGGAGAGGAGGGAGATGTCATCCCAGGGCCCTAGGTGGGATGGCAACCTATATGCTGCCCTCTGTGCTGCTCCTGTCCCTGCCTGTGTGGTAAGGAGGGTTTGCCTCCCATTGCTTTGGGGACTGATGTGATGTAAGAAACTAAACAGCTACCTGTGAGTCAGAGTGAGTTGGAGAAGGCTGCCCAGAAATAATCGAAATTAGCAAAGAGGTACTTGTTGGAAAAGACTTGTATGACAGAGATTGAAAGCATTTATGGAGATGTAAGTACACTGAAAAATGGACCATTTTTAAAGGAAAATGAAAGTGACTAGGAAAAGTGAAGATGGCGTTATTCGCTGCTGAGACTTGGATTAGTGCCTAGAGGACAAGTGGAAACAGTATCTGAAAGCACAGATCAGAAATACAGAGATTAAGACTAAAAGGACACTAGAAAGTGGATTTGAAGCTGTATCTACCAAATTTTTAGCATGTTAATATTAGAAATTCCAAGAGGAATCAAAGCAACAGATGAGACAGAGAGCAAAGTCCAATAATTAATAAAAGAATCTGTAAGTTGTCCTAAATAAAAAATAGGTAATTGGGGGTATGGAATGGGAAGAAAACACAACAAAAACAAACAAAAAAAAAAAAGAAAAAAAAGCTTATCAATCCTAGAGTGTTATTATATTTTTAAAAATTATTTATTTATTATTTGAAAGGCAGAATGACAGAGAAGGAGAGAAAGAAAAGACATCTTTCATCCACTGATTTATTCTCCAAATGTCCACAATAGCTGCAAGTGGCAAGCCAGGGCTTAGAACATTATCTGAGTCTCCACATGGCAGATAGGGGCATCAGTACTTGGATCATCCTCCATTGCTTTCCTGAGTGCCTTAGCAAGGAGTTGGATCTGAAATGGAGCAGCCGGCGCTCGAACTGGCACTCTGATATGGGATGCTGGCATCACATGTGACAGCTTAACCTGCTGCACCAGAACATTGGCCTCACCTAGATTCTTATACCTAGCCAAAATAGCATGTATCTTTCAGGGTGAAAGAAAGATATTTGTATGAAAGGATTAATGTGGTCTATGGGTTTCATCTTCTTGGTATTTTTGGAGAAATGTTTGCATGGAGAAAGGGTGTCTTGGCAAGAGAAATAATTCATATCTCTTTTTCTAATGATAGAGAAATAAACATTTTAACATAAATACCAAGAAAGGAAATGGAGCATTTAAGGTACTAAAAAGGTAGAACTTTCAAATTAAACAAGGAAAAAGCAAATCAAGTTTAATTTAATCAAGAGAAAATCAGAAATAACAAACATAAACAAAGTAAAATAGAAGGAATAAACTTGTCTTCATTGTTTTATCAAATGTGAGTCAGGTCAAGTGCTCTTAACAAGAATGGTGGCTTTAACATTAGTTTAATATACAAGTTTCCATGAGAAAAACACTCAAAATAATTCAAAAAGTAGAAAATAAAGGAATAGCTTTTTAAAATCATGCAAAATGTATACCAAAGAAGATAAAAGTGACAACAATATCAGATAAATTTAGTGGCCTAAAAATTTACGTAGCCTAAGAATGGATGAGTGTAATGAAATGCTCCTTTAAAAACTGTACAGATACTGTAGACAAAAATATGGAAGAAGATTGAGAATTTGAAATCTGTGGCCAATATAAAAATTTTAATGGTTGTGGGGAGCAGCCCGGACTAGACTGAGTTACTGGAATTAAGACTTATTCTATGCATCTGCTCTCCCACAATATGGCGCTGGGAGAGAAGTAAACAGCTTCCGCACAGCTGCCTCCAGTTCAACCAATAAACTGTAGGACTTGCTCCTGATTGGAGAGCAGCGTACTCGGCGTGTGGGCAGCCGAGTTAGGATTGGCGGAGGAGGACTATAAAGGAGGAGAGAGACGGCATGCACCAGGAACATCTAAGGGGAACATGTAGCTGAAGGAACACCTGTGCAGCCCCCGAGAAGAGCTGGCCGGCGGTGTGCCGCTCCCCTGCGGAAGTGGGGAATGTGGCAGGGGGAACCGCCCTTCCACGGAGGTGGAAGGGATAGTAGCCAACCCGGGAAGAACCAGCAGCAAACCCGGGGAGGGCCGAGCAGACGAAAGAACAGCGCAGGGTCCTGTGTCGTTCCTCCACGAAGACGGGGAGCGACATAATGGTGCCGTGACTCGGATATGAAGCCTAGGCAGGGCTTAGTGTCGTTCCTCCACAAAGAGGGGGAGCGACAATGGTAACTTAATCCTTCATAAGAAAATGTATGTTTTTTACTTGTCCACGGAATATTGACATATATTTATTTTGTATTTGCTAAATAAAAACACCTGAATAAATAACAAATGGAGCATTTAAAAATCATATCTGTTAAAATGAATTGTTATATTAGCAAAAATGTCAGTCTATGTGGATGTTAAGCAGCTCACTACCAGATGATCCTTAGATCAAAAAGGAAATGAAAACTGACATGACAGACTGTAGAAAGCAGGGAGCACCCATCATCACTCTTTATGGAATCAGAAGACAATGTAAACCTCTTACTGTATTCCATAATCAAATGGCAATATTAGCAATGAATGATAATAAAGGATTCTGTGCTCATTTTAAGAGGTTAGTCTAAGAGTGCAAAAATCTGCTAAAGGAAAGTAGAAGGAGGGGGGGAAAGGAAGTTACCAAAATTACTGAATCAACAGAAAAATAGTGGTAGTGATAACAAAATCGGTTTTAAAAAGTGGCCTTATTAAATGAATGACAAATTAAAGAGATAAACTAGAGAAATTCATGTATGGACCTGAGGAAAAGAAAATGAGACAGAGGGAAGAAAATTATATAAAATTAGCTGTAAGAAGTAGAATGGCAGAAAAGAGAAAAAGAGCTGTAGAGGAACTGAAATTCTTTGGCAAAATCTTTGAAAACACAGAGAAAAAAATGGCTTCTTATGAAAATATACGTTAATAAAAGCAAACCAAAAGGAATCCTGAAACCGATCATTAGCACAGCAGGGCTTGAATGGGTGGTTCTGGAGCCTCCTGTTGTATGTTCAACAGAAGTACAGACTCTGGGCGAGTTCCAGCTAACGTTTAACAGTTTAACTTTCTATGCAATTTAAATGGTTTCATGTCATGGAAAAATGAATAACTTCATTAGTAATTTTTTGAATCTGATACAATTTTAATACTAAATCTATTAAAATATATAGGAAAATATATATAGTGTAATCCTATTTAAAAATAGACACACAGGAGGCTGGCGCTTGATGCAGTAGGTTAATCCTCTGCCTATGAAGCCAGCATCCCATATGGGTGCCTGTTCAAGTCCTGGCTGCTCTCCTTCTGATCCAGCTCTCTGCTATGGTCTGGGAAAGCAGTAGAAGAAGGCCCAAGCGCTTGGGCCCCTGCACTTGTGTGAGAGATCTGGAAGAAGCGCCTGGCTCCTGGATTTGGACTGGCCCAGCTCTGGCTGTTGAGGCCATGTGAGAAGTGAACCAGCGAATGGAAGATTTTCTCTCTCTCTCTCTCTCTTTCTCTCTCTCTCTTTCACTCTCTCTCCCCCTCCCTCTGCCTCTCTGTAACTCTGCCTTTCAAATAAATAAATAAATAAATCTTTTTTTAAAAAAGAAATTAACCATATAATGCATTATATCACAAACTAAAGAAACAACTTAATAAAAGAAATAATGAAAATAATGTACTTAAATTTAGCAATCAGGATTTGAAAATCATAAGGTTAAATAGTAATAAAAGGAAACTATTTTAGTGAAATAAAAGTCATTTATTAAAAAATGAAAATTGGAGTAACTATTTAGCCCCACGGTCAGGATGCTGGTTGGTTTTCCTGTGGCCCACATAGGAGTATCTGAGTTTGATTTCAAGTTCTGGTTCCTGACTCCAGTTTCATGCTAATGTGGACTCCGGGAGCAGAAGATGATGGCTCAGGTTACTGGGTTCCGTCATCCACATGGGGGACCAGAAATGAGTCCCTGGCTCTCAGCCTCGGCCTTGATCAGGCCCAGCCAAGAACATCTCTTGGGAAGTGAGCTGGCAGGTGGGAGCTCTCTGTTGGTCTGTCTCCCTGTCTCTCAAATAAATTACCAATAAATAAATAAAACTTTGAAAAAAGCCTAATGTGAGGTGAAATTGAAGAATACTTCCTTGAATTTGTTTATTCAGTAGATAACCAGGAAAGCATCATAGTTAGGCAGACAGGCAAAAGGGTTGAGTCTCTAAAACACTAGAAATGAACCAAGGGTTCCTAAGGCCTCTGGAGAATGGAAGGAAACAGAATTTCCAGAAGAACCAGTCAAATTTTAATCCAAGATCTCATTGGCAACTGGGTTCCCAAAGGGAGCGGAAACTTTCATCTCCAATTTGAAACATGTGCATGGTCTCCCATCTCTGATTATTCGTCAGCATGCAAACCCCCTCTTCCCTCTATCAATGGAATTTCTATCTTTTGCTTGTGTCTGTTGGTGTCTTAACCTAGTGTCATTATTGCACATGCCATAGAATTGCCTTCATTTACTTATTCAACAAATAAATGCTGGATGGTGACCATGGGCTAGGCACTGTGCCAGATACACTTTACGTGTAAACTTGTAGTTGCACTTTTTTTTCTTTTAACTTCAGTACATGTACTCTCTGGAAAGACTTCAGGACACACTCGCCTACCTTTGTAATATTAATAGCTTGCTATAAAGAGCTCCTGCAATGGATGTGCTGGGGAAAGTGCTACTTATTGTAGTGTGGTAGAGTGCCTTACACTGCATTCTGTACAACAATAAATACTACAGAAAGGTTCCAGTGCTTTTGATGGTATCTGGCCAGCTTACCCATAATAACTCTGACTTCATTGTGGAAGAAGGGCTTTCTATGCAAGGCATAAAATCCAATTGATTTTTATGAAATAAGATGCTATGAAGAAGAAATGCATTAAGTGTACCATATCACAATAATTCCACTTTGTAAGCTAAATGGTTTTTGGAACATTGTTGAAAATGCTGTCCTTATTCTGAGCATACATAAAGGAGTATGATAAGGCCAATAATTTAAAAGTCAATGCTCTTCCTATTCAAATATTTCTTTCCACAATTAAAGCATTTTCTCCTCTGTGTCAGTTAAAAATAAAGTCCAAAATAGCTTTATATGATGTGATCAGATACATTGCACTGTGTAAGTTATGTTGGTTCCATAAATTGTTTTTATTGAATTCTACTGGCTTTATTGAATTCTACTGTTGCTAGTATTTGAGGTACCTTATATATTCTTTTATAAATGATACATATTTACTTGGACAAATTTCTCAGTCGTTTTAAAGTTAGCTTATTTCAGAAATATTGACTTATTAACATAGATAGAAAATCATATCATCTGATTTTTGGGACTGAACTGTTCTGCAACTGTTTAAATCAGACAGTAATAGTGACTTTTATTAGCTGGGTTAATGGCACCGGTGTTGGTTTGTAAACTGCTTTTGCCCCAACACACCTACAGAGTAGAGTACACTGCTGTCAGTAATAGGGGTTCATGGTACCAGTAATTCATTGAATTAAGAAAGGAGAATGGATAGAAAGTCAACTGGTCAACCAATCAATGAACCAACTAGCAACCAGTGATCAACCAACCAACAAATCAGTCAACCAACGAAACAACCAACCATTCTACATGAAAGAGATGATTTACAAACACTCTCTGGGAAGACATTTTTGAGAGTCACTGAAAAACAGTTAAAACTACGTGGAATATTCTTGGATCTAGCAATTTTAATTTTTATCTCTAATGTTCCTAAGTGAAGTGATAGTTTTGTACCTGGCATCTAGGTGATCAGTGCATATATGATTGAATGGAAAATAGATTTTTTTTTCAGAATTCTTACTTCTTATTTGGCAAAGCAGTAATGAGAAGATTTCAAAAAGGTACATGGAAAAATAGAATTAAAAGGCAGTGCACGGAGCAGATGCTGTGCTGCCACAGGTTCAGCTGCTACTTGGGACACTTCATCCCATATCAGAGTGCTTGTTCTGGTCTCTGCTGCTATGCTTTTGATCCAACTTCCTGCTAATGTGCTTAAAAAGGCCACAGTACTCGGGCCTGTACTGTCTACTTGAGAGATTAGAATAGAATTCTGGGTTCCTGATTTGGGGCTGGCACAGTATCTGGGGAATGAACCAGTAGATGAAAGATCTCAATTTTTTTAAGATTTTATTTTATTTATTTGAAAGACATAGTTACAGAGAGAAGTAGAGACACAGAGAGAGGTCTTCCATCCACTGGTTCACTCCTCAGATGGCTGTAATGGCTGGAGTTGCACTGATCCTAAGTCAGGAGCCAGGAGCTTCTTCTGGGTCTTCCAGACCATAGCAGAGAGATAGATCAGAAGAGGAGCAGCCAGGACTAGAACCGGCGCCCATATGGGATGCTGGTAATTCAGGCCAGGGCTTTAACCCACTGCGCCACAGCGCTGGCCCTGGAAGATCTCAATTTCTATCTCTCTCCCTGCCTTTAAATAGATGAAAATAAAAAAAAATATTGAAAAGGTAATGCCCACTTTCCACGAACTTTTTTGAAGTCTCCTTGAACATTTCATTATCATTTAACATGTCCATGTTAAACAGAGCTGCTTACAGATTAAAAAAAAAAAAGCTATGTGGTAATATCTAATTCTATCTATCTAAAGATATCTTATAGTAGCTAATCTAGCTATCTATACCTATTGACTCTTTTGAAAATCCATCCCATTGAAGTAAGACCTTACATATCTAAGAATGTTTCTATTAATGCTATTTATAAAAAAGAGAAACAAGTAAAGTAGATATGAGACACTATACTTTCACACTTTGGTATTTTATTTGGCTATATAAAAGCATGAATTATATTTAAACCAAGATTTCATCAAGGAAATAAAGGAATAACACAAAGAAAAATCTGATTTAATTTTTGTGAAACAAACAGTAGCTCAATCTCTATATAACGATTTAAAGGATATACAAGAATGGGAAAAATATGGAAAAAATAAAGAAGTTCCTGATATGAATTACCTTAAGGTGACGGTGAGAGGCAGTTATATGAATATATGTGGGAGGTTAATGAAAGTAAACACTGGTGATCATTAGCAATAGGATCACTAAATGTTTGAATGATTCTAGTTATGTGAAACTCTGTCTCCAGCTCTTTCTGTATAGAATACTGCAAGTAAGTTTGGTAGTCAGAATGCTAAAGGTGGTTATCTTTGAGTGAAAGAAGATATATGTTTTACTTTCACTTTTATGTATTGTTTGCCTTTTCTCACCTTATTTACATTATTTAAATTTATAAAATATCATCAATGAATAATAACAAAATGAATAATAACAAAATAACACAATGGTATGCATTGTGAAAATGAAATGCTTAGAGTGAACGCCCTCCTGGCTTTGAAGAATAACAAAATCTCCAATCTATTGACAAAGCAAACATTAATCAGAGGACTAAACTAACCAATCCGCCTATTAACCAACCAATAGAAAAAGATTTTGTGTGTGTGAGAAATATATATCTTTTGAAAACATACTTTCCCTCTCTCATGGTCTATTTTTCCTTTGAAGGTCAATTTGCTTTAGACGGTAGAGAGGTCAGAATTATGAATAATGGCAACTCAAGCTATTTCCTAAACCTCACTTCAATATACAAAGAATGTTCTGGTCAGACCGTACTCAGTCATCCCTATCCGTGGATTGGAAGCTTTCCTGAGGGGCTTCAAGAGACAGTGCCTATGTTGACAAAAAGGAGAAGGAGGAAATATACTTTTTTTCCTTAAAAATGTCTTGGAGAGGGACTGGTGCTGTGGCATAGTGCGTAAAGCCGCCGCCTGCAGTGCCGGCATCCCATATGGGCGCCGGTTCGAGTCCCAGCTATTCCACTTTCAATCCAGCTCTCTGCTATGGCCTGGGAAAGCAGTAGAAAATGACCCAAGTCCCTGGGCCCTCACCCACATGGGAGACTCGGAAGAAGCTCCTGGCTCCTGGCTTCTGATGGGTGCAGCTCCGGCCGTTGTGGCCACCTTTGCGGAAATCTGTGTGCCTCATCTGTAAAGCGCACTTTAATTTAATTCGACCTCCCCTGCTGAAGAGCATTCACTGTTCTTGTGTTTAGGGAAGATTTTTCTCTAGGATTGGCACTGCTGCGGAACAGGTGAACCCTGCAGTTATGGTGACGAGGTTGTTGGGAGACTGACCCACACTTGCCCTCACCATAACCCTGGCCAGGAGTGGCCCCGATTCTCAACACAAAGACAGCTCCAGAGCACAGGGGAGGGGCCTGAGGCTGTACTGATGAAGCACACGTTTCAGATCCTGCTGCTACTTCTCAAGAGCTGTGGGACTTAAGTTCCGGAGTTTCAGTTTTTTCATGCATAAAGTGGTCACAGCATCTCCACAATGAACCATGGCTATATGCACTGGGTCTATTCCCTCATACCTCATAATCACTCAATGTATGTTAGCCGCCATAATTCATATTGTTATAGTGTGCAGGTGTCCTAGAAAATTCTTGCATTAATAATGTGCATATGAGCATTATTTATTTCAAAAGAAGTTCCATCTGTATTTTTTTTTTTTTAGCTTCTTAAAAAAGTACAGGGCGGGGGACCGGTGCTGTGGCGCACTAGATTAATCCTCCACCTGCAGTGCCGGCATCCCATATGGGCACCGGTTCTAGTCCTGGTTGCTCCTCTTCTAGTCCAGCTCTCTGTTGTGGCCTGGGAAAGCAGTAGAAGATGGCCCAAATGCTTGGGCCCTTGCACCCATGTGAGAGACCAGGAAGAAGCACCTGGCTCCTGGCTTCAGATTGGTGTAGCTCTGGCTGTTGAAGCCATTTGGGGAGTGAACCAATGGAAGGAAGAGCTTTTATTTAAAAAAAAAAGGACAGGGCCAGGGCTATGGCATAGCGGTAAAGCTGCCACCTGTGCTGGCATCCCATACGGGCGCCGGTTAGAGTATCAGCTGCTCCACTTCCAATCCAGCTCTCTGCTATGGCCTGGGAAAGCAGCAGCAGATGGCCCAAGTCCTTGGGCCCTGGGAGATCTGGAAGAAGTTCCTGGCTCCTGGTTTCGGATTGGCACAGCTTCAGCCATTGCAGTCAACTGGGGAGTGAACCAGCAGATGGAAGACCTCTCTCTCTGCTTCTCCTTCTCTCTCTGTGTAACTCTGATTTTCAAATGAATAAATAACTATTAAAATAGTACAGTGTCTCATGGTGTAATAATATTCTACTTTCCATGGATTGGGGACAGTGGGGGAAGCAGGGTTGATTCAGGACAAGGAGAGAGTTCCATTGAAATGCATCCTGTATGTCTGCACATTGGGATCTTAGCTGGAACTTCCTCTCCCTTCTACATATAGGAGTTTGCAGAAGGAAAAGAAAGCCATATATATTTTTAAAACCAAGGAGCCAGTGTAAATGATCATAACGCTGTTGAGCACTGAATCATTAATCATCACTTGCGTAGCTTAGAAAATGCTCCAGTTCTTGCCAAATGCACTGTTTACTGAAAAGATGCCAACATTTACTGCTGAAAAGATAACACACTTCGAGACATAAAACGAAACACAGAATTAATCTTGTGTATATTAAATATGTTTCTGGAAGCCATTTAATTTGTGATTTGAACCTTAGAGCTCCCAAATGAAGGCAGTGTACATGAAGAATTGTCTTCCCTGCTAAACTGCACTTGTTAAACACTTGAGTTTTTTTCTACATATACAATCACTGGAACAAAACATCAGCTTACGGTGGTTTTCAGGGTTCCTGAAAAGCATCAGAATGCATTGAAAACATTTCTTAGGTAAGAGCAACTTTCTTATAATAACATAGTTGTTCTTTAAAGTCATTCATATTTATTAAAACATGGGGAAGTAAAGCAAAAGACTAGAGACAAAAACCTCTGGTAGTCTCATCGCTCAAACACACAGTAAATAGTTTGTTGCATTTTCTTCTCTTGCTTTCCGCCTGCCCAGAGATTACGTGATTTTTCTGTGCAGTTGTAATCCTTCTGTATGTGCATACTGTGTTTGTAGCCAGATGAAAATGTTTTTTTGAGTAGTTAATTAAAATAGACATAGCATTAACTTGGTGACTTTATATTTCCTCTTCCCAGGCAGAGTAAGTTATGATTTACCGCTGCTGATACACTGTTCTGCTTTCTGTTAGGTTTCAAAAACAATGTCTGTGTCTCAAAAAAATCACATAGTAAGATGAGAAAATAATTTACCCACACTGTGTAAACCAATTTGACCTTTTCTCCGCAAATTTGACAACCTTTCGTGCCATTCCTGAGTTGGATATTGAATTTGATGAATAACTATGTTCAAAATCCAATATTTTATGTAGGGGATTTCCCATCATCATGCTTTTAAAGAAGATTAAAGAACTACTGTGTTAAATCTGTTTATTCTGTGACAACATGAAAGGTTACCGGGGGGAGAAGTCCTCGTTCATGTCCTGATGTTCCTTTACAGCTGTGGCTTCTTTTCGTCTACCATCCTGCAATGAAACATTTGGTCACTGTCACTAGTAGGCATTAATTACCAGGAAATACATATTTAAATAGCTCATATTTTAGAGCACTTTAGTGGTCACAGGATTTTAAACAGTATCTACTTTAGATTAAGATGTCAGAAGTATCCAAACTTGTGAAGTGTGATGTGAAATAGTCCATGTGCTAGACAAGAGTAATCTCAATAGAAAGCTATTACATAATCATCACTGCTTTCCCCACGCTTGAGTGAGAGTTCTTAATATTCAATTAAGAAGCCTCGTTACCGGGCTCAGATGCTGATCCAAATCTCAAAGAATGCTTAATTTGTTTGACCCTCGTGACCTTCTAACTTTGATTTCCTTTGAGCTTGGGTCTAATCTAGTTGATGCACACAGGAAACCCAGCCTACATTATTACTGTTGTCGTCGTCATCATCCTCATCATCATTATTATTTGAGAGACAGTTTCTATAAAAGTCAAGTTGTGTTTCCTTGGGATATTGATTTTTCTTAAAAGGGAAATAAGCTCAGAGAACCTTTGACCTACACTAAATCTTTTTTATTTGCTAACATAAACAGGAACTAATCATAGGTGCAAAGGATTAAGAGACACAGGAGAATAGATTATACATTTTAAACTTTACTTTGGAGACCTAAGGGAATGCTTCAGTGTAGAATTGGATTAACCTTTTTGACATTGTTTAAAATACCTCAGAGTCATCTGGCTTTGTTTCCCTGTTCTGTGGGTACTTATGTAACGGTTTAGGTTCTGAGGTTATGAATGAACACTCCTAAGTTTTACTGAGAATATGAAATAGAAGATGTTTTCATCCTTTGCCAGCTTCTACATCTCTTCATGCGGTTCTTCTCCATGAAGATGAAAATGCAACTTCAATTCCAATGGTGAGAGGCTGTGCAGCTGCCCCTGCGTCTGAGCATTTCCTGGAAAATGGTTTCTTAGTGGGTTGGTATGGGTCCTCCTAGTGAATTCCATTTAAGAAGTTCCTCAGATCTTTTCATACACTGCAATTTGTTGCAGGTGTAGCTTGGCTGAAGACAGAGCACAGCTGATAGAGTTCAAGTATTTTTCTGTTTGCCTCATCTACTCTTGACTTTACCTGTTAACATCTAAAAGGGATTATTCCTGGTATTAGTATTAATCTACCTTTATTCACTTGTGGGATAGATGTAAGGAGAATGTTAAGATCACATGGACATGTTGTAGCAAAAATATTATCAAACTTCCAATACAAAAGATAAAGCCTCCTCCTTTGAACTCTTTTGCTCAGAAAATTATAGAGAACTAATTTCTTTTTTCTCTCTCATATATCCTCATTGCATCCTCTTATTTCTTGTTTAATGTCATGTATTTGATATAAATCATTACCAGTACAGTACCCATTTGAATTACTCATACTTAGTTATACATTTTTGGGTTTAATTTTGACACATTATTTTAGAATTTTAACACTATTTAACATTTAAATACACTTTTTCTCCAAATGAGAGAGGTTTTCTCTAGGAAGAATAAATTATTTTACAATATTTTCCATCTTGATATTGACTTCAGGTTTTTCTTTTTCTTTTTTTTTTTTCCAAAGTAATCATTCTTCCCGTGAGGTTCTTTTTGCAAAACATCTCACAGTGGTTTCAAATTTGCGATCACACCACGGATCCTCCCAGCCTTTTCCTTCCAAAGTTCACACACTCTTAGGTGATGAGCAGAGGATGCAAAAAGTGACTGAGTGCCTTTTGTTTGCCCAGCACTGAGCACTATGAAGAACACAGAAAAGGCATGAAGACATGGTTCCTAAATGAACCCTACAGTTGTAACATACCCAAAGTAGCACAATTGGGCTCATGGAAGTTGAGGTATTAATTGTGTTTTCTGTTAACTAATTTGTGGCTAGTGTTTAATTTAGATTCTATTGGAAGGCCAATAGAACCTTCCAGTGCCAGGGTTTATAGTGAGACTTTGTGTGTTCAGAGATCAAACTGCTGTAAAACTGATCAATGCTACAAGATGCAATTAATTCTCCATCTTCCTAGTTGTTGCCCTCAAAAAAACAGGGCAAAAGTTTTCCTGTCCTTTAACATAATATCGTGTGACTCCACCAGCAATACTGTTTTTAGTGCTGTTCTCTTTAGTGAGGTCTAATGTTCACATTTCAACTTGATATGCATTTTTCTTCCAACCGTTTTTGCTATTTTCACGCATTCCTTCAAATGTGTCTATTTTACATTATAAGGTACCGGTCAACATTTACTGATTTATGTAGCTTTTTTTTTTTTAGCATTCTAATGCTTGGTTTTGTGATTCAGTTTCAAAAAAAAGGACCCTATTTTGTTTATTGAAATTTAAAACATAGTGAAGTAGACAAAAACTCTAAGAAATAAGAAGCTAAATCAGTGCAACATACATGGGCTTTTAGATTGTTTGCAAGATTTCTCTCCTCATTTTCAGCCTTTGTTTAAAAAAGAACAACAACAAAAAAAACTTGTAGAACTTCTGGGTCTTACCATTACATTGACATTTTTTCATTTTTACCGCTCTTTCAGGGAAAACATTTAGCATTAGATTGTGTTCTGTAGACAGGAAATTCTTCCCTTGACCCTGATAGTAGTGTTAAACAGGTGAGAGGGTGTGGAAACATTTTTGGGAAATGTGCATTATCATTTAGCTCCATTTCCATGAACTTTCTGAAACCCCTAGGAATATTACAGCCTTTAGGATCATCTTCCAAAAGGCAGGGACAACATACACATGGCCTTAGCAACAAATAGTCCCAAAAGAGTTTTTAAAAGTGTGAAAGTAATGACCTCATCTCCATTTGTGTTTAATTTTGACACCTATAGCCTTGCTATGCTGTCTGATTTCAAAATGATTTTTTTAAAAACAAAATGCTGGTGTGATTATCTATAGAACTACTAAAGATAGTTGCATACCTAAATGTTTGCCAGGGAGCTCATGTATCAGACTATTTACAGATGTTCTCCTAATAGAGTACTCAAAATTCCAAATCATTGTAGACATTCCCAGGAGATATAATTTAGGTACTATTTGACAATTTACCAAGTACAGACCAACTCTTGCTTAAACTAACATGGCTGCATGTTCTTAGCATGTTAAAAACTGTTCAGGAAGGGGAGAGGGAGTGGATAAGGGGAGGGTTGCGGGTTGGAGGGACGTTATGGGGGGGAAGCCATTGTAATCCATATTCTGTACTTTGGAAATTTATATTCATTAAATAAAAGTTAAAAAAAATAAAAAAAGAAAAAAAGAACAAAGGAACTAAACAAAATTTATCTTACAAAATATTATATACCTATTTTATAAATTACCCTTCTGATTTCAGTATGAGAAACTATCCAATGAGAAAGATTTAGAAAACAAGTGTGAGTATAAAACTGATATGTATTTTAAAATATATGCAAAATAACCATAATTTTATATACATGTTCAAATTTTTTCCCACTCAGCATGGTGCGACAGACATCCCTGTTCATATAATTTTTCTGTAGATGTACAAGAAACTCAATTGTAGCTTCAATTTGTGATTACTGATTTAAAGTAAAAGAGAGAGAAATACACACCACATTCATCATTTTAATCCCAGCATGATAAATGATATAAACAATATTGCCCATAGGGTTGGGAAAAATACTATTGAATTTCTGTTTGGTGATGTCTGGTTTTGAGATGTCCGCGGGGTTAACAGATTTCCTTTTGTTGAGGGCTGTGCTTAGTCAGGGGGAAGGTAGAAATGGCCCTGGTTTGACATTTTTCTGCATAGGTTATTCTTTTAAAATTTGCAGCTGTTCTTACTTTTCCATGGAACAGTGGAGATACTCCTATAGTTACTTCCCACAGGAAATTATTCCCAGGAGAGCGGGCACTTGAGATGAGGAGGATTGGTGCAACTCTTCTCTTAAAACGCACATGACTCGTTCAAGCAAGACATGAGCTTGGGTGAACCAAGGCAACAAGTTAAAACTGAGTGCTAAAGTCTATACTTTATACGTTTTTAAGTTTGTATCCTTACAAACGTACATGGCATGGTGAGTTGTTTACTAGCAAAATACAATGGTTTTGGCTACGTTCAGGTGGAGAGAAATAATATATGTGAGTCACATAAATTTGTGGCTTTCTAATAAGAAACTCTCTTGGCTGACTTCTGTAGGCATTTGCAAATTCAAAACCCATGCTTTCTGGCATGATTAAGTTTATTTCCTGAAATGCAAATGATAAGAAAAGAATCTTGGGCTTAAAAGGAGCTAACTTAAAAACTTTGCAAATTTTAGAGTGACATATGTTCAAAATGTCATATGATTGATGGGTGTTTTTGTATTAGAAGGGAATAGCTGTACACCTTTGAGATTAAGAATAGTCCTCAGCGTTAGTCTGGTATTTGGGGTTTTTGTCGTTAGGTGGGGGCTGGATGAGGCGCCCACTGGTCTGGGGAGAGGTTCACAGGGGCCTTGGTGACTCCTGTGTGACGGGAACCACCTGACACCTGAGAAAAGTGAGAATGTTTGCCATTGTCTCTTTGTTCCCATTTGAAGCGAACATAGACACCCATTCAGAATACAGACGTTGCTTGTTGAGCTCTGAGTCCCTTTAAGCGTAGCAGAGGTTTCTCGGTGACATAAAGGGCATGTTCCAGCTACTGCAGTAGGCAAAGAGCATGGATGGTAACTTGAACATCAAGAGGATGGCAATGGGCGTTGGTTGTTGTTAGTGGGGAACACTGATTTCTGCAGAAGTGCTTCCCAAATTGAGTATCAGTTAAAAGAACAGGCTGGCAGGAGAGGCGCTGTGCCTTTAGCTGCCCAGACGTTTTGCTGAGAAGCTGACTGGTCTCAGGTGAACCTGTCTGTTCTAAGTGGCTCTGTTAAACCGGCTGTTTTCACCAACTGTGACACTGTTCAGGAGTCTGGAGGAAAAGGCCTTGCTTGGCCTCGGGCCATGCTTCTATTCTTCTTGCTTAATGTGGAGAGGAAATCTCAGGTGAAACCCCCAGGAGAAAATGCCCTTGTGCATTACAACTTATTTTCCTGGTCTCAGAGAATCTAACATAGATGAGTTTTGGTGTCTTCCTGATTTCGGCGTGTTTGGCCAGCTCCTGGCATGCCAGGGGGCTGCATTAGTTTCTGAATTGAAGCATTTGTGCTGTGACACACAGTTTTCTCCAGGAACAATTTGCCAAGCTGTTTAAAAATCACAAAAGAAGAAAGGGACAGAAAATGTACCATTAAGTCATTCCATGAGATTTACAAAGGCTTTAATGAGTTAGAGATGGATGAAAAAGCCTTTTTTGATTCACTGAAGATATCCATCTGATTAGAAGAGATTTTCATCACCTTATCAACTAATCCAATAAATTGACTACCCATTTCAAAATGACTCCAATTGGATTCATGTCCATCAGAAGGATTTTCTGAAAACCTCAGAGTATTGTATAAAAATGAGAATTATTATCAAATTGCCACTGGGTAAAAAAAAAAAAATGTACCAGATCCTGATAAATCTAGAGGATCAGGGAAAAAAATGCCCTGAGCTGAAAGGTTACCACAAATCAAAGTTCAGACTGCACAGTTCTCTTCCAGATTATTGTTTATCAGGAAAAAAAATCCCTACGAGAAAATCAATTTTTGGTAGCTCATATACAACTATTTCATGAGGAACTTGTTTGGTATGTTTCTTGCTAACCCCATACAGACATGAAAAAAAAATGAACGTGGTTTTGTGTATCTGGAAAATATTTTAAAATGCCATACCAATGAGATAGTTAATGTATGGGGCCAGCTAATCAAATTTCCAGTTTTTGGCTGGTGTGTGCCCCAGTCTAACGGAGTAAGATTAATGGAGTGTTAAAAGTCTGTATGAGCTTGTCAGTTTTATGCTGCAAATAGGGTTAATTTCATCCAAATGCAGAAATTTTAAAAATTAATGTGAATAAAATAAAGCTTATATTCATCTTTGCTTTTAAGAAACCTACGTTCGTAGGACCAGGCCTATCCAACTTGCCGGCTAATGGAGAAACCCAGGGAGGAAAGAAAGGCTCTCAGGGAATAGAGCACCATGAGGTCAGCTCCAATGGAGAAATGCCAGACGGTGAAATTTAGAAGCAGATAATTTTACCTATCGGAGCAGCCAAAAGCATTTATTTTGGGCCAGTATCTGATACTACACAGGAAGACAGGCCCCCTTTATCTTTGCTCCAAATCACTTTTTTTTAAACACAGTCTCCCCAGGAAAACTGGGGCGAAGATATTTTGTCCTTTGTGGAATATTTAGGGTAATACGAAGGCATCCTCTTAAGCCATCTCCAGCATTTCCACAGTCTGGCTTTCGTCCATCTATGTGTCTACATAATGCCAAACACTTGGATACTTGGAGACAACCAGATGTCTGACTGCATTCTTAACCTGTCACTCAAATGGTATAGACCCAGGCTGTGACTTTGTGTAGTTTGAACTGGGTGGTAGATGAGTAGGTGAGGGGTGAACAGAATTTCCCCAACACCTTTTTTTATTGCTCTGTACATTTTGTTTCTCTTGAGATCACTTCAGCTTAAATCATGGAGGCATATATTTTTAGACTCCCCCAAAGATGGGAAGTGCTTACACTGCAATCTACATAGTGTTACAACTGCTCAGGATGATGCGGGAGACTGGTGTGAAATGTTTGGGCAGGTGCACCCTGAGGAAAAAGGGCACTAAGACAAAGGGCTGGCTTTATAAGAACACAGTTGATGGGGGCGTGACTTAATGAATGACATCGCTCATCAATTATCTCCCATATTTGGACTAAATACCTTCTCTGCATTGTGCCTTCCTTTCCATACTTTATCATTAGAGAATGACTCATTTTCATTAATGAATGTCATGTTGTGTCATATTTCACCCAAGAGAATGGCTATGAACTAAGCATTGATTCAGGGCCCTGAATCTATGTTAGGCCTACATCCTGAGGTATGGAGGGGGAATGTGAAAGACTGGAAGCCAGGCGCGAGTGAGGGGTCTAGTGATAAGGGGGCAGCGGCAGGGAGGCAGTGAGAGAGCTGCAGACATGACCAGTGCCAACACAGGAAGGCACCTGTACTGACTGCACTCTCACCTCCCCCGGTGCTAGTGGCAATCTCCTTCTCTGTGGGAGAGTCTGCAGGCCGGGGGCCTTGTCTTACTGTCCCATGGGCATTGTTGCATGCCCAGCACTTTGCCCAGAACCTAGCACATAGTAGACGCTCAGCAAATGTGTTTCAAGAGAATAAATGAACACACACACACACGCACACACACAACTGTGTGGTCTGAAATCTTCTGGGTTGAATTTCAAAGACTCTGGGCTCAGAGGAATTTCAGGAAGTCATGGAGTTCAACTTACCTTCAGCTCGCACTCAAACCACACCAAGAAATAGCTTTCACTAATTTGCTTTTTAAAAATCCCCACATCCTTCCCTCAAAGCAGATTTCAGCATCAATTAAAAATCTATCTTGAACCCTTCCCTTTGTGATTCAAGATCATGTTTCTTCTTAATAGAAGCAAGCCCTGGCATCCTGATCCGTCTTTTAAGTTTTCCAAAAGTTTTCGCATGCATTTTGCGTTTCTCTCCAGAACAAACTGCCCAGGACACACCGGCCGTTTCTAGATTACCTTAATTAATTTCAAAATCTTTACATTTTGGTTTCTCATTTATAAAATGGTGATGGCCTGAACTTTGCCCTCAGCAAATTGCAGGCAGAGAGCAGGTCCTGAACCCTTCTCTCTTGAAATGGAGCCAAACCCAATTTAAGGTACGTAGAGATTCTGGGATTGTCTTGGAGTCAACAGATGCAAGAGCCTTCCGTGCACCTTGCTTTGATAATGGTGCTCCGTACGCGCCACCACCGTGCTTGTTATCTGTGGAGAGCCGTGTAGGCCTGGGCTTTGACAAGTGATCCCCAACTCTTAAACACGCCACGGATTTTCAGTGTTGAGATAGATTTTCTTTCATCACCAGGATTCCAACATATAAAACTTTCTGATAATTTTCTAACCTGGCTGGATTGTGGGATAAACTGTGAGGCTCAACCCTTTCTGAGAATAAACCCAGGACTATCCAGTGGCTTTGTGAGATCATCCTCAGTAGGTACATAACTGTTCACCATTTTTGAAAATGACGAGTTTCAGGGAGATTGTAATGTGAATGTAGGTGAAGGAATTCTGGTTTCCTTCCTTCCTTCCTTCCTTCCTTCCTTCCTTCCTTCCTTCCTTCCTTCCTTCCTTCCTTCCTTCCCTCCTTCTTAATTTCCCGTTACCATGGGCAAATTTTACTTGAAAAGCATATTTGACAATGTAGATTTAGAAATGGTCACACTCTTCACCTTTTAGAAGATTCAAAGATAATTCTCTGAGTTGCCAGAAGATAACTTTATACTCGAGAGACATGGATCCCCTGTACATTATTAAGTTTATATTATTTAACAAAATTAAAGTACCAAAGGGGAATGACTACTCCAGTGATGGGTTTGCTGGTGTAACAGGGGGCTACAGGTCTACCTGTGAGTACTGGGCACGCAACTTTCCAGAGAGAAAAACAGCCACAGAGACCTGAGGGAGGCAGATAATACATGGCTACTATGCAGCATGAGCAGATGGCTCATTCCACCAGCTTTAGTTTTTAAAGTTTAATTTATGTATCAGGGTGGGGGGGGCAGGATTCCAACTGCTGAGTCATCGCCTCTGCCTCCCGGAGTTGGCACTAGTGGGAGGCTGGAGTCAGGAGCCACAGCCTGGAATTGAACCCAAGCACGCCAATGTAGGTTGCAGGAATCTTAACTGTTAGGCTAATTGCCTGCCCTCCCGAACCTTGGGCACAGCCCTCAGATGAGTAAGCTAGAAATTGGCCAGCTGCTGTAGGAGTCTCTTATTGGGCTTAAAGCCTTGTTTTCCTTTTCTAGCTGTACGATCTAAGACAGAGGGTACCTTATGCAGCGTGGGGCATTCCAAGTGAATGCCATTCCTTAACGCTTGGCCCTCAGCCTCCGGAAAGACCAAAGCAGTCTTAGTTAATCATTCTCCTAATTTGCTCCAACCACTGTTGAAGCACTTTTCCTACATGTTCCTATGGTGACAACCCTGAGGGACTGTGCGAGTTCTCTGCTTTGTGAGGAAACGTTGACTTTCAGAGATGTTAAGTAATGGACTCTTAGATGCACACTTGGAAACTTCCAGAGCCAGGACTCAGACCCTGATTTTTCCAGCTTCTGAACCACAGGTTAGGTTTCTTCCATTTGTTTGGAGGGTGGGGGAGCAGCACCAAGGGTTCAAGGTCAGCCAAGCAGAAGCAGTGCTTGCCCCAAGTGGTGTGTGTTCCTCTCAGATGGGGGCTGCCCCCGTCTGCTTAACCTTAGTTATCTTTATAGTCAAAATAAGCAAACAATTCATTTTCCACTTTTCTAGCTTTTATGAGCTAAGTAGTTTAATAGAAGCCCAAAGGCAGCCTTATCTATCCTTGTCTGTTTCATGAGCGGAAAAACTTGAGCTTTGAATTCAGGCAGATCTCGATTGGAAACTTTATCCTGGTTAAGTGACATGAGGCCAGCTACTCTCTCTTTGTAAAGGCCCCTGATTTGTGAGCCATGAGAACCTTCCAGAAAGTTCAATATTTGGCAAACAGTAGTAGCCAAATAAATGATAGTTTTTATTATTATATGTTTAATGCTAATTTGTATTGGTTATAACAGTGTTTTTTTTTTCTTACAAGATTTCTTAAAAGCAGAGTACCCATTATTTACAATAATTATTTATAGGATTTTTTAAAAAAAAGATTTAATTATTTGAAAGGCAGAGTTACAGAGAGAGAGAGGAAGAGAAAGACCTTTCATCCTCCAGTTCACTTCTCAGATGGCCACGAGGCCAGACTGAAACCAGGAGCCAGGATCTTCTTCTAGGTGTCCCATGGGGGTGCAGGGCCCAAACACTTGGGTCATTCTTTGCTGCCCCTCCCACGCCACTTAGCAGAGAGCTGGATCAGAAGTGGAACAGCCAGGACACAAGCTGGTGCCCATATGGGATGCCAGCGTCCCAGGCCCATATCGGATGCCACCCCCCCAGGATCAGATAGTTTTAAAAAATATCTTTCCGCCTTGCCCTCTGATTTGTTTGACTATTGAAATCCAGTTAACCCAGAAGGGAGATTCTGTGAAGTGCACTCTGGGAGTTTAATCATTAACACGACTCCTCCTCTTTTCATAAAGGCAATAAACTTGTTGCTTGTGAAATAGTGACAAGGTGACTTGGTAAACTTAAATCATTTACCATATTGGATTACATATTTTGTTAATATTTAAAAATCTTTGAGGAAAGATTTCTGATGACTGCCTCTTACTATAACATGTTTGACCTGTACATCAATTGCTGAATGTCAGCCTTGTGGGTAAAAAAAGATGCAAGTAAAATCACTTACAGACAACAGGAAATTGTCTTGACATAAAAATTGTGTGACTGCTACTACTATAGACATACTGATGTCTCATCATCATCTCTTTTTTTTTTTTTTTTTTTTGACAGGCAGAGTGGACAGTGAGAGAGAGACAGAGAGAAAGGTCTTCTTTCCGTTGGTTCACCCTCCAATGGCCGCCGGGGCCGGCGCACCGCACTGATCCAAAGGCAGGAGCCAGGTACTTCTCCTGGTCTCCCATGCGGGTGCAGGGCCCAAACACTTGGGCCATCCTCCACTGCACTCCCTGGCCACAGCAGAGAGCTGGCCTGGAAGAGGAGCAACCGGGACAGAATCCGGTGCCCCGACTGGGAGTAGAACCTGGTGTGCTGGCGCCGCAAAGCGGAGGATTAGCCTAGTGAGCTGTGGCGCCGGCCCTCATCATCTCCTTTGTTTCGCTTCTCCTGGCCCAAAAGCCCTGGCTTCCAAGCACATTCTCCAGTGCATAATGATTGCACGCCGTCCCAGCCACAGCTCTCCTGATGGGTACCTGTGCCAAGCACTGGGGGTCAGTAAGGTCGTTTGTCTCCGCTCTTAAAATCTCAGCATTGCAAAGTATTCTTGTGCTTGCTTGTTAGTGTGCTCGTAAAATGATTTGCTGTTTCAGCAACTTGTAGACCAGTGAGACAGTGATATAAAACCATCAGGTATCACAAAGTAATGTCCTTTTATTAACCGCTGAAATATATCAAGACATCTCATGCAACCTACAATGCCAGATGCTATTATTGGCCTAATGGTTTATTTGTTTGCACTCTCTTGTACTTAGCTCTTTCTATATGCTTACTGTTCCTTTTGTGTAGATTTTTAAAATGTCTGGAGCATCTTAACTTTACGACGTTTATTTTGATACACATATATTTATGGGTACTTGGTCGGTTTTTCAAGTTTCCCATGTAGACATTATTCCATAAAGTTCAGGCTCTCCTGGGGTTATGAACACCTGACTTAGAAGGATCCTGTGTTTGCACTTGTTTGCTGTGGGGCCCTTCAGTCGCCTTGCCCTGAAGATACTGACTCTGTCACCACCAGCCTGCTTCTGACTTCCAAGAGAAATTGTCTCAGAGGATGCAGTTTTCTTACTGCTGGTATCGAATCTCTCTTTGCTCATTCCAAGTCCCTGGGTATACTTTCTGCTTTTGTCCATCTCAGGTCATACTTGACACCATTCTGGGCGCTTTCCCCCAGTCTTCTTAATCTATGTCATCGTTTTGACTCTCCCCCCCCCCCCCCCGTTGTCTTATAATTCTTGCTTAAGGTCTCTGCAAAGTCTCTCTCATCTGCCTTCTCGTCCTTTCCTTCCTTTTGTACTCTGCAATTGTGAGCCCTGAAAAAAAACTGCAATCACAGCCGAAGGGGAGTGGGTGCACCACCATCAGGGAAATATGCGGCCTTCATTTGAGGAAAAGAAATCAGACCTGATGCAGAAAACCTTGAGAGACCTGGAAACTATATTAAATGTGTTTTTCTCCACACTTTTTTCAAGATTCATTTATTTATTTTATTTGAAAGACAGAGAGAGAGAGAGAGAGAGAGAGAGAGGTCTTCCATCTGCTGGTTCACTCCCCAAATGGCTGCAATGGCCAGAGCTGGGTCCATCCGAAGCCAGGAACCAGGAGCTTCTTCCAGGTCTCCCATGCAGGTGCAGGGGTCATCTTCCACTGCTTTCCCAGGCCGTAGCAGAGAGCTGGATTGGATGTAGAGCAGCCGGGACTCGAACTGGCATCCATATGGGATGCTGGCACTGCAGGCAGCAGCTTTCCCTGCTATGTCACAGAGCCAGTTCCTCCCCCCAAACTTTTTAAAACTCTTCATCTATTCCTCTTAACAAACAAAAGCCACTTCTTTTCCTCAAGATCCAGGAGGCTTATTAATTAATTTTTCCCATTGCATTTCATTATTTAATTTATTTCTTTGCTTTGTTCATTTCCCAATAAGTGTAGTATTTCAGGTAAGCATGCTCTTGATAGATTTGTGCAGAGACCCAAGCATTGCCGCCCCGTGTTACCATAGGCAGATGAGTTCGAGGTTGTAAACAGATGGCCTCCTAAGGAAACTGGGATCTGAAAGGCTGATCGTTTATTGGTTGGTGCAGATTAAATGATGCTAAACCAGGGTGGCAAACAACGGCAGCATGGTTTCTCCTATGAAGCATGCCGGGTACTTTTAGAAGAATACATTGAAAGGGTTTCTGCCTATATGAGTTGCTGATGACTGGTAAGGAGAGGGATGCCAGAAGTCTCTTTTCCCCCTCATTTGCCCCCATGAACCTACCCTGATTTGGTGTGTAGATATCCCTGGTGCTACTTTGACCATACAGGGGTTCCCACATGGCAGGCAGCTTCAGGACCTAATAGATCTACCCCATGTGCAGCAGAAAATGTCTACAGAAATTTCTTCACAAAGTTCAGAGGAGGATTGGCCTTTACCCTGATGGCATGAGCGAGGGAAGTACATAGGAGGGTACTTCCACACGCCTGTGGACAATAGAATTAAAAGATGCTATTTTGATGGGAATTCATTTTGAAATCCATGCAGTTTTTTTTCATAATATACGTTTTCCATGACCATTATGAAGACTTCTGGTCTTCCTGTTTGTCATATTAAATTGTCATAATTTTAGTGGCGGGGTAAGTGGGGTGCTGATGTCAGAAGAAAGAAAAGGAGGGGTAGGCCTTGAGCAGAGGTTAAACTATAGATTGGGATGCCTGCTTCACATCAGCAAGAGTGCCTGGGATTGAGTCCTGCCTCTGCTTCTGATCTAGCACCCTGCTAATGCACCTGGAAAGCACCAGAAACGACCCAAGTGCTTGGGTCCCTGCGCCCACATAGGAAACCTGCATAGAATTCCTAGTTCCTGGCTTTGGCTCAGTCCAACCCTGGCTATTGTGGGCATTTAGGGAATGAACCAGCAGATGGAAGATCTCTCTTACTCTGTGTCTCTTCTTCTCTCTCTGCCTTTCAAAAAAAAAGTAAAAAAAAAAATCTTTAAAAATAAAAGAAAGAAAAGGAAAAACATGGCACAATGTTAAGACTAAGAATCTTGATATTTTATGAGTTCATCTCTCTTAAGTTTCATGCATATGATGATTTCATGTCATTTACCCCAAATTCCTATCAAGTAGATAGGACAAAAATTAATGTTTAGAAACTGAGAGTCAAACGTTTAAATTGTTTCCTGAAGGTCATGTGGTCAGAAGGAGTCAATAGAGGTTGGAATGAATGACAGGTTAGATACATGGAGAGTGCAGTGGAAACTATATCTCAATTATTTGTGAATTGTTTAGTCTCATAAAATGTAACTGAGCTTTGCCGATGACTAAGAAAACCCCGCAGACATTTAAGGTGACTTGTGTTTCTGATAATTAATTCACGAGTCCCACAAAAGCTCTACAAGTCACACTAACGTTGCTTTTAATAATATTTGAAATGCCCGAAGTTGGAATGAGATGCAGGCTTCCAAGGTTTGAGACTTAACTTAACCGTAAAACCCAGAAAATTGGAGGTAAATTTAGAGCCCCAAAGATTGGGACATCCTGTGAAGTACTACTTTTATGTCTGGGAAGAAAAGCTATTTTGGGATATAAATGGGTGGAAATCAAACATGATGGAGAACCCTCTTTGCTAAATGTTAAATATTCAGGTCATCTTGATGACCCAGTGCAATTCACAGTAAGACCAAAATGCAGAATGTCTTTTTAGCGGTAGCAATGATAAACAAAAAACATCATTGCAGGTGAACTGAAAAAATACAATTTTTGTAAAGGACTAAATGCTTTTGGTATCAGAAAAAAAAAAAAAACTTCAGAGGGCAAAAAATGGCATCTTTTGTGAATCTTTCCTAGTGTCTCTTCCGTCTCCTTGATGAATTCCATTATCACAGAAATGACCTTTCCAGTTCATATCTCTTTTGAGGCTAATGCAATCTTTGCCATTCTGTTATAATGAAAGTATTACATGGATAACTATCCAGCATTATCTTCCAGAAGGAGAGCTAATTTGGGAAAGAAATGAAGTACTTTAATATAATATCTGATCTTTCTCATTTTTTTTTTTATCCTTGTAGAGACCTACTGTCTAGAACTAAGCAAGTTCATGTCCATGGTAAACACACTCGGCTCTCTACCTAATGTAAAACTAATTTTTATGATCACATTCATGGACAGTTGTCTGTTTCCTTTACAGAATAAAGCCTCCGATAAATTCAAAGGCAGAAGTTGCTGAATGTGCTACAGATACCTTTCAGTTAAATTTTCACTCTTGGAGTTGTGAAAACTAAAAATATTAAGATCTGTGGCACACTTCCTAGAGACAATGCGCGTCTGGAACACCTCGTGCCTGCCTCTACCTGTGAGAGCGTGAAACGGCTGGATGTGGCACGAACGCTAATTATATACTCTTGTTAATTGTATATGTCTTTGAAGTGGTGGCAAAGTGTAACTCGGGGGATGGTGGGCGGAGCTGGGAATCAAGAAGAGAGCTTCCTGAGACAGGCCCGAGCGTGTGCGAAGGTGGAAGATTTCGGTGATCTCTGGTGCCTTCCTTCGAGACCCTGGCGCTGGTTTTCAGTCCCTGCTGAAGAAATCGGCGCCTGGGGAATGCAATCAGCGATGACGTCATGACTTGAACCAGGTCACGCGGCTTGAGGTCAAGGCCTGTCACATCCCCTGCCTGGGGTCAATTTAATGGGTGTATTAATCCCTGCTTGTTCTGTACGGTAATAAACTTCTTAATGTAACTCCTCAGAAGAGGTAAAACACTTTGTAAAAATACCTTTACTATTCCACTCCTTATGAGACAATTAGCTGGCAAGCGATTTTAACTGCTATCTTGTGGATGTTGAAATTGAGGCTGCGATTTTAAATAGTTTACCTAGGTCATAGATGAGGTCTACAAAAACGCAAATTAAGCAAAAAATTTGGAAAATGGACAGCAACTGGATTGAACAAGGGCCAATGTAGTCACTCAAACCCATGGTGAATCAGAACTCGTGCCTTTGATTGTTAGTAGGTCTCCAGTGTTGCAGAAATTAGCCGCTGCGTAAATGATCTTTTTAGAATTATTTAAGTGTGAACTTGTCAAAGTTTTCAAAACAATGAAAAGAGTGTAATATCAAAAAAGTAGAGCACAAAAGCCTCATTTTTGCTTCATATAACTGTCAAAGAGTCAGGGTGCCTCTCAGACATTTCTCCAAGCTGCCCTTGTCATGTTAATGTTCTAAGGTTATACTGTTTATTTACAACTTGGCAAACCAGGGCAGTATTGAAAGGTAAATATTTATTTCCCAATTTGCTGTTTTTTCTCTTTTTCATGT